>NC_044278.2:83740922-84049422 GCF_004027225.2 Strigops habroptila
ACAGCTCATCAATATACATAAAATGAATGCTCCAAACAAACATCTGTTAAAAACACATTAAAAGCTTGGGGAAAATTAACCCAGTCAACTGATGGCTGAGTGTTTATTTCTACAAAGCTTAATAGTAATGCGGGAGGGGAGGGTACACTGTTTCAGGTCTTGAAATGAAGCGTCCCAAAAACATGTTACTGATGTTATTTTCTTTTTTTTTTTTTTCTCCTGCCAACAATAAGCTTGGCATTATTGACATTAAAATATCAAGACAAAATTTAAAGGCGGAGTTGGTGAAAATGCACTGTAGTAATAGTTTAATTTAGAAACCTTCAACAATATGTTTAGGAAGGAGAATTTATGTTGACTTAAGACAGCCTTTCAAGTGATTATAGTTTGGAAATGTATAGTGAGCAAATGTGAAGTACACTGAAATAGGCTTTATGCTTTTTGTCCATTTATAAAGAGGAGAATTATGAGTGGACAGCAGTATAAGATCATTCCATGAACAGATGCTGTTGTGGTTTTATTCAGATAGATATAACATTTATGCATCATACTAAATTTCAAGCTTAAGAAAGTACCAAGCCACTAACTGAAATTCTTTCTCCTACCTGATCCTCTGTAAAACCATAAATGATACATTTAGGTTACATGGTAAGGCAGTCGATGATGTTTAGAGAGGGCTTCCAGGTCAGGGTAGCATATAATCAAATGAATTAAAAGCTTTCCTGGGCCAGACTGGTACAGAACCCAGGGTTCTGGGCACAGGACCCAGATCTTCCACTCTTTGAACAGATTTCTCTTACCCTGAGCCATTAAGGACTGTTAATCTTCCCAAAGGTAGGTAGATTAATAACTCCAGAATGGATATGTTTTCATCTCTGTTTTCTATTTGTGCTAGTCTGCAGTTGTGATGGAAGCTTTTCCAGTCATACAGTATAAGGAATTCCAGTCTCAGTCCTTTCATTGGCATTCCCTGCTGGCTTGATTAGGTGTCCCAGCTTCTGGTACCTTAGCTGTTATGAATCAAACAAGTTACTTTGTCATTTACCACTCCATAGAATTATAGAATACCAGGTTGGAAGGGACCTCAAAGATCATCTGGTTCAACCTAAATCATCTGGTCTAACCTATAGAGAAAAATTACGTGCACTGTATTAATGTAATTTCTGGAATTAATAGGCGTTCTGTTAGGCATCTCATAATATCTGTGATTGTAATGAACTCTAATTTAGGCTTACATCCCTCGGATTTTGTTCACCCTGAGACAGATTTTACCCGGCATTATTTTCTTCCCAGCCTGCCTTGTTGCACATATTTGCAAAATTTAAATAAGAGGTAAGTCACTGCTGTAACAGCATTTCCAGGGGTGAAAAAGGGTAAATTTATGTTTCAGCAGTTGCCAAGGCATGGCAACAAACAGTTGTTAAGATCATTAGGAGTCATTTCATGTACCACATGTCATCTGTGAATTACTATCCTTTTGGACAACATAATAGAGCTTAATGAGAAGGCTGTATTGGCTCTGTTTCTGTGTCTCTTAGGTTTAAAGGGTTTAAAGCTCAAAGCTAGAGAGCGATATAATTTGGGGTTAGGAATTTATCAGTGTGAACTGGAATTGAACTAAGGTGCGAAGCTAATCTTAAAATGTAACGTAAGTGTGCTCTTTTGTTGCATTTGGTTTCAGCAGCGCAATAGCTGATGGCTTGGTATGTAAGCTTAAGTACTATGCCATGATTAATGTTTGTATATATTAAAAACATTGTTAGGACAATAAGCATCTTTCGTAGTAGGCAGTTTTGGGTTGGTTTGTTTACTTGGAAAAGACAGGAATTTCCTTTTGGTCAGGGTTTTGTTTGTTTGTTTGTTTCCCCCCCCCCCCGTTTTTTTTTGGGGGGGGTTTTTTGGGTTTTTTTGGGTTTATTTTTTTTTGGGGGGTTTTGTTTTTTTTTTTTTTTTGTGTGTGTGTGCTTTTTGTTTGGTTGGTAGAGCTTTTTTTCTTGCCTAAAACCAATAACTAATATTTCCAAGCATTATTTCTTTTTCTTATGAAAGCCATCAGCATTTAAGTGCACACCCATTTTGTCTGAGAGTAGGAACGTTATGTGTATAATTTTTTTCATGCCAAACCCTTTAAATAGATTAAATAAATCTACAATCCTTTTAAAGGGAAGTCAAAGCCTTTTCCAAAGATACAAGGTGAAGTAATTTTAAAAGTAGAATGTACTTCACAGTACAAAAGTCTACATACCCTACAAATTATCTTGCTGGATTTGCAATGTTGACAAATTGGAATTTTGTTTGTGTGTTGGTATTAGTTATGCAAAAATCTATTCTGAGTCTGCCTTTTTTAAATTATTCCAGGAATCTGCATGTAAATTATACCTGTGCTAATGAGGATGGACTGTCAGTGAAAATTGCATATTGGATTGTAAAGGAAAGCCTTGCTAGGTGGATTAATATTATGGACTCTGCAAAGATGGGAGTGCTTTCTTTCCCCTTGCTAAAAACTGTAGCCTCTCCCTTTGTCCCTTTTCTTCTTGGAGAGGATCCCTGGGTGAAGAATAACAGTCAGCCTGTAAAGAAGTGTGAACACTCAATCAGGCTATTTTTACCTAGAACAAAGTAAATAAATGAACATAAGCATTTTAATGTCATTTAAATGCTTTGGTTTTTTAAATTTTATTTTCCATACATTGTTTGTATTATTGTTCTTTAAATTAGATCCTCGGCTTAATGTACTTAAGCTGTTAAAAGTTTGCTTGTAGGCTTTGAAGCTAGTTTGTCTGTAACTCAATAATCTGCCAGTATGCCTGAACACATGGGCTTTAAAGAATACACAACATGACAGTTCAGGCAAATCTTGTTTATTTCAGCAAAATACCTCAAAGAACTTTATAAATACAGTCCATCCTGCTTTCAAAAAACCAAACCCTATTGCTTCTTACCTCATGTCATGCTGAAACATGGAGTCAATGTTTTAACTGTTACAAGGCTTTGCAAGACAAGACAAATGTGTTGTTCCAAACATAATTTATACATATAAAAGTTTAATACTATAATTATTAAGTTTGTTCATCAAAATTATAGTAAGCAAAATAGGGCATCAGTAAAAGACACAGCAGTAGTTTATCTTGCTTGGAAGTTTTTTTCAGAAGCATCACATGCTAACAAGGTAATTGCATTTGGGATCTTTCATTCAACAAGTTATTTGAAAATCACATTAAAATATAAAGGCCAATTTAGTAGATACCTTTTCATTTTCTGTGTGATGAAGTTAGGGTTCAGTGAGGAATAACAACATCTGGCTAAGTCTGTACTGTAAACAACACAGACCAAGATACAAGCTTGTGCAGCCTTCTATCACCTATGCCATTTAGCTGCTAGCAAATTTGATGTTGTAAGTTTTTGCTCAGTGTCTAGGCATGAGCCCAGGCATGGTTCTCAATAGGGAAAATGATCATGCTTTGGGATGGGAAGATTTTAGCACAGTGGGTATCACATATGCCAAGCACGGGTTTTAATATATTTTGTTTACTAGTATGGATGAAGATATTGTAATTTATTACATTTGATTACCTAAATTAGATTATTTACAGAAAAAACAGCATTGTGCTAAACTCCAACATCAACTGGTTCATTCTGGAATTTATTGTTCAGCTTTTATTGGCTAGGTAGTGGATTTTTGCAAATACCACTTCATATATTGAGGACACAGTTTCTCCATTACTAAAAGGCAGTTAATAATGACAGCATCCTTCTAAGAGTAGGAATGCTGAATATGCAAAATATGTGTAGTTAATATTTGAGTTTAATGGAATTTTTGGTTTGGTAAATTAGTAGGAAGGGTCATATAAAGTCATGATGTGCTATAGTAGTGTTAATGTTTTAATCCATTTTAGTTTCAAGTGTAAGAAAATGCAAGCAGTCAGTTGCTTTCATATTTATGTCCTTCCTAAATGTATCACATATGAAAATACATAATATGAAATCATATGATTTATTTTTCACTGCTAGGTGAGCAAAAATCTCTGGTTGAGAATAGCCTGACATAAAATCCAATCTAGGTAATGCTACCATAAGTTCATTAGCTGAACTTGGATGAACTGATATACTGTGGATTACTGGTATCTTTTGAAAACTAATGTCCTAATCATACAAGATCCATAATAGCATCTTGAACTGTACCAGGAATTCAATAGGTAGATGATGCAGTTCACAGTGCAGTCGGGTCACAATGTAATCTGCATCCTTGAAGTTTTTTCTTTCCTTTCAAAGCATCATTAAGAATAACTAATTACAGCTATCCCATCTGGAGAAGGTCACACAGCCATGCTCTAGTTTGACAGTTATGCGCATAATTATTGTGCAACATGCATGTGAAATAGGTGAACTTAACCCTGAATCACTTGAAATTTCACAGATGATCACTGACCTTATTGAATTCCTCCTGCAGTGTTAGCAGTATTAACAGTACTTGATAAAATTTTACTTTCATGCCTTCTTTTTAATTGCACTGATCATATTTTGTCTTAAATTTAAATTTAAAAGAATAATGTGCGATACTAATGACAATTAGAAAGCAAAAACAAAAAATTAAAAAAAAATTAGAAATGCAAAAACTTTTGCTGACTGAATTGTACATATGTGTCTGTATATGTAGATGTGTGTACATATATATACGTGTGTATATATAAACATGAAAACACACCCATACAAAAAATGTGTATTATACATACACAAATATATAAACATACAAGTTAACAACATACATAAAATTAACAACAAATGCCTAGTGAGTTAGAGTCAATGGAAAACACCAGAAGAAAAAGTGTTCAGGTTCACAAGGTCTGATCTCTGTCCATTTAAGCCTGTCACAAGCGTGGAAAATGAAAGGCTAGGTTTCTACCTTTCTTTTAAGAAAATGCAACCTGTGCTTCCACGTCTCAAGACACCACTAAAGGACTATAAGAATGATGTTAATGCTATATTGTTAGATCTTTTCCTCTATTGCATGAGGGACTTCATTAAGTATACAATGAGGAAAACTGGTTTAGTGTGATGATTAGTGCTTTTATCCCTAAGGGAGAAGCACTCATTTATGGTCCTTTCTCCCCTAAGAGCTGTTGCCTTTTTTTTTTTCCAGTAACTTTTGGTGTGTTTTCCATTAAGACTCTTTGGACCGGGGAACAAAATCAAGTTTCTGTTTCTCTGTGTGTGTGTCAAAGAGAGAGAATGAAGGGGTCTATAGCAGCAACTGGAGTAGGCTGTGACCTAGGTATGTCCAGGTGTCAGCAACTGAGCAGATGGAGTGTCTGAGTCCAGCTGCTGGAGACATCCACCTTGTACATATTGACTGCCATCCTGCCTAGCCAAAGAGGGAAGCAGGTTGAGGCCTTTAGTGCTGTCTATTTCGTGTGAATGCTCTACTAAGACTGCATTACAACTTAATAAAAAGTTTAATCAAAACAGTTTTCCAAATTTCTGAGCAGCAATCTGGTCTTCCAAAGAGTTTTGAATAGCATTACCATTATCTTATATAACATTTTGCTGATTTTAGTTACTGTCAGGATTTTGTTGCTCTGAAAGCTAAATTTTTCATTCGAATCTTTCTAAACATTGGGATTTTTCCTAATGATACTTGTTTGTTGACAACTTGGTAATTTCTCAAGTTTCACAGTTAAAGTGATGAAATAACTCTCTAGTCTCCAGTGCAATATCCCACATGAATTTTATGATTAAAAACTATGTTTTCCCTATCTTTCAAATAAAAATATGCCTACTTGCTTTCTGTTTTTGAATTCTGTGTAGTAGGATTTTTTTTTTTTTTAATTTCAGTCTAAAATTTAAAACATGTTTTAGTATTAGAACCAAAGTAATTTTAGATATTGCAGTTGTATCCTAAATGTAACAACACAGCATAAGAATTGACAAGCACTTCATTGAAAGCATTTAAGTATCAAATTTGTAATGTGTGATTTGTAACATAGCATGGACTACTTACACTTTTGAGTTCATTGTTTAGTTGAAACTTCTCTGCTTTTCAGCAACAATGCAGTAGGTTACCACAGAATTAGGAGTTCTGTCATGTAGAAGGGCTAAATACGTGGATTAAATGATTTCCTGAATATTTTTGAAGACTGAAATGCTTGTGAAATTGTGCACTAAATTGATTTTTCTGAGTTTCTGTTGCAACTGTTTTCTAACTCATTAGAAAGGTATTCTCAGGGATAAAATGAACAAATACCCCAAACAAATCACCTTTTAATCCTTTTTACTGTAAACTGAATAGTATTGCACATGCAGTTATTTTAGTTATGTACTTGTGCACAGCCATACACGTATACAACATAATAATACATTTGCATTAAATAAAACATATAATGGTAAAGAAAACACTAATCATTTAAAGGTCACCATACTATTTTAAAAGTAAGGAAAGTGCTAATGTAGAATTATTTTAAGAAAATTAAATTGACACAGTGACAGCATATAATGGTAAACATAACCATTTTAAGTTGGGCTTTTTTTAGTTTAGGTCTTCTGATGGTGTTTTAGGGATGAGATTCTTGCAGACAAGCACAAGTAGAATAAACTTGAATAAGCACAATTTTGTAAGGAACTCAGACTCATAGACTGTACTAGGTTTTTCATTTGGTTCTTACTTGTTTTTTTTTTTTCCCTAGCATTACATGTACCTTTGAGATAGATAGTCTCTCTCGATGTCTTGTCAATGATGGTGGTTTAAATAGGAAAGACCCGTCCAAAGGGAATGCATAGTATTTTGTAATCTGTTACAACTGCATGTTATGATTGAGAGATTTCATATCATTGTACTATAAATTAATTCTTCTTTTTGACAGTGAGAAAAAAGATTACATCAGGCATGGAAAAGATTCAATGAAATATGATTTCTTGGAAATCTATGGCCCATCAATAGCATAATGCATACTTGACAGATGTCCAAATACAACAGCTGAGAAACCCAGAAATTTGTGTGCATGCACATATTAACATTTTTAATTGATTACTCCATCCTAGCAAAGGCTTGGCAGAAATGAAAATGATTAACAGGTGTAGTTCATTAATAAGAGTCAGTCTTGTACATAACTGAACTTAATTCCATTGTATATATTATGTAACAGTCGTGATGATCCAAGAGTTATTTACTACTAACTTTTTTATTATGGTCACACCCAGTCTACAGAGAAGATATACAGGTTCATTGCCCTGTTTACTAGTAGCTTTTGATTTAGTTTCTGGCTACTAAAATGTAATGTTAATTAATATTAGGATTGTCAGGAGAATGTGGAAATAGAAGCGTTGTACTCCACTGTGACATTAATCAAAAAGTACAGGTGTTCTGCCTCAATCTTTCATTAGCAAGGAGTTAATGGTCTACATCAATGAAGAAAAAGGGGGTCTAGTTTGGAATTTAATGATGTGGGGTAAAGATTCTTGATTTTTCCTGGAACTGTCAGTGTTTTATTGAGAAGCCATGAAAGAAATATTCTCAAGTAATTACTGTTAACATGGCTTCTTGTTGGAAAAAATATTTCATGGTGTGAAGTGGTAAAAAATTTAGAATAAGATTGGAGGAAACCTTTGTTTGTTTTACAGCACTTCTAATGAAACCCAAAGCATACTCATAGGTATTGATTTATCTGGTAATCTTGTCTATGTAAGTTGCTCAGGTGTATGAAAAAAGCTGACAATAAAACTCTTTTAGCCTACAGATATCTTTGGCCAAGAGACTAAGCTATAATACTGGCTAATTGTCACACTCTGCCCTGAAGCATGTGTAGAATAGTTTGATGTATTCCAGTTATAAAACCTTTTTATACAAGTTGGATTTTTAAGTGACAGCTAAAGGAATTAATTCCACAATTAAGGTCTCTGTAACTACACAGTGTGTAAACTACTCATCTCAGGCAGCAATTTCACTAGTGAAAAACTCTCACATCTATATCATTCTTAGAGGTAGGCTAGTAATTATAACATTAATGCTTTCTCTTTGTCTTATAGATGCCAAAAATACGGAAAAAGTCAATTATGACTGGAAATGACTTTTCAGCAGAATAATCTCAACCAAATAAATATGACAACAGATAACGCTTGCCATGGATAATGAATATTAGCTGTTGAATTGAATAAACAATAAACCTACCAAGGCAATGCACACGTCTAGAAAGCCATCTATCCCATTGGTAGAGCTATTTAAACTATTTCATAATGGAGCAATTACATATAGTTTGGACTGTGTTTTTTATTTTCATTTCCCCCCCCCCCCCCTTTTTTTTTTTAATTTTAAACTAAAGCAGAACTTACTTCTTTATCCACCCCCAACCCCAGCCCCAACTTCTGCTCTGGAGGAATACCCTTGTGGCAAAAATTGTGCCATGCAGCAATAAACCCTGAGGAGCTAAACCCACAATTTCAGGTTTGCTGAGATCAGATTGCACTAGAGCTATTCAAATTGAAGTCCAGAAATAAACAGTCCCAGTGACCTATTAAAAGATTTCTCAGACATACCCTATGCTAACACACTCTTTATAAAACATGGTGAGGCCAGGCATGAAATTATGCCTGTTTTTGTTGCTCACACATTGCAATTTATGCAGTTTTATAGTACTGTTATGTCTGTGGCTTGACTAGGTTTAAAGTGATTAAAGAAGAATCTTTGTTGAGCCTCAGATTACCAGGTTTCATTTGTTGAAAAGGCAATTTTTTGTGTAGTTCTGTGTATCTTATATGTACATAGAACAACTATTTTTCGTCACTACTTTGACAGTTTAGAAGTTGTACTAGAAAACACAGTAGTATCTACTTGTTTGCGTTCTTCCTGATTTGTGGCCGTTTAAGCCCAGAAGGAGGTTGCGAGTAGCTTCCTCAAGAAAGTCTGAGGTGTAGAAGACATGCTCTTTGCAGTAGGCAAGGTTTTCCACACTTTGTGATTATATGAAGTAACAGAAATAATACATAGTTGCAGAACTTAATGTAAGATTACTTCCAACTAACTAGGCTTTAAAATGTCGTTTTCTTTTTAATTCAGGTGTTCACATTATTTTTTAGTTTATAAGATAAATTAAATTGCTTTTACGCTTTTTTTTTTAAATGGACTCAGGTGTTTGCAGTTGTATTTGCATTTTATACAAAGAATGGCAAAGAAATTGATGAAAATCTTTTTGTAATTTGGTGGTGCAGATGTAGGCAATGTTACAGATATTTTTAAAGTAGCTTGATTAGTATGTTTCTATTCTCTATTTTTACCTTAATCTTCACCTTTCCAATGAATATTAGATTTATCAAGAAAGACTAAGTTAAAATATTTGAATGTGCTGTTATCTTTTATAACATTATTAGAATATGAGATAACTAATGTAATGTATTTTAAAATCTGTTATCGTGATAAGAACATTTACGACTAAATATTGTATAAGATATTATTGCACATTTTCAGATCTTTTTCTTTCAATAACTTATATAACTAGAGAAGTAATTAAAGATACATTCTACAGTCAGTGGTCATTTTTAACTGTTTCCAGAGGTAATGATTCTGATGGATATCACATTAAATATCTTGAATGAATAACCCATGATAAAACTATGTAATTGATTAGATATTCTATTTAATAAAAAGGGGGGGGGGGGGGGAGGAATGAAAATGGCCTAAAAAAAATGTTTTCATATGATTGGTTTGCTGACGACACCAAGCTGTGTGGTTTGGTTAATACACTGGAGGGAAGGGATGCCATCCAAAGGGACCTTGACATGCCTGTAAGGTGGGCCAATGCCAACCTTATGAAGTTTAACCAAGCCAAGTGTAAGGTCCTACACCTGGGTCGAGGCAATCCCAGGCACTGCTACAGGTTGGGTGGAGAAGAGATTCAGAGCAGCCCTGTGGAGAAGGACTTGGAGGTGTTGGTTGACGAGAAGCTTAACATGAGCCGGCAGTGTGCGCTTGCAGCCCAGAAAGCCAACCGTATCCTGGGCTGCACCAAAAGAAGCATGACCAGCAGGTGAAAGGAGGTGATCCTGCCCCTCTAATCTGCTCTCATGAGACCTCACTTGGAGTATTGTGTACAGTTCTGGTGTCCTCAACATAAAAAGGACATGGAGCTGTTGGAGCAAGTCCAGAGGAGGGCCACGGGGATGATAAGAGGGCTGGATCACCTCCCGTATGAAGACAGGCTGAGAAAGTTGGGGCTGTTCAGCCTGGAAAAGAGAAGGCTGTGTGGAGACCTCCTATCAGCCTGCCAGTATCTGAAGGGGGCTTATAAGGATGCTGGGGAAGGACTCTTCCTTAGGGACTGTAGTGATAGGACAACGGGTAACAGGTTCAAACTTCAACAGGGGAAATTTAGATTAGATATAAGGAAGAAGTTCTTTACTGTGAAGGTGGTGAAGCACTGGAATGGGTTGCCTAAGGAAGTTGTGAATGCTCCATCTGTGTCAGTGTTCAAGCCCGGGTTGGACAGAGCCTTGGGCAACATGATTTAGTGCGAGGTGTCCCTGCCCATGGCAGAGGGATTGGAACTAGATGATCTTAAGGTCCTTTCCAACCCTAACTATTCTATGATTCTATGATAGCTGAAGAAAAAATATCACCAACATAAGCAGGAATTTAAGTGTTATTACAAAATACTACTGAAGACCCCTCTTCAGGTACACCAGTGTTGCATTAAATTGAATGTAGGTACAAACGTAGTTGGGAAATCTAGAAATTCCTTTTGTCATCCCTGAAGCTCAGCTTCCAAAGGAGACTTTGTTAATGAAATGTTAAGTACTGGAATGCCTAAATATTTGGTACCTACAATTAGAAAACATACCAAGATTCCTTAACTGTTTGATGTAAAAGGCTAAGTACCACAAAATGGAGATCCCTAAAAGCCATCATACAGAGTGAGAGTCCTCATAAACTAGCCAATGTTGGGCAGGTTAAAGTTTTGCTTTTTTTCATGTGTATTCCTGGAAGTACCTTTATCTGTGTGGGAGTCACAGGCAAGAGTGTCTTGTCCCTGTGTTATTTAAAGGAGTTAAACATTCATGTCCATTGTATGCATATGCCCTGTGCAATATGCGTTAATATAAAGGTCTGGCTTCTCTGTGCTTTTTGCAGTTAGCTCTGTGGTCAGAGCACTTGTGCGCTGAACTTGATTCTTTCTCTGCCTGTGGAGGACAAGGTCTTACCTACTTAGTGGTCTACACACTAGTCTGTGGACGAGAAAGAGAGTGAAAGTTTATCAGCTACTTCATGTTTCAGGAAAAGTTAAGGCATAGGCAGAGGGGTGCAAAGAATTAACTTTCCTTTAATGAAAAAAATCTGAATTCCAGGTTTTGCTTTTAAGTTTGTATCACACTTTGGACAAAATATGTAAAAAATCTTTAAATCACAAGTGGTAACACTGAAAAATTCATTTTTTCTCTGTTCTGTAAGGTAAGCACTAATTATGCCATAGGCTACCCTGCAGCTCTCTGTAACTGTACATAATATTATGGCTTTGGCTGGGGATTCCATACGTACAAGTTTGCAAATTAAGGGGCGTGTTTAATTTGAATGTGTGTGTACCTACCTTTTTAATTCATGTCATTCTTATTGCCTGATTTCAGCTTCTGTAGGTAATAATTTTACAAATAATGTGTTAGACCAAAACAGTATTAATGGCTAGATTTTTGTGCTACCATGCATGTGTATAAAAAATTCAGTAGACTTTTTTCATATTGAACATGCTATGAAGAATATAGCTTGGGTATGTGCAGGGTTAATGAGTGGTAGCCGTTATGGAATATGTAGTCCTTAATTGCTTGCAAGTTAAGTTTCCAGGGTTGTAGTGATTCCAGGTTTGTAGTGATCCCAGGGTTGTAGTGATCCCATGGTCGTAGTGTAGAAACTGAATCTGTCAAATTCACCTTAAATAGGATTCACAAATTGTCAATCTTAATTGCTGGCTTTGAGATTAGCAATAAATGTACTGATGCTTCAAAACAGTGTGGCAAAATGACCTATGATTTGTTCCTTTATTTCAGACGTATCTTTCCTACAATTTGCAGGTGCAGGCAAGCATGTCAGAACAAAGAAATTTGTAAGCATCACTGAAACATATGTGATGCTCAGTAGGTCTGTAACAAAGAGCAGGAAGAGATTGTATGCTGCTTGCTACTGGATGCTGTGTAAGCTCCCTCAAAGCTTAAAGCATTATTCATACAGTCTACTGAATGGGCATGTGGTGGGGTGGGTGTGCATGCATGCATGTTGCAATCTCCCACCTCGCCAAGTGCGGTACTTGGCTGAACCAAAATTTTAAGCTGGGATCTTTAAAGATTCAACTTCCCGTAGTATTTGACATTATTTCCACTGCAGTCAGTCATAGGGTGTTTTAAGTTCTGACATGCTAGCTGGAATATCAGTGCATAACACAGTAACACACTGAAATTTTATTGAAATACATACTAATTGCAATAGTAATAAAATGCTTGCCCTTTTTTGTATGCCGTTACCATCATTCACATATATGATTTCTGTTTACACGAAGTGCTTATATCATAAATTAAATCTGGAAGAAAATGTCTTTTAATAAAGGAGAGATCTGCATCCTCGTATATATTTGTGCACACACTCTAAATGAGTAACTGTGTCAGCTAATTTACTTATTTTATCCACATAGATATGGCCATTTGTCATGACAATATAGTTAACACATGACACTGGCATCTCTCTTAGGCACAATGCAAGCCATCTATTCAAAAAATAAATACAGCTCCATTGTAAGGAAGGAAGTGAAAGCAGCTGTAAAGGGATCAGCTGGGGCTTGAGTGGAAAAGTCTTTCTCCTGTCCCAAAACAGGGAGCATGTCCTGCACCTTCTCTTTTTTTTTCTTTTTTCTTTTTTTTTTTCTCTTTTTTTTTCTTTTTTTCTCTTTTTTTTTCTTCTCAGCGCTGTCTTTTGTCACCTGAAGTTGCCTTATTCCCAGCGTAGTTATGGGACTAACGCAGAAGAGGATTGCTATGTCAGTGACATAGCACTGGCCTTATGAAGTTCATGAAGTGGCAATTGTTGAAGAATTACATAACACTGATAGTAGCTGCAAACGGATTTACAGGCATAGCCACCAGAAAGATATGAGACCTTTCTCTCCGTAGTATATTAGAGGAGCCTCCTGCATGGTGTTTGCCTCTGCACAGTCTTCAGTGGCTATATTTGTAAAAATCTCATTTTGTGTGGCTGTATGTGCATAAAGGTTGGAAGGTGATAAACCCACAAGTTATTTTATGTGTATTGCTTCTGAATTAAAGTACTATCATCTGATGTCAGTGCCTTGTTATACTTAAGTCTGAAACCATCCTCTTTAATTGCTTTGCCTAAGATAAAGTGAGTTCAGAATTGTGCTGTTCTATGTTTTTATTGTATATCTGTATAGTATAGGGAAGTTAACTACTTAATATTTATTATTTTAACAATAGAAATCAGAAAACCAAGTAAATACAGTACAGTTTAATTTATTTCAAATTGTACAAATATTATAATAATAAAACTGTCAGTAAATGTTATTTTGTATGGCCCGTAAATATTGTTAAGGCCCTATTATCAAAAAACAGTGTATTTTAATTTTTAGCCTTTGACTGTGTTATTCTTTTGTATTTTCTCTATTCACTTACATGACTTAAAGTCACTTAGTGAAACTCTAGATCTTACCTATAAGCAATAAATTTGAATAATAAAGTAAAAAAAAATAGAATCAGTGAATAAAGGTTATGTTTTAAGAATTATTCTGAAATGCTCAGAATTTCTCATTTATTAAATGAACCAAAGTTAGCCTATCCCCATTTTAATACTGCTAGTTTTTCCTCTGTGAAATAGTTTTTATCATCCATCAAAATATCGGTTCCTAAAAACACATGCTTTCAATTGTTACTAGCCTCACCAGAAGTTTGTTTTTATTTATGAGAAGCACATCTGGTACCAGGCATATGACGTGAGGCTCTTAGTAGAAGATACTAAGGATAGTCTTTCCAGCTGTTCACATTTTCCCCCACTCTACAAAGGGTGCTAAGACAGACTGTGCTTGAAAATATCTGTTCACGCTTACCTGCATGCTCAAACTCAGTCTAGTTTTTATAGCTGAGTTATAAAGTGCCAACATGCTTGGCATTCGCCACCTGTTAAAAGGTGGCACTGGGGGTAAGGGAATTTTTTTAATGATGTAGGAGAACTATTTTGGTATCTTATGTTTGACCACTTAAGTAATTCAAAAGGGCTCAGTGCAGATCATCATCTGGAATAAGGCACTGTAATAACTGGACATTAAGGAAACAGTAAAAGTCTATGGTTTGTGAGAGTGTGGAGCCTATGTCTTTGCTAGTGCTGTTCAGCTCTTAGTGCACAGTAGTACACAATACATTGTCATAAATTTCTTGAGCTATTAAGAAAGGAAAAGGAATCACCTCTCTCTCATTTTCACTATGACACTTGCTGTTGGTTTTCTTCCTGTACCTGTCTGCTTATTCCTACTTCTTATCCAGAGGAATAAGTAGTCATCACGAGCACTTCACATCTGCAGGAAGACAGGAAAATACATCTCCAACCTGTCACATTGAACTACTCAGGCCAGTAACATTAGCCTCCTTTACAACGGTCTCTACCCTTTGTCTCAGACTTGCCAGCTAATAATTCCAACTGCAAATGCCACAGCTGGCAAAAAGTTCTTTCTCATCTCAACTTAAACCTCATTAGTGACTTTGTCCGCCATGAACAGCTACCTCATGAACATTTGTCATTTGCCTATGTTCATTAATGGGTGGGATCAAAGAAAGTGGAGAATCTATTTTAAAGGAATTCATGTAAAGTATTATTATGAAACAAATAAAAATGAACTACAGCAAATTGTGTGTATGTCACAAAAAAATGGACATAGTTTTGCTGTTACATTTTAGAAATGGGAGGACTTCAACTTTTTTGGGAAGTAGAGGTTACATTAAAACTGCAGTTTTGAATTTCTGAGTCATAATAATCTTTTTCATTCAATTTTTTCTTGGTAGAAATGTGGAATCATTATATACTAGAAAATATTTAACCAGAGTATTAACAAAGTTTTATGATAACAATCTGTCTTCATAATGGAGAGGGTGTTTCCCCATTGCATTACCAGTTAGGTAATTAAAGTATGAATGTACTGTGAATGCATTACAAATGCTTGATGCCTGTGATGAATGCGGGATGTCTTCCTTTTCTGTATATATCTGCCATAAAGGCTTGGAAGACTGTAAACCAACTTTTTTTTTTTTTTTTTTTAATAGTCAAGGCAAGCAGTCTCGCAAATATAAGAGATTTAATTCTGTGCAGTGGCACAGTTTTAGTTAGTTATTATTCCTACATGCGGTCAATATCTTCATTAACTGAAAATGCATGGGGAATGAGGGCCATGACTTTGGTCGGGTTGGGAAGGGAGAAGGAAAGAATGCCTATCAGAAGAAGCAACGTTACCCCTGGTCTGAGGTTAAGCTGATTCCTTGCAGTAGGAATTTTGTCTACTTCTCTGATAGCAACAGGAAGAGGGAAGGAAAGCAGAGCAGCTCGCTCATACTTTAATGAAGGAGGTTCCCTTGAGTCTGGACCTAGAAATACAAAAGAACTACTGACAGTAACTGAAGGAAAAGTGGTTGTGCTTCTTGGTTGTTCTCCAGTGGTATATGTATTTAAAAATTGAGGTCTCCTGTGACATCTTTCCCAGTATCTGTTTTCAAGAAGAGTGTCTTGCCTCTTTCCAGGAGGCTGTTTCATAGTGTCAATATACATGTACCTAGTATCTGCTTTCAGGGCTTTGTACTTAAGCTCTCTGTTTCCCGTATCCTCCAAGACACAAAAATGAATTCAGACAGCAAGATCCAATATGACAAAAAGCTCTGTTAGCAATGTGAATGTGGAAAATATATCAGTTAGTTTCCAAGTCATTAAAATATGTCTACATATAGCTAGAAAAACTATATCTTCTTTAAAGTTAATAATTGGCTTTTCCAAGAACAGCTGGAACAAACTGCTGCTTCTCTGTGGACATGCAAAGCTGAAAAAAGTGGTGGATGCACTATTGGCTGTGGGTGGGAGAGGGCAGTCCAGCTAGCATCTTTGTTGTTGCATAGCAAAACTGTTTAGAGGCAGAGTAGGTCAAAGATAAAGAAAAAAAGTGTAATTTGTTAAGGAAGTGTTTGTTAATGAAGGCTGTTAACTTGTGACAGTGGGTTGTAGTGGTACAATTACTAGTATGGTTGTCAGGCGCCTGGTGCCACTGGGATGATGAAACTTAAGAAATCAGATCTCTTTCAGAAGTTTTTTCTGGATTTAAAGAAGTGATGGGAACTGGAAATAGGGTTTGTAAGAGGAATATATTTATTTTGAAATTTATTTTGGAAAGCATAATGAGACTGATTTTAGGTATGTCAAACAACAGCATTACAGTGCTGCATTTTTGTCTTTATAGGGGGGACCCTCCCATAAACCACCCCCTCATCCTACCCTCCTCCCCCACTACCTTTGGCTTAATTAAAAAAAAAGAGTTTACATATATTTAAATTTTCTGCAAATGTTTTTTTTTTTAATTTAGTATCAGTCTGTTGATATTTGTGGTTGCTGAATCTCAATTTGGAAATTCACTTTTTTGACTATCATTCAGGGCTGTGTTGAACTGATGAGCCCATGTGGTTGTTCATACGTGGAAGAACATCTAAATTACTAGGAACTGTAAGTATTGGAGAGAGAAGCTGAAAGTAAAAGTGACAGAAGTTAAGGCACAATATTGGTAGGCAGCTACTGGAAATACTAGTGAGGGATAAACAAAAACTTAGGTGTTTTTTTAAGACTGAGCACTGCACTGTGGACAAAAAGGTGAAGAAATAGGGAAAGTCTGAAGTAATTGTTTAAAAGATTGTAGAGGATAAAAGGTGAAAAAGTGAGAAGAGTTAAAGGATCAATTGAACACAATACTTAATAAAAAAATAATAATTATACAAAACCCAACCAAAATTTCCCAACAGTTTAAGTGGTTCTTAGGGCATAAGACATGGCCGAAACTCGTGTCATTAATAACAGTAATGAATTCTGGAAAAATTCATAAAAGACTAAGGGGAAGATAAAGCATTTGTTATAAATTTAACTGAATTCAGTAAGTTTCTTGCACAATTACGAGATTTTGTTCTGTAATTGTTCATTAATTGAATTAGTTTTATTTAAACCTTTATTAAAAATAAAAAAAATTGAAAAGGTCTGAAACTTAAAGAGTATTTCAGGAGGCTATGGAATCTTTATGTGTGCTGGTTTCTTACTATTGACAGTATAGAGGTCTATGCTTGTAGCTTAGGTTAGATAATTATAGGGTGAAGGGTTGTAGATAAAAATTCCAACTGCGAGTATTTTGAACTGAACCAAACAAAAACCTCACTTTGTATATTTTATGGGTAACCTGAAAAAATCATGGTTTGATCAAACTTTCTCTAACTCTACTTTTTTTTTTTTTATTGTCATCTACTAAACAAGACAAATATTTCTTGTCTATAGAAGTACAGCAGTCCCTTTTTATTGTCCTTTGTATTTTTCTGAAGGGTTGCTCAAACAGTATGCCTGAGATAATGCAATAAACTGGTAGCTAATATTTTGTTTCTTGAGGCTGGTAATATTCTTAAGATGCACAGATACATGGAACAACAGAGGAATAATTCATATTTTTGCTAGGCACACAGGTGTCCTGTTGACTGAGTTTTGCCTTATGGTATCCAAAGAATGAGTTACAAGTAGTTTAATCCACAAATTACATTTAGGAGGGAACACCATTGTAAATTATACATTATGCAAATTTATGTATAGAACCAGAACAATGAGTTTATAATGTGCACTGGACTCGGTTTAATTTTTTAATTTTATTTTTTTTTGCATAGAAAAGGAACCTCAGACAGCAGTAATGCATCTCTGAGCTGAACTGGTGTCACTAAAAAGTCCTGTTTAATATTCTGATTATTTTTTTATCTGTCACTTCTACCTACTTTTATCTTTTATAAAAGAAATTTATAGCAACCCGCTGACACTCTGGGCAGAGCCTTTAGTTGCAGATATAACTGCTGGTAGCAGAGTGAAAAGCATACCTTTTGATCACAAACAGAACTTCGCCCCTGGTGTCACTATAAGAAAATGGTTTAAAGTCTTTATAAAACTCTCTCTCTTGCATTTTTGCATGTGATTGATTGCTAATGAAAGCCATGACTTTCCACAGTCCATCTTAATTTGGTAAGTGTAATTTCACAGGTTATTGATTTCTAAGCATTCAATAAGCAATTGTGTGAAGACCTTTTCCATTTTTACCTATGGAATATTTCTTATATGCTTTTGCAAGTTATAAATAGCAATAGTCTTTTTTCACTGGCAAACTGGACATATTTTGTTTCTTGACTATCTGCTTTAGATATATAACCAGTAGTATACACTAAATTACATTGAACTGGTTTTGGATACTTTTGCATAATTAATCTTGGATAAGCGAAAAGTAAAAAAAAGTTGAACACAGCAGGATCTACTATTCGAGTAACAATGAAACGATATGACATTTTCTGATTACAGTGTTATTTATTTGAGTCCAGGGCTTCAGTGCAATGTAGGAGAAACGTATTTCAGTTGGGTATGTAAAATACCTAAGTACTCTATAAAGTACTCTGCTTTATATAGTGATAAAATTCTGCTGTTTTCTGCATCTCTATGAATACCATTTCCAGAATGGAAAAATTTCTAATCTAAGCCTCTGTTTACTCAGAGAAATGCAGTAGTTTCAAGTAATATAAATTCTCCAACTCTATTTCAAAGTACTTTTTCTTTTTTCCTTTTGAAACTTATTTAGGGTATAGTTTTACCTACTGTTATTTGCTATTGCTGTTTTCAGACCTTTGCAGCTCAAGAATGGCAGTTTTACTAATAACTTTCCCATTTCCTAAGAAAAGAGATACAGGTGGCTAAACCTGTATATGAGGTCCGTTTTTTCCTGGCATTTTCTCGTTAACTAACTCTCCAATAGCATTACTGTAAGATAAGGCATTTAATTTCTTTATTCTTTATATTAAAGCTTATTTGTGTGTAAAGTCAATGAGCAAAAATCAAGTCTGAGTAGTATGGTCTTACTATTAATAAATGTGAACAACTGTACAAGGTACAGGGCATGGCAAATCAGATACCTACATAATCATAGGATACTACCTAGTCTGTCCAAAATACCTTCTGAGGATTAATCCGTGTTTGTCTTGCCACAAAAACCCCATTCATACCTAAATAAATCTAATCTTGGACAGAAAGGCTGAAGGTCTTTAAGGTGTCCCTAGGAGACCATTGGTGGGAATGCCTTTTCCTTACAATTTTCTGCATAGAGTTGCCATTACTGTCACTGTAAGTACTTTAAGGGTTGTTGAATTAAGGGAAGAATGAGAACACTTTACGGGGATTTTGCTGTTTTACCTTTTCTTTTTTCAAAGAATTTTGGAGCAAGTAGAGGGTGATTAGAGAATAGCACCCTTGTGCAAATCAAGGTGCTTTTTCTAGGAAAGGAGAAGCACCATGGAATCAGATGCTGTAGAGGCTAAGAGTTAAGCTTTTATTTCTGTTTACACTGTTTCAAGATCCATAAAGGCTCAAAGCCTGAATTTTCTCATCAACACCTTTGGGCTCTTGTTAAAACATTTCTCTTTTGAATTATGAAAACTGAAAATTAGCCTGCACAATGTTGCTGAAGTGGATTTTTTTCATTTTCTTTTTTTTCTTTTTTTAATGTGATATGCATCCTGGTTTGCCATTTCATAAAGAAACCCTTGAGATTATTGGTTATTTTCAATGCTGATAATTTCTGTGAGCCTTTTAGTTTTCTCATCTTGTAGTATCACCCTTCAGTGTCATTGTTGTAATCCTGTGAAAGGTTTGGTTTCCTTATTTCTGTACTATTAATTGAGTCATTTAAAGATAAAAAATATTCTAGTCTGAACAGCTCCTGAATGTTTGAAATTCCCACACTAAGCTCAGGTTTTGCACTTGCCAACTGAGAAAGATTATTGAAATAACCCATCTGGAGTCTGTCCTGTACAATGATTAGAGGATTTTGAGGTACATGAGTGCTAAGAAGTGTCTTGAAATAATCAGAGAATCTTCAGGTGAATTGCGCTGGAGTTCCTGAAGAACGCAATCAACAATATATGCAAAAAGTTTATTTTCGTATCGCTAATTGGCCATAAGTACCTATACATGGCTTTCATGAACTGTTAGAAAATAACTGGTATTTTCTGGCTGAAGCTCTTTAGCTGATTCCTACATTAACAAGCTGCTGACGGAATTTAAAGCATTGGTTATGCAGACAGAGCATTTATAGTGAAAAAGAGGTACCTCCTGAATAGGGCAAGTAGCAGACTTTTTGTCTGGGCTTTCTTAGAAAATAAATAAAAGAATAATTTATTGTCTTCTACTAAGCTTATTGCTTGCTAGTTTTCAGGATAATAATTTAAATGTGCTGGGCCTTTGGGGCCTGCTTTTGGGTAGTAGTCATTTAATGACTTGCTAAGTTACAGATATACTGCTGAGTTTGAGGGTGGAAAGTGTTGTTTATAAATGGCAAACAGGAAAGAGGGCAAAATTTGTGGAATACACTGTCTAATGAATCAAGAGCAAAATAGACTAAGCTCATTGCAGCCCAATCTAACATAATAGAACTAGCATAAATTCAGTCAGGGTACTTCTCTTTTTCTGACCTGAAAAGGGCAGCCAAGAAGAGGCAGGATTAGTACCCTATCTAGTCAGGTGTAAACTGATTTAGGCTTAACTTCTGAATTAACAAACAATATGAATTCATTCAGATCTGCTCATTCCTGTTATTTTCAGTTTTCAGAATTGCTGTTGTTGTCACTTCCAAATTCCCTGGAGGAAGGGAAGAAATAAGTCTGTTTGACCCCAGAAACCTCATTTATTAGGCACTGATTTATTTCTTGTAAATTACTTGTCATTCTAATTCTTCAGCAATAAAACTGAAGAAGTCTGTGTAGGGCTGCCATCAAAGTGAGGAAAAAAAATGAAAGAAAAAACCTGAAATATCTACCCACTACCCATACTAATGAGCTTAGCTCCATCATTACAGTTTTATGTGAAAACCTTTGTCGATCATCCAAATATACTAAAATAAACTTGGATTTCTGATCAACATGGTTGGTAGCCCAGATTGGATAGGAACACATGGCAGATTATGTCACTCATAGAATGAATACGTTTGTTTTATCCTTTAGCAGGAGATTGCAAGAGACACCTAGCATAAAGTACTTTATGTAACAAGATCTACTATAACAGGATTAGAGAAATGTTCCTTTCTAAATCACTAGTCAGTTTCTTTTGAGGAATCATGGTTAATAAAGTTTTGCCAGTTCAGTTTCCTATAGACAGGCTCACAGTATTGCATTACCAGCATATCAATAGCAATATTGATCAGTTTAAGCCAGCTGATGATATCTCAGAATCCAATTTAATGCTATGCAAGTGAAGTTGCTGTGGGTAATAATTTTGAAAGGTAACTCATTCTCTTAAATTAATACCAGCATGTGGCACAGAATAGATGGTGGGGTAAGATACAAAGGCAACTGTGTTGGTTCCCTGTAAAATTATCTGCAGGCCATATTTTATTATGCAGGCTTCTAGATACTTTAAAGGAATTCTGTGAAGCCTAGCAATTACTGTGAAAGAAAGATGGTCCAGCCTTTCCTTTTAAACCTGTAGACCTTCGTATAATGACTGTAGGAGAGCACGTGGAACACTTTTTGGACAAAAACGAATTCAGAAGTAAATCACTAGCATATGTCAGAAAGAAATACTGTTTTCTGAACTGTACTATAATCTACCAAAGAGTCAATAAAATACTGAAGTTTTTTTCCTTTTAATAACTGATTTTTAAAATGTTTTTTTAATTGTCTTTATAATTTATTATTATAATTATTTAATTATTATATTAATACACTTTTCAATTTTTTCTACCACCAGGAGTGCAGATTGGGTCTATTATAGGGCTACTGGTATCATTCTTAGAATATAGTATCTACTAAATGTAATGAACCTCATGCAATGAAACTATTGTGTTATTACTGTAAAGTATAAAAGTTTCTTATGTGTTCCTTAATATTTATATTTTGATAGAATATATATAAAATCACATTGGTTTGAAGTAATTGATAATATTGTTTCATATGCTGGATTAAAATATGTTCTCCTTTGCTTGTTCATTGATTATGTAAGCTGTTTCATATATATTTAGTTGAAGTAATAAAATAATCAGCCTCATACATGAAATCCTTAATTTTTAGCATTACAAGATATATAAAAATCTTATGGCTTTCATTTGAAATAATCTCATGACATATTTGTAAAGAAAAGGCTATCATTTGTGTTGTGAATTATTGGGAAATACTAACATTAGTTTCCTCAAGGGCTAGTACTTGCTGACACATTTTCTGATTTTCAGTAAAAGTCCAAACTTGAAACACTGAACTGAGTAAATTTTAAGTACGAACATATGGCTATATAATGCAAAAATGTTTAAATTTTTCTTGTGTTTCTATTTTTTTTTTTTTTTTTTTTTTAATTTTTTTTGAATTGCAGACATCATTATCTTCGTAGGCTAAATTCACTTTGTGCTAATGAGCCTTTTGGTTAAAAAGTAGGTATGTATTTATCATTAAGAAAATATTCCCAACTGATTACAAATTAAGTCAATTAGAGTTTTATTTTTCTTTCCCAGGTGGTGTAAAATGAATGTGAATTTGAAGAAGTGAACTAGATTAAGCACTCTTAGACTCAGTGGAAAGATATGATTACTTTCTCCATTATTTCTTAAAATCATAGAATCATAGAATGGTTTGGGTTGGAAGGGACCATAAAGACTATCTAGTTCCAACCCCTGAGCCATGGGCAGGGACAACTTCCGCTAGATTAGGTTGCTCATATTTATATTTTTAATAACTTTATCAAAGAATAAAGAAATTGATTACTTCCATGTCTATGCTAAAAAAAAAAAACCAACCCATTTCAGTGTTAACAGACTTCAGTTGTCCCCCCTAATGCAGTAAGATTTTTCTTTCTTGTACTTCTAGTGATGAGAAGTGGGAAGGATGCATTGTTTACATATGTCAGATTCTGGAAGCCTGTGATTATGTCTGGTCACATCTTATCAATGTGGAGTTTCTCTTGTGGTTTACAGACTGTCGGGAGCCAGCCACCCCTTGCCACCCCATTGTGACATGGATTCATGTAGCTCTGAGGAATTCTACCAAGCTGTTCACCATGCGGAGCAAACCTTCCGAAAGATGGAGAGCTACCTGAAGCAACAGCAACTCTGTGACGTTATCCTAATTGCTGGGAATCGCAAGATACCTGCGCATAGGTAGGACATAAGCATAAGGTATTGAAACTAGAAAAGTAAATGTTTTGGGTTTGCTTATTTCTTAGAACAGTGTTTTCTGTGGCTCCTTATGTCTGCTTTCTTCTTGCTTTAAACACCACAAATTTATGTGGCTGCACAAGGTGATATTTGAATGTTGGGCCTCTAAAGGTGGTTCTTTTTTTTTTTGTACAGGTTTCAAAAATTCTAGAAGCACTCAACTATCAAACTTACCATGAGTGTGCCAAACATTTCTCCCTGCAGTGATGCTATTCATATGTGAGGATAATGGAAATTTCTGAAATGAGATGTGCAGCTACACTTGAACACAGTGTCATTTTAGCTTAAGATCATGATACTCTGATCAGTCATAGTCTGTCAGACACTTATAGTAGAATAATATTGAATACAGACTTCCTATGATCTGTACCTTTGTATCAACTAAAAAATATCTTAATTACTTATAAGAATAAGTATTAGTATAAAAATGATGATGACATTTTGATTTTTAAAATTCTGTGAGATTATCTGGCATTAAAGCAGCCACTATATATATGAAAATATGCTTGGTTTTGGTTTGTAATTAGAGCTTAAAATAGTTATTCTTCATTGAGATTTTGGTCTTAGCTATAGACTTTGATTTAGTGTATGCAAATAAAAACCCGATCCTAGAGTTTAGATTAAAATAGATATTACTTCTGAGTTTCCAAGTGAGCAGGTTTTTTGCATTTGAACTCTACATAATGCTGCAAACTAAGGGTGACCTGTTGCTGCTTGTGCCCTGATTTCTCTGCTGAGCTAATAAATTCAGAGCAGGACTATGGTTCCCCAGCATGGAAACAAAAAAAATGCTAATGTATTTCTACACTCATAAATTAACTTTCTGATGTAGAGGAATGCTATAAAATCATCCTAGCAACTTGGACCTTACAAAATTCTTTCTGCCCTAAATGAAGATGGACACAGAGACTATTCTTTTTCTATTTAACAGAAAAGTTGGATATTTTATATTCCAACTCCATAATAATAAATAAAAAGATGCAATATGCAAGACTGCAAATCCAAAGCTATTGTTCAAATATTAAAAATTAAAACCAGACAGAAGTCTTCATTAAAATATTTAAATTGCCCCAGTGATTATAATAAATGAGAAAATAATCCCATTTAACAAACAATAACAGGTTGATGTAGGTAGTTTGCAGCATCCATGAAACATCGTGGTTTCAGTTAATAGCTTTAATAAACCTAGAAGTCCTTGTCCTCTTCTTTCAGCATTTTTTATTCTTAAGATTTTGTTTCTACTCGTTTGTTTTCTAAGAGCTTCTATTCCTGTTTCTTCCTTGCGTTCACATACTCAGATGATAAGTATACTTACATGCCAGCTAAGTCCCCAGTAGCTTCTACCCACAGACTTGGCAACTGACATGATTCCTGTGTTCAAGACTTTTTGCTGCCGTTAAATGTATTATGCATCTGGCACTTTATGCACCCCTGGTAATTGTGGTCTGATGCCATTTTTATCTAAATCACCAACATCTTTCCTTTATGTGTATAACAAGCACACAGGGAATAATATCAAGCTACCATCCTTCTGTCCATCTGCATTTTCAGTGTTCCAGAGCTGCAAGATATGCCTTAAGGTACCTCCCATCAAAAAGAAAACTGGAGGGATAATAACCTAAGGCTTTCTGATTGGTGTCCAATTTTACATGCGTGTATATTACTGCCAGTTTATATCATCCATATTAAAGAGGGAAAATGATACCAATTGTGGAATATTTCTATGTATTTAAAAAGTTTGGTTTTTTTTTAATATAGTTTAAGAATGTAGATTCAGACACTGAAGTTTTATTCGTTTTGTAACTAACTCATCCGTGTTGAAAAATGTGAAAAGCCAAAATAGACCAAGTAAATGTCAAGAAGGAACAACAAAATTCTCATTATTTCTGGGGGGGGGAAAAAAAAAATACAACCAGTCTGTAGTTACCCATATATTCCTTCTTGAGAATGTCATGGAAATTGACCTTTCCAGTCTTCATAAATCTTCTGCAATTATCATGATCTGTTAAAGAGAGAGTGGTCTTTCAGTAACATTGTTGAGCTCCTTCAACCATTGCTCCTTGAACATATCCTTTCTGGTCCGAAGGACCTGTGTATGTCCAGTTCACTTAACTGCAGCCTAAGTACACCTTCTACTATGAGTGATACCTTACAGATCCTGCCACTAGGCACAGGGACCTGAAAGACCTGAAGGCAGACCATGCTAAAAAAAAAAAGAAAAAAGGGTTTAATTGCTGATAGCAGTAGCTCTTTTTTTCCCCTCTTGTCTAATCACATATCTTGATTATTGTCCTGGGTTCAGCTATAGCAGTCATTTTTCTCCTGCTTAGTAGCTGGTGCAGTGCTGTGTTTTTTAACTTTCAGCCTGGGAACAACGCTGATAACACCGATGTTTTTAGTTGTTGCTAAGTAATGTTTATTCCAACCAAGGACTTTCTCAGTCTCATGCTTTGCCAGGGAGGAGGGGAAGCCGGGAGGAAGCAGAGACAGGACACCTGACCCAAACTAGCCAAAGGGGTATTCCATACCACAGCACGTCATGCCCAGTATATAAACCGGGGGGAGTTACCCGGAAGGCCCAGATCACTGCTCGGGTCGGGCTGGGTATCGGTCGGCGGGTGGTGAGCAATTGTATCCTCTCCCCTTGTTATTTCACTAATCGTTATTATCATTGGTGGTAGCAGTAGTGGTTTTGTGTTATACCTTAGTTGTGGGACTGCTCTTATCTCAACCCGTGGGAGTTGCACTCTTCCCATTCTCCTCCCCATCCCTCCGGGAGCGGGGGGAGGAAGAAAGGGGGGGGGGGGAGTGAGCGAGCGGCTGTGTGGTTCTGAGTTACCGGCTGGGCTCAAACCACGACAATTATGTCCTTTGGTGATCAGTTTGAATAACTTATTCTGTAGAAGAGAAGTTACTGCTGTGCCACAATAGCTCTAGTTTTAAAATATTATGAACATGGAGTTTGTAGTTTCTCCACTCACTTTGGAGATGCATGCTATTTTTCCCATTTTCTGTACCTGTCATTTAGACTATAACCTCTTTCAGATATTGCAACTTTACAGTGCCTGGAATAGAAGCAACTCAGGCAATGCTGTTAGAAAAGAAACAAATTAATAAAGCCAACAAATTATAATTGACACTTCCTTCTTTTATCCAGGATACAGTCAGCCAAATGCAGTCGTATCTAGAAATCTAACTAGACTGCAGCTAGTAAATGTCATCTGAAACAGAAAACCACTGGGAAGTAAATGTTATTCAGAACTATAGTGACATGTTCAGAGCAGTAATTATTTCCAAGGTAAAAGAAAATTCTTAATCAAGCAATAATCCATAGGTCAACATGAAATTAAAAATACTTATTTGCCACAAATAATTTGGTTGTTTTGCCTGAAGGCAACTTACTTGAATTGCATTGTTTTTAAATACTGTATTTGAAATACTGTATTCTACAGCAGTTGAATAAACATCAAAAATGCTGAAAACAGCCAAGGTCAATACAAATGACAGATAGACCTCTAAGATTTACACTAGAAAGTTCACTAAAACTTCCAGCCAGGAAGTAAATATTATAGGCAACTCTAAACTCAGAGGTTTAAGCCATAAGTTACTGACTAGGAATGGTGCATAAAGCAATACAGGAACTCAATGCTGGAGGAGAAAAAAAAAAAAAAAGTGATATAAGGATAGAATTTACCTATCCCTAGTCAATTAAAACAAAACACTCCTATACAACAGAGACTGAATTACAATAAACCAGAAAATTCAATAAAAACACAAAATGCAAAAAATATAGGTGGAGAGTTAAGCCTCAACTTGTGATTTTCATTGCTCTTGGTGAGAGCCCAAGATTGTGAATGAAAAGTAACCAAGAAATCTACTTTTGTTGATGTTTTAATATTGCCAAGTATAGTTGAGTTTATAATGAGAAATAAGAGTTCCTTTATTTTCTGATTTCTCTTCCTATCAAAGAAACATAGGCATTTGTGTTCTTTCTGATACTCAAGGATCAGAGGGGATTCTTACTGTGATGGAAAAGGTAGCACAGATTGATTTGAAAATTATCACTTACATATAGAACAAAGAAATGCTTTAGTTTGGCTAATCGTTCTGCAAATGTTTGTATGAAAAGTGAAAAACTTTCTTTCAACACAAAATTTAAATTTTTCATCCTAAATTCAACTGAAGCCTTTTTTGGATGCTCAGCTCTAAAGTAGTACGGCCTTTATTTACTATCATCTAGATAAATTTAATAAAACTCTTTCCACAAACTACTTTACGTTCTCCTTTTTAGTTCTCTAAGGGGAAGGACCATCTTTTTCAATATATTTTGAGTGCTACTATAGAGAGAAGGTGTTTAAGAAAAAAACCCGTTATCAATAAAGTGGAAAAAATGAATTCAGAAAGTTAAACTGAAAGGAGAGACGAAAGGAATAAGAACCGGGCAGAGAAGGAAATATAGTTTAAATGCAGTGGGTAAAAGAAGTAAAATGCACAGTGTGTAGTCCTAAGATTCAGCTTGTTTTCTTGCATTAATCAGTAACAGATGCACATGGAAAGCACACAGTATAAGCAGTACAGCTGCCCTATGTATCACTCCCAGATATCTGTAATTGAGGAACTTCCTGTGTCAAATATTGCATCTAAACTGTGGTGATTAGCACAACCTACCATCCATGAGTTTAGAACAAAATTATTCAGGTAATACGGTTGGGACAGAACGGCAAGAACAGCAAAAATCCCTGCTATCAGAGGGAAAGCAGCATTGCAATTTAGATAAGCTTTTAATATTAACCTTGATTGATAACTTCTTTTTTTTTTTTTTTTTTTTTTTTAAGAAGAAGAAGTAGTAGATAGAGAATACTTCCTGATACTGAAAATGCCATCAATATTTTCAGAGGAATTTCTGTGATCTCCACAAGAAACTCTTCTGGTTTTATTTGTACCTTTTTCAGACATAAAAGATCTTAAGTTCACATAATTGAGTATGTACCAGTTCAAGATTTTGCACATGCAGAAATGGGCCTTGAGTTTTGATCATTTCTGAGAATTTGAAGTAGGCTATCCAGGTGAGTTTTGGTTTTGATATGGCCATCTGTCTAACCTCATTGTAATCAGTGGAGATCTATAGCTTAAGTTACCTAAACACCTGTGTCTGATTGTGGTGTGTTGACCTTGGCTAGATGCCAGGTGTCTACCAAGCCACTCTGTCACTCCCCCTTCTCAGCAGGACAAGAGGATGGAAATAAGATGGAAAAGCTCATCAGTCGAGATAAGGACAGGGAGATTGCTTACCAATAACCATCAAGTGCAAAGCAGACTTGGGGGAAATTAATGTAATGTAATGCCAGTTAATAACAGAGTAGGATAGTTAGAAACTGTAAGCACCCCTCCATTCTCAGGCTCATCTTCACTCCCAACTCTTCTACCTCCTCTCCACAAGCAGTACAGAGGGATGGGGAATAGGGGTTGTGGTAAGTTCATCACACATTGTCTCTGCCATTCCTTCCTCCTCACACTCTTCTCCTGGTTATAGCATAGCTAGCCAGTTGAGGGAGGTGATTGTCCCACTCTATACTGTACTGGTGCAACCTCACCTTGAGTACTGTGTGCAGTTTTGGGTGCCTCAATATAAGAAGGACATCAAACTATTGGAGTGTGTCCTAGAGGAGGGTGACTAAGATGGTGATTTTTTTTGTCTCTTATTTTAAGAGGGGAGAGAGAGGCAAGTGATATAGAATATAAAAATAAACTAAACAAAACCAGGTAGATAACAAAATGGCAAAGGAGGCCATCCAAGAATAACTTGAGTCATGAAGACCTGACAGGCAGCCATTAAAAAAGGGGGTTAAAGATAACACACAAGGATTTCACCATACTGAGCTCTATGGAGGAATAAGTTGTGAAGATAAATTAAGAATTATGCTTTATTGTATCATTTTGTATAAAGGGGCTCCAGAATAAAATGATGACAAGCAGACCTCAAAAAAATCTAGATACTTAAGCGGTCACTTATTCTAATGACTTCACAGATCTATCTCTGTACTTTCATCAAATCTAATCTGTGTTTCTGAAATTTCTCCTCATAGTTCAAAGGAGCTAAAATTTAATTTTTCCTTCTCCTTTAAGTTTTGTTTCTTCTTTTCCTTGTGGAGTTACAGTGAATAAATAGAATCATTAAGCCCACAATAGAGGATCGCAGTTGTTCGTGTTGTCTTTTTACATTCGAGTATGTATGCTATGGCTGAATATGTGGATTTTGTTTTGGAGAAAAATACTGAGCTCTGCTTTGTATTTGCAACACCTTCATCAGCTCTCATCTTCGCTTTTTGGTGATCGTCAGGATTTTTGTCCATTCCCAAATACTGAAAAATTGCTTGGATTCATATTTCTGTCCTTTTTTTTTTCTTTTTATTTCCTTCCATCTTTCTACTGGTTCAAAAGAGCATAGAGTTCAACATGCAGCTTGCAGTATAGCTTCAAAACTGACACACTGACATATGGACAAAAAGTGACACTGCCACAGTGTTTTGGAAAATGGACTTTGTTATCAAGTCTGGCAGCTGTGATATGTGCATTACTTGTGGTCTCTGGAAAAAACTAAAGCTGTGGTAGATATTCTGTGTTTGGTGGAAATGATGATGTCAGATCTGTGTAACATTCCTAAAAACATTGTGGCAATTTAAGAGATGTAATGACATGTACATTCGTGTTTCATTTTGTACTGTTGAAGTGATAAAGAGCCACTTACTGTATTTAACACTTAAATGTCTGGGAGACAGTGAAAGAATTAAAAGAAAATGAGACAAAGAAAGGAGAGAGTGTAAACGCAAAAAGGCATTGTCTTCATGGCAAAGAGGGAACACCACTTGGTGAAGATTGGTGAAATCACATACTCTCAGCTATGCATTATATAATAGATTAAAATGGAAGAAAATTATGTTTAAGTAAAGGTACAAAGGAAACTTTCCTGTTTCAGGCTTAATCAAGTCTTCAAAATTCCACCTGCCTGTCTATGGGTTTGGGGTGTGGGGTTTGCTGGTTTCCCGTTTGGCGATTCTTTGTTGTCATTGTTATTATTCTGTGGTGCTCTAGACCAGTTTTCCTTTGCAAATAGGTTAGTTTATAAATATTGCTTGGATGGTCAGAGGAAAAAAAAAAGCAATTTTATCATGTAATTCTGTTCAGTTTTTCTCCAAAATGAGACAGATTGTCAATACTAACAGTTACAGATGGAAAGTATGAGACAATTCTCATTAATTTAACTGTTATATACTCACTGACAAGAATGGACAAGCATAATTCATGGTATATTTCATGGCTTTCTTTACATACTTACAAATTCAGATGATGGAGGCAGTTACAGCAGCAATGAGCCCAAATTAACTTTTCAGTGTCCTGACTGCAAAGGAAGAAAGGTAGATGGCAAAGAATTCTATATGTGAAGTGCTGACTAGATGACAGGTGGAAGCAGAAAGTACCTATAGTGTCAAATTCTTCGATAGAGAATGGATATTACACGTTCAATGTTGATCCTAATTAAAGTGAAATAGACTCTAAAGACCAGAATTAACAGATTAAGAAAAATAAAATGAAAATGTTGCAGAAGAAATTACCATGGATGAAACAATGAGTGAAGATCTCAACAAGCAAAATTCCCCAAGGTACCAATAAATAGCTTTACAGTAAACACACTTTACTTAGTTTTACACAGTCCATTAGGGTGTACAGAACAAGAAGATTTGTGTTCCTGCTGTCATTTAGTACAAATGACATTGTGGTGTTATTTGTAATAAAATTAGACCATTTTCTACTTCGTGTATATTAAAGCCAATTGTAATAGTGTGTGCAAGAAAGACTGAATTAGAAAAAAAAGAAAAAGACATCTAATTGTAAATTGTGGACAACATGGAAGTGCTTGATCCCAATTGCTACAGATCAGAATTCTGAGTTAGGAGATGCCAATTTAAAGTTTGCGGGCAATATTTGGTTTCAAGAAAATTTATTGGTGTCTAGACATCATTTTTTTCTAATGATCTTTGGTACTGAGCAGGTAATAGTCTATATGCTAGATTAAATTCACTGTAAGCTATATTTTTGCAAGGCTGTTATAGCTTTTTCTGTATTGAGTAAACTGGTGAGGGAAGAGTATCACAGTCATCAGGAAAGGTAATCACTACCTGGTGTAATCACAGTTGATCTGTTTTACAGCTTGCTTCTTTGATGATTTTACTCAGAAAATACATTAGTTTTGTTTGTACTGCCGAAATTGTTCTGGAAGTGACAATCACTGCCTGCTTCCTTTTTTATTTACTTCTTTTTTCAAGTCCATGCATGGCTATACCTTAGTATATGTTCTGCTAATGAAATCATGCCTTCTCTATATATATGCATTAAATTTTTGCCTGCTGTAAGAAGATCTGTAGAGCACCACTGTTAGTAAAGACACCCAGTGTCAGCTGGTGTCCTCTACAGAGCAACAAATTGCATTTCAAAGCAATGAATGTTCAGCTTCTGTATGAGCTTGTTAGCGGAGAGAATGAACACATAACCACTCTAAGGAGGTTATATGTGGTGCTTTATTTCGAGGCCCCGGGAACCAGGGGTACTCACCCAAATCTGGTTCCAAAGACCGTCACAACTCGCCCGCAATTTATCCTGTAAAGTATTACATATGCATCGCCTCTCCCAATATGCTGATACATATTCATGACTCATCCCCGCTTCGTATTATAATGAGTATAAAAGTCATTTCCATATGTTCTGCGCTTGCGCAGTGCCTCCTGGTGGTCGTGGGCAGGGGTCTCAGGATGAAGTAAGTAGTCTTCCTCAGATGAAGTAAGACGTCTTCCTCGCTATGTCCTTTTTACCTTTTAGGGTCATGGATAAATCCCAACGATTGTATTTGCGCCAGTATTCTCCTCTCTCTCCTTGACTGTTTCTTAGTATACAACTCTGTTTCTTAACACAATTAAAAGTTCTACTTGAATAATCTTTAAAGTACTGTTCTTTCCAAACCACTACCTTATAGGGATATCGCTTGAATAGTCTCATAAATCTATGTCCATATCCTAGGTACTAGGTCTCCCTGACCTAAAACACAAATCAACCAAATCAGTAAGGCTGAATGCTATATATGTATGTATTGATTAAAATTTGATTAAACTTCTGTTAATCAAACGTTATGATTTCTAACAAGCTGGCATAATATCTTTGGAAAAAAGTTGTGTTATGCCTATGAGTTTTCAGTCCAAGTAACATTTGAGATTCTACTTGGTGGTAAAATATTGTTAGAGCTTGCTTAAAGAATAGAAGTGATCAAGATTTGTTTCTTTCATTTGTTTCCTTCTTTTAATTAATAAATGCACCAACAATGTTAAGGGTGTTCTGTATCAAAGGTGTGTGAGAAAACAGTTGTGAAAAATGGAAGGAGATATACTGTAACAAAAAAAAGTATCATAGGATAAAAAAGTCACAACAGGAATCACTTATATTCTGTATTATAAAAGAAATCAGAAATGTATCAGGCTGAATTTAGCTTTAGTAAAGATGAAGAAGCACCTTAATCAGGAGAAAATCTTTCTGGGACCACAAACTCATTTTAAGCCATGAGTTACATGCTATGATTCTCAAGGATGAGTGAGTTTATTATGTATTCTTAGTAGCTGAGAAAGGTGACATCCTGAGACACCTGACCTTTCTTGCTGAATAGGTCAACATGCCTTTAAACTGAGATTAGAACTGTTTGGAGCTGCCTTAGCTACAAAAAAAGCAGATCATTACAAATTAAATGATCCCTTTGATTTCTCACTTTTCACTTTCTATCTCAACACTGGAACACAATAAAGATTTTCAAAAGGTGTCACCTTTCAGAATTAAGTGTAATTAGCAAGTTCCTTTCTCTTCAATTCAGCCTATGAAGCACTTCCTAAGGTAAAAGTTTGCCTTGAAATGAGTTAACTTTTTGGCTATATTCTTTGATGAAATGGCTGATTTGCCATCACCCATCATTTGAGCCAGAGTAAAGATCATATATATGCTTTCAAGCTGCTCTACTGGCAGGTAAAATATAGTAGCTTAAAGCACTGTAAAATTGTGCAGTCAATTCTAACTTTCATATTTTACTTTGCTATTGGATGAGCTAAGAGAGCAAAAACAATCAAATACCACACTGATTGATAAGTGGTAACTTGTACCACATTTCTAGCTCAATATTTTCTGTGAATTTTCACTCCTAACAAAATGGTAATATCACTACAGCTGGTATTTAGAAGAATGTCCTAGCTTAAGGCCCCAGTAATGACAGTCATACCTGGTACTTGCCATGGTTTTGATTTATCTAAATCAGATTCCCAAACAAGTCATGCACATTTTGTAAGTACTGTGAAATCATTTTCATTTGGAAATGTTTCTTACCAATAATATTGCATTACACAATGGTGGGGGGTTTGTCTGTTTGTATGGTTTAATGAATAGCATATGAAGTTACTGAGCAGTTTTACTGAAGGCTAAAGAATTGAGTAAAGTCACATGCTGTTAGTTAAGATTTTTATAAACAGGCCTTTAAGAACAGCAAAGAGTACTTCTGAAGTATGAAATGTTTTTCAGTAATATGTTGTCTTTGTAACTGAGAGGTTATCTTGTTAACAGTTGGACACTTGCATGACTGGAAAATTATCAGAAAGACTGAACCCTAATTTCTGTGTCTGTTTTATAGTCATACGCTAATATGCCAGTTGGTTCATATCACAGGAAGCAAAACCAAATTAGAATTAAATGTCATGCTGTATTTTGCTGCCTACATGCATTCATAATATATTGCTCTTGGTAGTTTAGAATTGCTATGAAAATATGGGGGTTTTTTTAAAGTTGAGGGCTTTTTTTAGTATGTGAGATTTTTAATACATATGTCGATGTAAATGACAACCAGTTTCTAACTTTTTTGCAGACTTGTCCTCAGTTCTGTCTCTGACTACTTTGCTGCCATGTTTACAAGCGATGTTTGTGAAGCCAAGCAAGAAGAGATCAAAATGGAAGGCATAGACCCCAAAGCACTGTGGGATCTTGTCCAGTTTGCATATACAGGTATTGTGCTGTGTATATTATACTTCCCATGGAGAAAATTGTTTATTTGAATTATATATATTATATTATATATTGAATTATATTTATGTTCTAAATATTTTTTCTTTTTAATCTCAATCAATCAAAACACCTATTTACCATTTCTAGGGTGGAATTCGGATTTTTATCTTTTACTTCCAAACTGTTAAATATGTCAGGTTTGGTAAGTATAAGAAGACAGTCTAGAAAAATATGTATTTTTCTGTGTTTTCGAATACTTAAAAAGAGGAGTGCCTCATACGCATCTGATTCAGAGTACAGTGGTACTTTTTGAAGAATAGCCCTATATTACTATTTTAGTATTTTTTCAGTTTAAATAATTACATAAATATTTTAAAATAATGAAACATTTAAAAAATGTTTTGTTATGAGCTGAATGTTGTCACTTTAATTTCATGTTACAGGTTGGTACTCTGTTGTATAATGTAAACTTATGAATAACTCATAACTCAGAGTTAATAACTCAGAACTTCCTTCTGAATACTTATTATATTTTAATGAATAATAGATTTGATTTTTATCCTTCTTAAGCAATCTGTTATACACAATGTATCTGAAGTGCATTAACATGAAAGAATACTAAAGTTAGAAAATAAAGTAATTAGAGAAGAGGAAATGTCAACAATAAGATTTGTAGTCTGAAGTTGCCTCCCCTTGCCTATGAATCATGTAAGTTTAAAATATGTGCTGTTTCCTAAAATACATCCTCAAATTATTTAAATTCACAAAACTTGATGCTTTTATTGAATATTTGATTTTAGCTTCAATTTTAAATGGGTTCCCCATATCCTGCAGTTTTAATCCTCTCTAAATACACATAAATTAATTTAATCATAAGTTGAGTTTGCTTAGATATATTTAATCGGGATATGTGCTGTTTATTTTATGACATAATAACTTTACCATCTTAAACTGCAAATAAACATAGTTTAAGTTAAAAATAATCTCTTTTTGAGGATCATGTCTGAGAAATTCAGGTTCTATAAGTGTCAGACCATTTTCATTTATATAGTGTCCTACGTGTTCAAAGGGTAGTGCCTACTCCCTTCAACTGTGGTTTTGCCATTTGGGAATGTACATCATCCAGAGGGTTTCAAGTTAGGGATCCACGGTTTGAAGAACATGTAAGTATTTTTTATCAAGCATGAGAAAGATATAATGTTACTACTAGATGTGAGTATAAAGTGAAGAGGTCAAGAATACTGGGGCAAAAATCAAGAGTACCTTGGCACAGAATAGCTGAAGACCTTACTGGTAATGTTAAATCATTCTGTAAGAGGAAGGTAAAAGGAAGAGGAAGCAAGATGAAGATGAGGGACAGTGTTGTTCCCCTTGGAACAAAACTGTGGAAATACCTAAGTACTGTATGGTTCTTTTGCTTCAGTTTTTGCTAAAAGATCACATGCAGACACACAGCACAGTGTCGTGGTTTGAGCCCAGCCGGTAACTCAGAACGACACAGCTACTCGCTCACTCCCCGCCTTCCTCCTTCCCCCCGCTCCCGGAGGGAGGGGGAGGAGAATCGAAAGAATGTAACTCCCATGGGTTGAGATAAGAGCAGTCCCGTAGCTAAGGTATAATACAAAACCACTATTGCTACCACCAATGATAATAATGATTCGTGAAATAACAAGGAGAGAGGATACAATTGCTCACCACCCGCTGACCGATACCCAGACCGATCCGAGCAGTGATCTGGGATCTTCTGGGTAACTCCCCCCAGTTTATATACTGAGCATGACGTGCTGTGGTATGGAATACCCCTTTGGCTAGTTTGGGTCAGGTGTCCTGTCTCTGCTTCCTCCCGGCTTCCCCTCCTCCCTGGCAAAGCATGAGACAGAGAAAGTCCTTGGTGGGAGTAAACATTACTTAGCAACAACTGAAAACATCAGTGTTATCAGTGTTGTTCCCAGGCTGAAAGTTAAAAAACACAGCACTGCACCATCTACTAAGAAGGAGAAAAATGACTGCTATAGCTGAACCCAGGACACACAGTTAGTATTGACAACAAAAATAGCAAGTAAGTGTACATTAAGAAAAGAAGGAGATACAGAAGGAAGCAAAAATTACTTAAGCATTTTCAATATTAATGAAGCTGTCTCAGAACTTTACTGGTTATCTCTGGGAACTCACAGGCGATAAGGGAATTCCTAGATCATGGTCCCAAACTTCTTCAGTTTATTGAAATTAAAGACAGTTGTTGCTCATGGGTTAATAATTGTTTTCCCATGTTCTTTGCTGGACCAAAACCTGTCCCCTGAAACATTTTTGCCATTCTCTTTCCACCATTCCTCACGATTTATCTATCTTCATAGTTTCTTATATCTTTTCTTGCCCTCTGATTCCTTACTTACCACCAGACTAGTTCATGTCCCCTTTTGTTTCAAGCCAGTTCACTTTCTTCTTTGTGATACATGGATGTGGGCAAGGGGAACACTGATAAGTGAAGGAGATATCCACTGTTCTTATACCCTGCAGTGTAGCAGCCAACAGAAATTCCCATTCAGCCTTTTAATCGGTAATCTGGAGTCTACATAGTCTAGACAGACTATCTGGAGAATTCAGCTGCCACTTTCCAATTACTGACTGCATGGTATGTGAAAAAGTTTTCAGCAACTCATGTGCTGAAAGTTTAGCTCTTCATTCATTTACCCCAGGAATAGCAAACCATTTTGACAGATGGCCAGCTATTCACTCTTCTATTTAATTTTTTTGTCACTACCTTTTTAGCTCAAGGAGATAAAAAAAATTAAAATAGATTAATTTCACATATAGTTGCTGCTGTTGGAAGTTTTTCTCTGGAGAAAACTTTTTTAGATGTGTTTTAAAAAAAGGAACCATTTTCTCATTATAATAACTGTAATTCAGTCAGGTTTTATTTTTTTTTTTTTTTAATGTAGTGAAATTATTTCATATGCATGAGCCATAGGAAAAAAAAATGAAATAGTAGTTCAAGAAGTGTAAAATATCTATGAAAAGTCTTACTACAGATAAAAGCATCCTGTACCAATACCAGACCTTACAGTTCCAGCAATAAAATAAAATAAAATACTGCTGCAAAATATCATAATTAAAGTTCAGCAAAGGTGAGGTTTTGTACATCACAAAGACCTGAAGAAAGATAAGTTTTATCTGAAAGGAGAGTTGTTAAATTCTGCTATATCCATTAGTACAAAAAAAAAGGAATAATACTAGTTTGGTAATTAGCTGCACATTGCTTTGTGTATCTTCAATTTTTCCTTTTAACTCCTGTTAATTAAAATAGTCCTTACTTTTTCTTCCACAAACATCCATACACTTCTGAAAGGACATGATTTTCTGGACAGAATTTCTGAAGGTGCTGTTCAGGGCCATTACCTCTAAATCACTGAAATATGTGATAACTCCCATTTGTTCAAAACAACAGAATTATATTCCCTACTTTTTAAAATCATTAGTAAATGTTCTTTCTTTTGCCCCTTTCTAAACACATTCTGTGACTGTGAGTAGATGAGCCTCTTGTATCAGGCCAGATGATAAATGCATTAACTCAGAGACTTGCCAGTAATAAATGATAGTAGATATTTGGTAGCCTGATAGGAATAGTCATGATTTGTCTGGCAGAGTGTCAAGCCCTGTGCAGACTTGGTAAGAGCTGCCCCTAAGTGAAGGCAGCTGTCCATCTAAGAGTAGTAACAGGAAGACAAAAAATTAGACTGCCAAATACCACTGATTTAAAGACAGTAAAAGGTGTTAAAGTTTCTGTGAATATTTATCGCGATTAATTGTAAAGTTAATGTGATGGATGTACTTTTAAAACACAATTTGTTTAAAGCTGAAAAAAATGAGATATGTTAAAATATGTGCTATAAACTCTATGTTAGACGGGAGTTGGGATTCTTTTGGAAGTTTTTTTAACTATATGTGTAAGGATTATAACTGAAGAACTTAATTTTGTAAATAAAATTAATAGGGTAGTGGCTGCATATTGTTTTATCAGAAATAAGCATAAAGTTTTCTAATTAAATAAGCTAAATTGAAAAGTAATTACAAGTTGTATAATTCAAATTATAGCTATCTATAATGTGGTGTAAGTTTATTAGTAAAACGCTATATCAAAATTATGTGCTGCTTTATACTTTGCATACGTTAACAGAGTAAACCCAAAGGTTTTTGCGACGGATAAAAGATATGCCACTTCAATACAAGATACAGCTTTAATCTATCCACACTTTTCCTCATTTGATTGGTTTATTCAAATAAACAATGTATATTTAATCTGTGGTAGAACTATAATTTAAGAGGAAACAATGCTTCCTCTTTTGCATGTCTAATAAATGTTTCATGTGAACCAGCTGAGGAACTCTGAAGCCAACACTTACGTATAAAGGCTATGCACAAAGTATGTTTCATTTTTCAAGCAGCAAGATGATTGATAGCAGAAAATCTAGGATTGGGATTCCAGTGCCCTGGGATACATGGATATGTATTCTTTGGTCTTTTTAGAGTTCAAGATAACCTCATTTTCTTAGGTAATGCTTCTTTCTTGATCCTAAAACTTGGGTTTTCATTATTTGCAATTATGCTTAAATGTTTTAGATAGGACTGGAACTAGAGGTTGAGCTTCTGGTATTTTTCTGCCATTGGTGATTCTGGGAGCCTTCCTTTGAAGTTACAAAAGAGCTGTGAAGTTACTATAGATTTTCTCCTACTGCATCAGGCTATCTAATTAGTATTCATTCCCAACAGCGATCAGAAGAATACGTTTGTGCTTTCATACTGTTAATGAAACTGAAAAAGCAAAAATCAGTTAACTAATAAAAAACAAAGAGTCCTTGATTTATTTATGCACATCTGGGATAAAAAAAAAGGAAAAAGAGTGTGGATCATGCATTGAAGAGTTTTAAGCCCTCTGTATAGCTTTTAATTAGATTTTATTTGGGAGATTCTTTAATTAAAGTACTGTCAAGTACACTGTCAGTGTTATATCTAATACCACACACAGGGCAGGCAGCAGGCATGTAGCAAGAAAGAAAATGCCTTTAAGCACAAGGACCTTTAGGGTCCTTCAGAACAGAAATTTTATTAATGAAATATCCCAGGGAGGTTTGTTTTTAAGTTTTGGGTTGGGTTGTGGGTTTTTTGGTTTGGGTTTTTCTATTTTTTGGTGAGGTTTTTTTTTTTTTTTTTTTGTATTGCTGAAACTTGGTTGTCTATATGAATAAACAGTGAGAATGGTTCTTAGCATAGTTTTAGCCTGTGTGAATTTGTAGTGTTCATACAGTCCAGGGATTATCACAGCCACAGGATCATTCTTCAGTGTGCAGTTTGAATGTGACTGCTGTGGTTTGGAGGATGACAGAGTTTAGTGTATAACAGGAAATTTCAGTCCAGTTAGTCCCCGTGTTATAGGGAAGTCCCAGGCAAGCTTAACTTTATAGATAAAAGGCTTTGTGCATATTTTTGAAGGCATCAGCTGAAACAATCAATCCCTGGCTCTTAGGTGATGGTAGCCAATTTACAGTGTTTCAGGCTACTCCCTCCCCTTTAGGAGATACTGATCACGTTGAGAATTGGAGTGACCCCTGATACTCTGCATATCGTGAAGGTCTTTGCCTCTACCTCCGTGATAAGTTGAGTAAGTTCAGGAGTTGTTTGTTCTGTGGTATCATGTTAGAAACCCCTATGAACACGGACCATCTCTATCTAGCATTTTTTGCAGGAGACTATTGCCTGCTGCTGTTCCACTGCATTTACTCTGCCGTGTACTTGATGGCTAACTTTGCAGTTTCACAGAATAAGCCATTGTGAACTGCCGTTCACTTCAAATGGGAGAACAGTTGTTCCAGGAACTTTTGAGATGACTGATAGAAGGACAAGTTAAGGTAATTTAATTGACCTGGAAGACTTTGCTAGCCATTGTATAATGGAGAGTACGAATAAATGGTCATATCAGATAGTTGTAGACCTTGAATAACTTCTGGATATGGAAGATCTTCTGTGAAGTTCTCTTCCAGAAGCAGATACTTGTCATAAACTCCTTTTTAGGAGTCAATACAGTTGCAGTTATCCAGAGAAGCCTTTTTTCATCAGAGTTGCTCCAATTTAGCAAGTGGGAAGGTAGTAGTGATCTCATAATCTGTCCACAGATTTTCTGCATTGACTACACTTCCAAGATTATATGTGCCTTTGCTCAGGTTATGTGTTACTAGTGCTGGAGCAATTGACAAGATTCGTATTGTGTTCCTCAGTAAATTCTTATTCATGTATCAGCTAAGCCTTAGCACAACACCAGAGATTACTCCTGCATTAAATTATCAGATATACTGTCCATGTATACAATGCGAGAATCTTCCAAATTTCCTCACTTTAACTGTAGGACTACACTGTCATCCTCCATCTGTGGATATCAGCCTGCTTGGAATCAAATACCTTCCTACACTAAATGTCTTTCTGATCCTAAAACAAACTACGGGTTTTCATGTAATTCAGGTCTGTGTGAAACATCTTTATAGTCTCATTTAGCTTAATGAACTGCAAAGACTGCCTGTCTCCTTTTTCTTTTTGTTTTTTGGGCAATCCCTGCTCCAAGGAGCTTGGGTCCAGCTGGAGTAGGTGTTTTCCATTCCTGTCACTGAATCACTAAGTCCTTGTTCATTTCTGGAGCTATGCAATAAAGCAAACTGTTACTGCTCCTACTTTTACCCAGGATACTCTATTAAGAGACAGAATTTGCAATTATGTATTAGGATCCAGCTGTTTTCTCATTCTTTTGGTGCAGTATATGAGAATTGCTTGGAAAAGAGCTCTGAACTGGATATCCATAGATTCTGAGTATTCAGAATAATCTAGACTTTTATGGGAACATAGCTAGTGTCTCCCTCTTTTATGTGCTGCTTTCTGGAGTTCCTGCAGTGGAGACATGTACCCATATCCACCCTGCTGAGCAGGCAGCTGCCTAGCTGTGTATCTCTAGTTCCAAAAGAAAGCAAAAAATTCAGGAGAATCGCAATGGCAGTTTGTGAAAGAGGTCCTCACCTTTCACAGATTTCTCTGGTCTTGTCCCTGCATTGTAAAACATACCTTCATTCCCTTTCTATTCTGTGACCATGGCACAGTGACTGTAATGAAATGTACCCACAGAACAGGATGTGACTGTAGTACTCACTTCTACCAGCAGTGCAATCCAGCCCAAAGCAAAGCAGATTTCATTGGGCTGTAAGGTGGAATCAGAAGCAAAAATATTTTGTGGACAGTCGACATCTCTGTCTCTGTAACTTTTTGTTCTTTAAGTGTGAATAAGAACTTCTCAGTGCTACCCTAGTACAAGCTGCCAAATCATCACCTGAGAAGTTGAGAAGCTTGTTCTGGCAGAGGAGAGTATTCCTGCTTCTGAGCTAGCTTCAGATGTGGAGAGTAAAATACTGCTCCTTCAGACCTGAAAGCTGAGCTCCTTTGTCCTTAAGATGGTTCGTTTTAAGTCCCCTTTGTGAAGAGGAGGTAAAATAAGTTGTCATTTTCAAGAGTTGAATTTTATCCACAGGGATTAAAAAAGAGATGCTGAATGAACAGAAAATCAATCTGTTCCAATCAGATGACTTGGTTTAGAGTTGAGGGGGATTGAAGTTGTGAAAAAAAAAAATCTACTGGGAAAAAAGTAGTATTCCTGGTTAAGTCATATGGTTTAACTTGTCTTTTGTTTCTGGTGGCTGATACCAAAATGGCTGCCCAAAAAAAAATTAAGTGTTTCATCAACACCCTCAAGTAAACACATCTCTAGGTCTTACATACTTTTGGGGTTAGTTTGTGTTTGGTTAAGGTTTTGGCTGCTAGTATGTAAAATGTAGTACTCACTTCTACCAGCAGTGCAATCCAGCCCAAAGCAAAGCAGATTTCATTAGGCTGTAAGGTGGAATCAGAAGCAAAAATATTTTGTGGACAGTCGACATCTCTGTCTCTGTAACTCTGATAATAAGGAATGAGCAGATCCCAAGTTTCTTCCTGAATTTAAATTGCATTATCTGTTTGTGTAAGAGACTACTTCTTTTTGGGGTAGTATTTTTTTGTTTGTTTGAATATCCTGGCATTACCTGGAGTTGACAGTATCAGAGAGAATTATCATCAGAACGGGACCCAGAAAGTATTTAAAGGATGTGAAGCATTTCCAGTCATTTCATTACCTGATACCTGATGATTCCAATGATTCCAGTTCTGTATGTTTGGGAGCAGATGAACTGAATTCATATCAGCAAATATAAATATTGACAGTGTCTCAGTAAGTCAAATGAAGGTGCTCCTTTTATAGTTAAAACCAAGAAACAGGGAGTGGACTCTCTCCACTCTTAGGGAGGGAATCATCTTGTTCTAAAATAGATACAAGGCAGATAGATAGAAACTTCTCTAACACCTCGTATTGTTCTCCATTAACTGTAAAAGGAGATGTCAGATCGCTAGCTCAGATGGCTACCTGGCAGATACCTAAGATTTGGTAAGATAATAATAAGCAATGTGAAAAAGGTCTATTATAGCACCTTTTTTATAAGCTTTTTCTAGTCTTCACTGGAATTTGATGCAGTTTATTCTTGTAAACATAATTGCAAGCAATTAATCCACTATGCAAAATTTGAATAAATCTTATCTTGATATTACTTACTTTTATTTAAAAAAAAAGAACTAATAGAGAAGCTGTGTTCCTACAACCAGAGCCTATGGAAATAACTCCATTCAGAAACTCTTCAGCAGTGCAACGCAAGGTCATGTGTCATGTGTCATGATCAAGACACATGAAATAGAAAGGTTAAAAACATAAATATCTGATCAAAAGGAATTACTTTTGACCTTTATTTCTAATTCCTTGACACGTTCCATGACTTCACTGGTGCACCCTTACTCACAGCTGTCTTAAGAATGTTTGAGTCTTGCTACAAATTGATAAATGTGTATTTACAAGACAGAAGAAAATTACTGTGCACTTAAGGTAAAATAATATTACCATGTGTTATGGATCTGTGTTAAAAATTGTTGCTTATGCAAAGAGCAAATGAGTGGTCCCAGCATATTTGTAATGATACCTATTGGTCAGTAGCCGTGGAAGTCTGATTACTGTGATGCACACTGAACTAAATAACACCACGCAAAGGCAGTCAAAGATGCAGTGATTCCCTGTACACAAAATTAGTTGTAACAGTGTAGCCTAAGGAGTAGAAGAAAGAATAAAATCAAAAGATAAGATTAAAAATAAAGGGAAAAAAAAAAAAGAAAATCCCCAAACTGTCCCTTGACTTGGAAAAAGATTTATCAGAAGAATAAAGGTATCAGAGAATTTTTATATATTATCTCTGTTTCAGATTTTGTAATGAGGTAATAAAATTTATTTATTCATTATAAGGATGCATCCTAAAGACAGGCATTTTAATTTCTGCTTAAGCAATGCACAGAAAATTTGTCACAAACAGAACTATAATTTAGAATAACAATCAGAATCCATTAAAGTTCTTTTCATTATGTTTTTCTTCTTTTTTTTTTTTCATCCCAAATAATGTGATACAAAATGAGATTTTAAGCTTTGGTTAGTTTGCTTTGCTCAGACTGAAGTACTTGTGCAAACTTTTTTTTTTTTTCTTTTTTTTGCATAAAACTGTGAGAGGGGGTGAACTGAAGAAGCAGTAGTATCAATGCCTCCTTAGATGTTCTATTAAACATTTTTAAATAGATGCTTGGACATTCTAATTGTCAATATGAAACTGTCTGAAGAGTTGACACTGTAAATACTGAGCCTCTTAACATCGTGTTGTTTTGTTTTTTTTTTTTAACTCTGACCATGATAAGCACTGGATATCCGAGAGGAATTTGCATTAAAATGTCATAGCACCCTATTGAAAAAGCGAATACAGACCTTGTGAAGAAATTTATGAAGGTGTCTTGATGTTTAAAAATGAAAACAAGTAAGACCTGGAAACCATTTAGATGGATTAGAGACTTACCTATCATTGAAGCTAATGCTCTGTAAAAGCAGGATCCTTGAAAGCGCTGTCTTATTTCTTATGTTTGTGCAGAAAAAAGGGGAAATAAACAAACAAAAAAACCACAACAAAAAAAGCACAATAAGACAGTACTGAAAGAAAGAAGCAAAGTACACTTCTCTTTAACTCAAGCTAAGTGTAATTTTCTAGTTTTTATCCTAAATACAATAAGTAGTAAATTGATGTTTCTGAATTTGGTTAAAAATAAGCCAAGTTATAATATATTCATACCCCAGGTATCCTAGAAGCCATTGTATGTTTACTCCCTTAATTAATATGTAAGGCGCAAACTTGTTCACACTCTTCCATAAAAATGTGAAGGATCTCCTTCAAAATGGTCATGTTGGTTACGTAAAGAAATAATTTATAAAACAGGTAATAATTTTTATTGATTTAAGGTTATTTTAATCGTACTAGTTCCCAGCTAGTACCCTTCTAGTACCAGTTTTCCTTAAAGTTGACAGAAAATATCTTCAATTTGAAAATAAATAGATTGATGTGGCTTCAACTGTTTCCTTTGGGTTTTTCTCCAAAGGCTACGTTTAGCAATAAAAAGCCAAAGTGACACTGTTACATTTCCTCATAAAGGGTGGTGATTCTTTCAGTCTTTATGTCGTTCTGCAAATGTTATCTGGATCAGCTTTGTAGGTCCAGAGGCTTCTTTGAGCTCGTTGTTGAAAAATAAGCATATAAGAATAATAAGAAAATAAGACTATAAGCATATAGGAAAAGGAGATTTTAAACTTCATTTTTCTAATTTTCTTTTAATCAGTACACTTTTCAGTCCATCTACTTTTCATAGCTGTTCTTCACATTTTTATTTTTCTTCCTTCTGGTACTGGGATGATCAGTTTTAATCTCAAAACATCTTTTGATAGCTTCCACATGACACAGTGGATCTATATTCTAGATAATGAGAAGTTGTTACCTGCAAGCATGCAGCACATGTGGGAGCATCATTCATAAATATATGGGTCACCCAAGAATCAGCTGCTGAGTGTGCCTTCTGACCACATTACATAAACACATGATGGATAGAAATTAGGAGAAAAAGTCAGATAATGTGAAGAGAAACACATGTGACATTAACAGAAACACAAAAATAAGCAGAGGAAAGCCACTGAAATTACACTGTGCACTTAATCTGATGCTCTCACCTTTGTAAATGGATGTTTTATAACTAAATCCAGTAAAGTATAACTTCCCAGATTCTATCTTATATTAAAAGCCCCAGATACAGTGAAAGAAGGAGAAAAGGTCAGATCTTCAATGTTACGGTTATTGTATTTTGGGTTGGTATTGCAGTATAAAGCAGCTTTTCTTTTTGATGGCATTGCTGTAATGTTGAGGATTTTAGAACTCCTCAGTGTGATGTAATAGAACTATTAAGATTTGTAGATTTCTTTTTATGTGACAATAAATAAAAAAAACCCAGGACAGTGGGGAAAAGAGTGACTTTATCTAACTGTTGAACTATATTACTTTGAACAGAAAGATCAATATATGCTTAATCCTCCTATAGATTGAAATGATTTTTCCAAGCACAGCAGAATAAAATCATAAGTGTTAGTTTCTTACAATGTATATTATGTTTCCACATTTTAATTTCCTATTCTTTTTCCAGTTCTCCAAGATGTCTTTGTGATCTCTAATTTAGTTTCTTAAATTATGAATGTAAGAAATTTATAAGAGATACTAATGTAAAACCCCACATTTAAAAGTAATCATTGAGGGGGGAGCATGATGGCAAAAATGACATTTTTTTCTCACTAAAAGAAATATTTCTTTATTTTGTTCTATTTTATGTTTTATTCATTTAAACGTGTATTAGTCTGCAAGATAAAAAGCATGTCTTGTGAAATTGTAAAATTAAGTTCAATATAAGTATTAAAGTACGATAAATATTATGCATCCATGTATGTTCTTTTATCTAATATACAGTCTTTTAGAAGACCTATATGCTATGAGAGGCCTGACATATGTTACTCAGATAAAATTAATCCCAAAGTCACATTACAAATAAGCAACACAAAATTTGAAGATTTTTAAGCCCTATTTTGAAGATATTTTTATGGTTTTAGTAATACTAATTTAGGCAGTTATTTAGTTCTTTGCAGAGAGGTAGATGGTTGTGAGTTTTGCTCTGTATCAATGAAGATAATGCAAATTTTATCACCAATTTCAGTGTGTATGTGGAGGGGAAATCATAGCCTGGTTGATACTGAGATACTTTTTTAGATGTTAGTCTGAGTAACAAAACCAGTATTCCTAAGTCTTCTTTTCCTTTCCCCACTTTACAGTCTATCTTTGTATCCCTGTTATATAGTTAATAGTAGTTTAAAAAGAAATGTTTCTAATACTGTAATGTTCAGGTTCCTGAAGTGTCCAGTCAGAGATACTAATCCTCCTTCTTTTCACTTTTTCTGTAGAGTTTTTTAAATAGAGCTTGGATTATTTATAAAAGATCTTTTCATATTGCATATTTTGTAAACACCAAGTGAATAAGTTTGCATGTGTTATTAATCCCTTTTTTTTTTTAGGCTGCCTGGAATTGAAAGAAGACACCATTGAAAATCTTCTAGCAGCTGCCTGCCTCCTCCAGCTCCCACAAGTAGTAGAGGTTTGCTGTCATTTTCTAATGAAGCTTTTACACCCATCCAACTGTTTGGGAATACGAGCATTTGCTGACTCGCAAGGATGTACAGAGCTTATGAAGGTGGCTCACAACTACACCATGGTAAGGCAGTGATCTTGTGAATTCTCTGTATCTTCTGTAAGTAAAAATACCTTGTTAGTTTTTGGCTTGAAGTCATTCTGTATTGTGTGGAACTTAATTTCAAAAGTGGCCCTTTGAAACCATAGGAGTAGGGATTCCTCTCAATGTCAGTGAGGTTGTGGAGAGTTGGCCTGCTAAGATGAATGCACTGTCTGCTGTGCCTTAATTAGATGCGTGTTCACATACAGGTGATAATAGTAAAAAGTCCTTGGAATCTTTTTTCTTTCAGGGAAACTTTGTCATTGTTCTACATGGGAACCGTATCAAGGGAAGTTTTGGTTTTTTATTTTTGTCGAGAATTATCCCTCCTTTATTCACTTGTGAAGTCAATTAATACAGAAAGTTGAAGACATAAAGAATTTTATATTACAATGTTTAAAATATTTCCAGTTATACCTGGCACAACAGGTAAGGCATTAATATTAAAAATTAATCTGAATCAAAGCAAAAATAAGCTACTTATATCAGTAGCCATTTGATTCTTCATAGTTTGCTGAAATTAAAACCATCTAGCTCATGAAATTAAACTTACGTAAAAAGTCGATTAAATATAATTTCTGAGAAAAAATGGTCCTTAAGGTCTAAACTGAAATTATTATTGAAGTAGTAGAGCAGATTTCAATGAATCTGCTTTGTTTGGCCAGCAAGTATGTCTTTATTTTCTTTATTCTTTTGTGTAATTAGTATAATGTTGTAATTCACAAGTTTAACTGTTTTTCTTACCACTACAGCACAGGTAGTTGTACACATTTTACACTGATGGAGTTAATTCTGTGGCAGGTTTTTATTTTCTCTGTGTTATGATATCTAAAATGTAGTTTTCTAGGTCCAAGCTAGTCAGTTAGCTTTTGTCTGTCAGTGGAGGTAAATAAGCTGTCATAGCAGAATTCATCTGAACTACCTTAGAATGAAATTGTATTGCAATTGAACAGGTATAGGTTGAAAAAAATTGATCCTTTTTATCAATATATTTTTTAGATTTATGTATTAGTTTGATATTTCCACCTTTTTTTTTTTTTTGAGTGAAAAGCAATATCATGAACAATTGAAAAAAAAAAAATTAAAAGCCGTAACAGAAAAAAAACTTTATTAAAAAAAATTCTCATGATTCTATAAACAATTTATAGGGGAAAATGTTTTTGGCATGAATGAAATAAATTACTCATGATAGTACATTTAAAGACTTGTGATTGATCATAGCTGATGTATCAAAAAGTTCATGAAGATTTCTAAGATATTAGGTATATTATATAATCTGTTATTGATTTTAATGCTCAGGTCTAAAATCTGACTTCTGTGTAACAGGAAAATCACCACCAAAAGAGGGTAGATCAAAAAGGAAGTCAGTTGTAATTAATAAGCAAGCACTGATGTAACTACAGTTACATTTGCAAGCATGCATGATAGTCATGCTTTCTCCTTGCTAGTAATAAAAATAATCACATCTATTTAGTTATGCCATTGCAATATATTTTTTGTATGTGGTTAAACTTCCAACCCAGTGAAAACATAATCCCAAAAATTAAGCTTTGTAGTGCGTGATATTTAGGCATAGGCATTGTGTTATTGCATTTAGGTGTGAGGCAGTTCACATCTATTTGACTTACTGTTTGTGTTAAAGGGTGTGGATGACCAGTTGTGAGTGGGGGAAGGGTGCCTTATTGTCTTTCTTGACTACAACACTCTCAGTCATAAGGAATCTACATAAGAGAAAGGTGATTATTTCTTCTACATGCATGTATAACCAGGAAAAACTTCTGCAGCACAAGGAGGATATCCTGGAGAGCGTGGTAGAAGAGCCACAAGCAGAGACCTTGTAATGTGAAGAAAGGGTAGGAAAGTGTTGAGCAGAGCAAAGAGCAGATGCATAGTCTCCGAGATGACAGAAAGCATTTTTTTCTTTCAGACTCCAGGGAAATAGTATGGACTGTGACAAGAGCAAATGTAAAGTAGGGCAAGAGGGAGTTTGTTAACAAACTCCTCCTGTCTTATGCAAAGGATTTGAGGGGAAGTCCTGTTTAAAAAAAGGATGAGGAAATCTTTGTTTTTAAAAACTTCTCATGCTTTCAAGAGAACTTCAAGGCCCTTTCTTTAAAGCTTTTCAGAGTGCTTTCTTTAAGAGTTGCAAGTGATGTATCTCAAATTCTGTCTCTGTGAGTACTCTTCCAAGGTGTCATTGTCAAGGTTGGTTGTTGTGATAAGGTAATTATGTTACTCCCTTAAATCTAGCATATTATGTGGTCCTGTGCTCAAAAAAAAACCCAACCAAACATTCTTTGAAAGCTACAGAAATAGCTTAAGTTTCTGATACAAAGGCAGAATAACGGATTAGTGAATGAAGCTTTCAAAATTTGGGCATTTCTGTTTTCTAAAGGAAAGTCATTATTCTTCATGAAAATGTGAAATGTGAAGCAGATGAAGTGAATTTTCTTTAGCTTATTTTCCTACCTATTTATTTATTTATCTTACAAACAGCAGAATTGTTAGAAAATTAAGCTCTCTGATATATAAAAAGCATTTATTGGGAGAAAACTTGGGAGTGGGGGGAAGTTTTGACAGCATTTAAGAGAGCTCTAATGGCTTTTGAAGAGTAAAATGGTAGTATTAATTCTTTCTACACTTTTTCAAATCTTAAGAAACATTTGTTTCTGGATATTTAGTACTACGCTGGCAGAATATTTTAATATAGTTCAGTGAATAGGGAATTATAGCTGACTCTCTGAATAGTAAGTTCTAGGATGCTAATCATCGTAATACATTTTTTTAATAGAATATAAATAAGCAAGCGAAATGGAGTATACACTCATGTGCCCATAGTAAAGAAAATCTGAGGGTAATGACTGAAATTATGTACCTTTCATCTTGTTCTTTGCCTCTTCAAATATATCTACTCTGCATTAAGTACAAGAAATACTTTTTGACCCCATTTTATGTCTCTTAAATACTGTATGGAAGTATCGTCAAAACAATAATAAAAATTATGATAATAATATTATAATTTTTATTATTATTGTTATTATTTTAACCATAGTGCTATAGAGAAATACAGCTAGGCCTGACTGAAATAATAGTGCTGTACCATAAAATTTTTTTGAGATAAAACATCTCAAAGAAACAGTAATTCTGCACTGGTGGGAATGGGGAGCAAGACAGAGTTTTTAAAATAATTTTGCAAAAATAGGTTTATAGGTATGGCAAATGCTACAGAATGTGCAATAATTCTGAGATGTGACTCAAGTTAAGTGTCATCTTGGAATAATTTTGATTCTTAGTTACATAGGTGAAATTAAATATTAATTGATTGCTAAAAAGAAAGACTAATTTTCAGTTGACGTACTGCAACCACAGGATAAGTCTCTGATTGTACCTGGGAAATGTCTTACAGCTTCCCTCCACCAATTATTTTTATGTCTTCACAACAGCATTTTAATGAAAGTCAATATATTTTTATGAAAATGGTTTGCTTCGTTGCATCTCCATAAATGTTTTAATCTTCATTTTCCAAAAACTATTTCCTTGCGTAGTGTCAGACTTGATATTTTACAAGTTGTAAAGTTTATTAAAAATAAATATATATTATGCATAAATATATATATAGAAAATCAGTTTGCTTTGTGATTTCACATAACCTGTTATGAGGGGAAGACATTTGAGCTTGGCAATTTGGTTATATTGAAGAAGAAGTAGCTGCTAATGGGCACACCACTTAATTCAAGAATCCTGTTGACTTGAGGAGATGATAGTTCATTTCCAATGCGTTCTCTGTCACATTAAATAACTTCAATTTCCCACAACCATGAAATCTGTGGAAGCCATGAATACAAATTTTTATTTGCGTAGTTGACACAGGTATGAACAGACTTAATTCAAATGTGACAAACTTCTTTCAAAATGCAGAGGTATTGCTGAGCATGGAAAAAGTTTCTAATGGAAGTAAAATTCATTAACTGTAAGGTTATGTGTCCTTTTCCATGAGCAGACGTATAATATCCCTGGTATTTACAGAAATATTTTGTCTTCAATGTCAAATATGAAATTGCAAATCTAAATGAAATGCAAAATCTAAATGAGGAAAAGAAAATGTGTACATGGAGAAGGGGAGGCAGTGAAGAAGATAAGAAAAGCAGTGAAGGAAAACCAAAAAATATTGGAAAAATCTTTTGGAAACACACTTGCCAAATAGCGGGTTATGGCATTGGTGTGGCAAGAGAGGAAGGTAGACTTCATAAAAAGTTAGTGAACAATGAACGTTAGAGATTTCTATGTTTGCATTCCCTGTATTTTTTATAAATAGAACATCATTAGAATCAGAAAGTTAAAAATAAGAGCAAAAAAGAAAAGTTTCATTGGTTTCTTTTTTTTAGGCACATCAGATTCAATGTCGGTTGCTTTATTTCTGAGGTATGAAATTTTCCAGCCAGTGTTTTATGGTGTGATTTTTGTTGGTTTTTGGTTGTTTGGGTAGGGGTGTGTGTTTTTGGTTTGGTTGGGTTTTTTTGGTTTTTTGGTTTTTTTTTTTTTTTAATGAATCTGCTAATTTAAATGGCAGCACAAATATCTATATCTCTCTTGATTTAAGGCTGCTGTTCTTCTTAATTACAATCTGGGGTTTTACTAGCCTGCCAATTTGTGTAAATTTTCAATCTGAAAAGCCATATGTCTGATAACTTTAAATTCTTAATTTATTGTCAGAGTTATATGATAGTATATTAAAGAGCATGTGATACATTTTTACAAAATAAAAGCAGAAAAATGGAACATACCAATAAGCTAAAGCAAATACTTTCTTCTAACAAGCATTTTTAATGACAGTTCTCTATTCTTCTAGTTACCAAGGGTTTCATATGCAGGGAAGCTGACCTTTAAAGTCAGCAATTCATCAGCTTGTCATACTTGTCAGAAATTAGAGTCACAGTGTTTGGTCTTATCTGTCTCTTTATGAAACAGGGTGAAGTCTAATTCAGAATTGTGGTGGCAACTTTGTTGGAATGCAATTCATTTTAGAATATATGACTTTTTTATAATATACCTTATTTTGAACTATTCTATGTTTATAATAGCCAGAGAACGTTTTTTTGTAATAGAACATGATAGTTTAAGGAATTCTGTGGCCTTGATGTACCTTGAGCCCTTCTCATAACAGCTACTTTTCTATATTAGTAAATATTGAGAGAGAAAAAGTATGTAATATTTCTTCTTAAAAAAGATAATTGCAGTTTGGTTTTAGACCATGGGAAATTCTTTTAAAAATTATTCACATTTGGTAAGGTTTTGAGCACAATCATAGTTTGCTTTCTCTTTCCCAGTGAAGAGCATGGTTCTGCTTGTGCTATGTCATATAGATAATGCTTAGAAATTTAGTGTGGCGTTCAAAGTTATCCTGTCAGTTTCTTCGTCTCAATGTAATGCAATTTGATGGAAGCCCAATTGTTTCAAATGGAAAACTGAAATACCTCATAAGTAAAAATACTTCATCCTTCAGTGCTTTACCTTTCAAGAAATTTCACTTAAACTTCAGTGATCATTTTGCATCTTGAAACTGCAGGTTGACTGAGATGTTAGAGCTTCTTCCACATTTTTGTTTCACCATATTCCAAGATGAATTGCTAAACAGAAACTTGGAAAAATCTTTAAATTACCTTGATGCACTGAGTAGGAGGATGGCCATAAGTAAAATTTCCACAACCAGAAGAATGTATATGGATAAAGTGATTGATGTGCCTGTAACCCAAAATGTTAGCAATATAAAGGACTGTAATATATGTTACATTTCCAAACCTGGGAGATGCAGAATGTCTTCAAGTGCCTTTGAATGGAGTGGTAGAAAATGTTCAGTCTCTCATAGATGCAGTTCTTTGCTTCATACTGCAAGGGTCATTAGTCCCAGCACAGCAAAACATTATTCAAACCTAATTTTAAACACGTAAGTAATCTCAGTGACATTTACTGGTGCTATATAGACCTTTTAACTTACTGAGAATTCTGATTAGACTGCAGATGGAGCAACCATTTCATTTATGTGAAGTGTGTGCCTTATGCAAAATTTTTAATGATCTTTTGTATTGAAGAGCTTCAGTGATCATGTTATTAGTTATGTCTATTATCCAAGCCACAGACTTTTCCAGTTAAGACTTGGTGGAGTGGAGTGGGGAACTAGTGATATGTAAAACCTTTCCTATCCAGTTCATCCAGCTCATCCTGAAGCATATTGAAATATTGTAACAGTACTCCATATACAAAATAAGAAAAATATTATTGAGATATTGATGGTGATGAAAATCATCAATGAGTTGTGGTCATATATTCAAACATCAGTGGTTTATTTTAGTGTTAATATGGCTCTAGCAAAGGTCAGATAACAAGTGAGGCAAACAGACTCTTAACAATTCTTTAGCATATAATGGTTAACATGATGTATATACAGAGTCATCAGTTGGCTTTCTAGTATTTAAAATAGCTGACCAGATACTGGTCAGTAGATACTGAGCAGAAAACGATTTTGACCTCCTTATCACAACATTGGTGACACATGGATAAATAGACAATGAGATGGATGGAAAGCTGACTGGACAGACAGGTTCAGGGAATTTTGATCTGTATTAAAAAGTCCAGCTGGTGATCAGTAAATAGTGATGACCCTCAGGGATTACTTCTGGGTCCAATACTGTTTAACAATGTTATTAATGATCTAGATGATAGGATGGAATTCTCCCTCAGTATGTTTTCATATGTCACCAAACTAGCTGGGGGAGCTGATCAATATATTTCAGGACAAGGATGCTATTTAGAAGGCAGGTTGGAGAAATGGGCTGACAAGAACATCACAAATTTCAGCAAAGGGAAATGTAAAGTCCTGCAGTCTGAGGAAAAATAACCCCATGCGCCAGTACAGGCTGGAGAGAAACTGTCTAGAAAACAGCTCAGTGGGAAAGGACCTGGGGGTCATGAAGGATACCAAGCTGAATGTTAGCTAGCAAAGTATCCTGGCAGCAAGGCAGCCAACATCGTCTTGGGATGTATTAGTGAGAGTGAGCAACTTGAAGAAGGTGATGCTTCCCTGTTTAGCTATTTAGCACCCAGAAAAGCACAGATGAAGTGATGTGTCTACTTGGTGTTCCTCAGTGCAAGAGAGACATAGATATACTTAAGTGAGCCCAAGCTTTGATTGCTGCAGGATATGGCATATGAGTAAAGTCTGGGGGAACTGGGTCTGTTGAACCCAGGTAAGAGAGAGCTAAGGGAGACCTTACTGCTCTCTGCATCTACCTGATGGGAGGAAACCGAGATCATGGTGCCAGGGTGTTGTTGGAGATGCAGAGTGACAGCCAACAGAAAAAAAACTGGAACATAGGAAATCACAATTAAGGTATTAAGTTATTTATTTAATATTTTTAAACCATGGGGATAGTCAAATACTAGAAAAGCAAGGCTTGACTGAAAATGTTGCTGAATAACCTGACCTCATTAAATGTGCACTGAGGGAGTTTGACTAGATGACCTCCAAAGGTCACTTTGAACCAAAATTATTCTATGAGGTTATCAATCAAATGTATCTCCTGTACATTTTCAATGGTCTTAGGTATAAGCTGTGTATCCAGGGACAACCTGGAGCAACAATTCAGATTTTTTTTTTTTTTTAATTTTCTTTTATCTTTTTAAGCAATGTGCAACAGATGGGATTACCAGAGCTAACATTTAATTGACTTTTATTAACAACAAGCTATTGGTATCATGTTAGCAGCAAGTAGCAGTAACACACTGAAATATTAAAGCATTTTGCGGTTTTCTGTTTCTTATGCTCTGTCAGGCATACATTTCCAAAGTATTTTATTGTATGAAATGTCCTACTTGCACTGTAAATAGCAAATATAAATCTGCAAGAAGACCTGTGCAGGCTGTGTTCAGACTTTATGGCATCCTACACTTAATGAATAATCTAAAACTTTTTTTTTGAAGATAGTGTTCATAGATGATGTGATAAATTACAGTACTGTAGCAACTATGGAAGAGACTGTGTCACACAGTGGAAGAGGACATTGTTACTCATATTGCTGAACATTTATTTGTCAAAAAATTGCAATATATTATGTTCATAACACTTTGAGGGAAAGAAAAAAAAAGAATAGTTTTGAAGAAAATACTTTAAGAAAAAACCTTTTGAAATAGGATATTTCCATCCATAGCAGCATGTATTTGTTTTTTAACATGGAACAACTTATTGTTTATGCAACAAGAAATGTTGCAGCTACTGCAGTGTAGTGAGAACACTGGGCTTAGTGCACATAGCATACATTTTTAAAAGCGAATTCATGTGGTAAGAACTGTGCAGGAAATTTTCTTGGGACATGATGGGGAAAAAAAAATTCATGTTATTTAATTGGAGCATAAACTGACTCTATATGTCTATGACTAAAATGGACATATGAATCCATGAAATACAGTTTTCAAGGGGAGAGAGGATTGGAACCAGACTATAGAAAATTGTAATTGCTTTGGCTTATGCTTTTTACCTTGGGGGTTCTAATAATAAATTTGGAATACTCATTGTAAAGAAAATCATGTACTGTGAAAGGTTATACTAACTATTTAAAACTTGCATAGTTGTACACATATAGAACTTACTGTTTATTCCTGCAATACTAACAGAAGTCAGAAGATGCTGTGTCAAAACCTTGCTGAAATATCACTGATCATTGAGTCTATGGGACTCTTTCCAAGTTAGTAATTCTTTCCTTACACTTGGCAGGGTGTCCCTGGAAAAAAATGTTACGCATGTTGTATATTTTGACATATGGACAAGGAAAAGTATGACTTGTTATGTTGAAACTGTTTATATATTTTCCTTTCACATGAATTAATTTTCAACACACTAGCTTGGGAGTAAAAAATTTAATTATGTCTCTACTTAAAATGCTTCTTAGGTCTACATAGAATGATAGTTAAAGAAATCAGATCCCTTCACTCACCTAGTTAAATTCAATTGTTAAAGTTGTTATTTTGACATTCCAACTGTTGGGGTTTTTTTAAAGATCCTTTCTCTCTCTAGCATCCTTTAGACTAGTAAATTAAGATGAAAAAATTCCAAAGAAACCAGGTGAATTGAAATAAATAATAAAACTAGAGATGCAGAGATGAAAAAGAACATCATTTTGGAGCTCACTGTATTACTTATGCCTAACGTGGAAGTATATCTTTTGAGATTTAGAATTTTCTCCATTTTACCACTTTAAAGCAACACTAGCAATACACAAAAGGGAAAAAGAATGAAACAGTGCAAATATAAGTCTCAAAATGCTTGTGACTTTCAAGCAAAACACAAACTTTGATCTTTACATAAAAAAATAGCTTAGACTATTTTATTTTTTCTGGTAGTATGACTTTCTAAAAATATTATAGCAGCATTCTTCTTTAATCATGACATCAAAGTATTATTATGACTATTATTATGACTCGTGCTTCCAATTTCTTTTTTTCTTTTTTTCTTCTTCAAGAAGAAAAAAGGTTATCTACTTAGACAACTTTTCATACTTCTGGGTTTGGTTTTTTTTTAAAGTTCTTGTTTGAAAGTAATAATCAGCAGAATATTCTCCTTACTACAGCTGTGACATGGCACATTACAGTGCCTCTCCATCAAGACACAGTAGGAGAAGGGGAAAGTCAGAGCATTTCAAGAACTAGCATATGGACAACAAGATAATTAATAGGAATAGAAAAGACAACTGCTGGTAGTAAAATGTTGTGAAATCTACAGGAAAATAGTTAAGCAAATAGTCTATAGTGCATTAATCACAATTTGATGGCTTCTTTATCAGCAGGAACTTCAGTTTTATTGCCTAAATGCCGCATTAAAAATGGTTAGTATGGCAAAATGCAGTATTATTCCTAGAGATTACTGCTATGAAAAGTAGCCCTCTCATCTGAACTATTTTTTTACATTATTCACAGGACTCAACAGTTCCTATGGTTTCAATTTGTTTTTGAAGTTTATTTTAGTTCCAGAAAACTGAATAATCAGCAGTATAGTTAGTATCCCATTGAACTAATGCTTACTACGCATCAGAGTGCTAGCAGAAATACAATTTCATATTAAGGGTACTCTGATATGTCTCTTCTTTCTTCAGTGGGTCTGGTGATGGTTTGTCTGTCAGGTCAGCAGATCTACATCTCAATCTCTCGAGTGAAAAATATATCAATTTATAAATCCTGCTTCACCTCACTGAAGTGTAGGCATAAATAAATTACTGTCCACAGACGTAGTTCAGGGCAAGCAGACTCTTAACCTAAAAAGCATTGGTGGATGCCCAAAATTAGTTAGCATGAATCTGTGTCAGCACATACAGAACTGCAAATATCACATTAAAAAAACACTTCAAAGACTGTGAATTTTAGAGGACTTTCTTGGCATTCATGCAAAACAGTGAAGATGAGAATCAAGACAGCTGAGTCTATAGCTGTAAATTCAAAGCCTTTGAATCTGCAAACTAGTGTGAAACCAAATACTTAATATTTGTACATGTCTTTGGCAAGATTGAAGGATATGTCCCAGTACTGGGGATAAACATTCTTTGTTTTCACGAAAGGGTGTCCGAGGGTGGCTAAATACAAAAGCCCTCAAGAATACTCAGAGTGTGTGTAGTGGAAAATTAGAAGTTGAGGGCTAAATTCTCTGAAAATGTAGTATGTGTTGAAGTTCCAATTTAGAGGTACCAATAAAACATGACATAACCTGTAAGTGTATTTTATGTCTTTGATTCCCTACACTTTAGGATTGAGAAGAGATCCTTTAGGGTAGAAAGAAGATGCATTAGTGCTCTCTGTGGGCTTCTCAGATAACAGAGAAGGAATAGCCTAACTGGAATACATAGCTGGTGGGAGGGGACAAGGAAATAACTCTGGAAAAGATGATTGAACTGAAAATAACATGGGGACCTCTGAAAAGAAAAGCAGAGAAAGGGAATATACAGGAACAGAACAGGATATAAAAGTGAATTTTAGGCATTAGCCTATGATTGAGAAAGTAAACAGAAGAGTATATGACCAGTAGATATATTACTCTGTAGAAACTCCATCACCAAGATTCTTGTCTCTAGTCACTGCTCTTCTTTCTGCAAGTATCAGTGGCTCACATTCTTAAAATGGTGCATCCTGAGAGCTTAAAACTTAGTTTTAGTATTATTTTCGTTTAACTTTGATATACGACACATATCACCATTTATGAGATTCTCTCTTAAGCACTGGATGGTATTCTAAGGAGTATTTGTTGCAGTCAAGAGGAGACTCTGATTTCTTTCAAAAGCAGGAAGACATATTGAGTTACTGATTCAGAGATGTTGCTCCTTCTTTCTAAGGGTAAGACATACCTGATGGTTAATACTTGGTGATAATAGCAAAGACTTGAAAGTATTGTCCAATAATGATATTCTAAGGATAATGCAGGGCAGGCAGCTCATTTCTCTGTTGACTAAGTCAGGAAGAATTTGTGGTTATGCAAAAATAAAGACAAAATCTCAAAGAGTGAGATCTCTTGATGCTTTCAGTATTGGGGGGGGAAAAAAAAGGAGAATGGTTCAGAATAAAGGTTAGCCCTGGTCTTCCCTGAAGCAGTGTCAGAAACTGAGGCTTTACAGCGTTCTGTCAGTGAACAGGTGCCCTTCAGTGCAACAGTGACAGTTGTTAGAGAATCATAATACAGAGATACCGGAAAAAAAAAAAAAAATCATCTGCAAATATTTCTTCCTAATGGGAGCCAGGGAAACAGAAAGACGCATGTTTTCACTTACCCCATTTATATTAAAACCCCCCCAAACAATTATTATTACTAGACAAGATTTGTGTCTTTCCATCTCATTGGCGTGTTATTCCATCCTGAGCCTTAAAATTGTGGTGAATGCTGGTTCATGAAATACATTATTCACATTTAGAACATTTCTTGTAGCATTGCAAACTTCTAGAAAGTTTTTTGCCCCGGATACATCATAATATTGCATTAATAAGGAGTTGGGTGACTGAATATAATGAGCCAGAGCTGACAATACAATGCAAACAAAGAGTGTGATAAGCCTTGGTACAGGCTGTGGGCCAGCAAGCAGAAGAGAATAAAACATGGAAGTGCCAGGAAGATACATAATATAGTCACGAAGTGATTTAATTGGTGGCCTGTGTGATACCTCCCAAGCAACAGCGATTGGTACCAGAAGGGCAGGAGAACTGGGATATTGTTGTGCAGGTGTACAACACTGAGCTGGAGAAAGTGTTGCATTTCCCCAGGCTCCACTGTGCCAACTCACAATTTAGGGCCAGCTTCAGTGACTTGATCATGAAACTGGTCTGGTTTGTGCTTCCAGCGTGGCCATCACCTCTATACATTGGGAGGTATATAATGAAATATTTTAGCAATTGCATATCTTTTTTTTTCTCCTCGGGGGGTAAACTTACGAAGGAAGCATTCTCTTTCACCCCCTGTTCCCCCACCAGCCTATTTGCAACAGCAGTTGAGAGTTCTGAAGGTTTTAGATGGCCTTTGAATACCCTTGATACCTGCCTGCTGATTGTGCTGGGGATCAGCATGTTGGCAAACATACAGAATTGTATGTGGGTTGTATGTGTGGGGGTGTGATTTTTTTCCTGACACAGCTTATCTGCTAGTTTGGTTCAGTTATTAAATTGAACTTTGCAGCATCACACTGTCTGGTGCTCTTTCTCCCTGTCCCCTCTCCCTTGACAACTGTTCATAATGCTTTTTTTTTTTGGCACTAAGAAATACCATATTGTCTTATGTTCCTTACCAGAAATATTTTTTTTTCCTTTATAGAAATATATTATGTAAAACCTGTTATATTTTATAACTCATTCAGACTTAAAGGTGTTAAAGACATTATAGTCGATGACCGCTGCAACAGAGGGCAATATAAGAAAATACTTTAAAATATTCCGAACCATATACTTTTATTTAAAATCAGACAGGCGCAATTACATCTTTATTAAGAAGCTTATTAACTGCATTGGATCTGCTTTCTTCATGCAACCTCTTCTGAAAAAGAAACAATGCATACAGCACCAGTAAGATTCAACATTTGATTTTTGTATGATCAACAAGTAAAATACGTGAGAAGTGTAGAACAAGAATTCCAGCTATGGCTAATGAGTTACGTAATTTATTTTTTTGCCCCTCGGTCTTTCACAATATAATTAATTTCTCTCGCTTTGCCCTCCTCCTTCCTCCTTCTTTCCTTCCTCTCTCTTCCCTTTGTCCCTTCCCTCTTCTCCCCTTTTCTTCATTTTCTGCCGCCTTGGCCTCCCTTCTTCCTGCCTGTCTCACTCTCCCTCTTCTTCATTTTGATTTCCCCTTTTTACTGGCTTTCCATATACCCTATATGAATATTTAACCTCTTGGTCACCTAAAGTAGTTACACAGTTTAATAGCTGTGTGTAGTAACTACGTGTTTCACGGAGAATATGTAGCTGAAACCTTAAAAATTAAGCTGTAAAAACATAAAATACAGAAGACTCAATAAGGATTACTGGAAATGACAACATATGTTAGCTTCACTGTTTGGGTATGGTGTTCTTTTGTTCCCTCCTCTTCTTTTCTTCTGCGTTCCAAGGTATATTTTCATTGCCACCATCAGTTGCATGGGGACTTCAGCAGAAATCAGTGGGATTTTTCAAGTATTGCTCAATAGCAGTGATGGATTATTTGGAGGTTTTCTGGGCAACTGTTGATCTTCATCATGGTTTGCAATTTGTACACTTAAATACAAATTGTATTATGAGCAGGTGTTAAATTACTGCATCTCCCTATTATAACTGAACTCTATTACCTTACTCTTAATAGTACTTAGTAAAAATCCCAATGAGTTAATCTAAATACAAGTGGATATTTTATCTCCAACTTAGTGAATATAAAACCAAGATACAAGGAATTAAAATTACTTGACCTAATCTGATCAGAAAGTATGGACTTTAAATCTTCTTTCTATTAAAGTCTCACACAGTTTAACAGATATATGTTTGTTTTTATGAAAATCCTCTAATTCTACTGTGATTATACTCACCTATTGTCATTTAATTCAGGTAGGCAGCTCAGCCCCACAAAGCCACTTACTCACTCTTCCCCAGTGGGATGGGAGAGAGAATTGGAAGGATAACAGTGAGAAAATTCATGGGTTGAGATAAAGACAGTTTAATCAATAAAGCAAAAGTGGTGCACACAAGCAAAGCAAAACCAGGGGTTCATTCACCACTTTCCATTAGCAGGCAGGTGTTCAGCCATGTCCAGGAAAGCAGGACTCCATCATGCTAAGGTTTACTTGGAAAGACAAACACCATCACTCTGAACGTCCTTCCCTTCCTTCTTCTTCCCCAAGCTTTATATGCAGAGAGTGATGTCATATGGCATAGGATATCCCTTGGATCAGCAGTCCCTGCTGTTCCTTCCCAACTTCTTCTGCTCCTTGCACCATCCCCCCAACCTACTTGCGGTGGGGTGGGGTGAGGAGCAGAAAAGGGCTTGACTGTGTAAGCACTACTCAGCAGTAACTAAAACATCCCTCTGTTATCAGCAGTGTTTTCAGCACAAATCCAAAACACAGCCCCATACTAGCTACTGTGAAGAAAATTAACTCTATCCCCACCACGACCAGGACAACCAAAAAGTTTGTTAGTTTCTAAATATATGTGAGAAATTGGTTAACCTCGTTGCTTAAAATGCACATAAAAATGTTTTTCATATTTTCTGAAACTATCACCCATGCTGACATGGAACGAAAACAGTAATTATTTCCAATGCAAGGATTTATGTTTTCTAGGGAATCATAGAATGGTTAGGGTTGGAAAGGACCTTAAGGTCGTCTGATTCCAGCCCCCCTGCCATGGGCAGGGAGCCTCATACTAGACCATGTCAACTAACGCTCTGTCCAATCTGGCCTTGAACACTGCCACAGATGGAGCATTTATCACTTCTTTGGGCAACCCATTCCAGTGCCTCGCCACTCTCACAATGAAGAACTTCTTCCTTATATCTACCCTGAACTTCCCCTGTTTTAGTTTATACCCATTACCCCTTGTCCTATCATTGGCTAGCTTTTATCAGTTAAGGATAGTTAGCATTCCCCTAGGTAGAGGGGATGCTTTTCAATTAATGATTATAGTTAATCCCCACTTCGATGTCTTTGTCATTTTTCATGATAAGGCTTGTCTTATTACTTTATGATCCCCTTCATATTTGTGGTAGGTTGATTCTGGCTGGATGCCAGGTGTCCACCAAAGCTGCTTTATCACTCTCCTCCTCAACTGGACAGGTGAGCGAAATCAGAACAAAAGGATCAACAATGGGTTGAGATAAGCATAGGGAGAGATCACTCACCAATTACTGTCACAGGCAAAACAGACTGCAATTGAGAAAATTGGTTTAATTTACTCCCAATAAAATCAGAGTAGGGTAATGTGAAATAAAACTGAATTTAAGAACCCCTCCCTTCTTCCCAGGCTCAACTTTACTCTTGATTTTTCTAACTCCTCTCCCTCAGTAGCACAGAGGGATGGGGAATAGGGGTTGCTGTCCACTCATTACATGCTGTCTCTGCCATCTCTTTCTCCTCAGGGAAGGGCTCCTCAAACTCTTCCCCTGCTTTAGTGTGGGATCTCTCCCATGGGAGACCGTCCTTCACAAACTTCTCCAGTGTGGGTCCCTTCCATGGGCTGCAGTCCTTCAGGAACAGACTGCTCTGGTGTAGGTCCCCCATGGGGTCACAAGCCCTGCCAGCAAACCTGCTCCAGTGTGGGGTCCTCTCTCCACTGGACCACTGCTCCAGCACGGGCTTCCCATGGGGTCACAGCCTCCTTCGAATATCCCTCTGCTTCAGCGTGGGGTCCTCCATGGGGTAGCAGCCGGACAGCCTGCGTCAGCCTGGGCTGCACCACGGGCTGCAGTGGAATCTCTCTGGAGAACCTTCTCCCCTCCTTTTTCACTGACATTGATGTCTGCAGAGTTGTTTCTCTCACGTATTCACACTCCTTTCTCTGGCTACTGTTGCACCGCAGTTTTTCCCCCTTCTGAAATATGTTACCCTAAAGGCTTTACCACCACCACCACTGATGAGCTCAGCCTTGGCCAGCAGTGGGGCAGTTTTGGATCTGGCTGGCATTGGGTCTATTGGATGCAGAGGAAGCTTCTCACTGAAGCCACCCTTGTAGTCACCCCCTATTACCAAAACCTTTGTCACACAAACCTGATATGGTATGTGACTCTACTCTGTAACACCCAGTGGACTTGCAGCCTAACATCAGAGAACAACTGTTCTGTAATGTGAGTGACTCAAAAAAATAAAAGAAGAAGCAAAAAGATCTTTGTATTTGAGTGATACCTTGAAATAATTTCTAATCTTTCAGAATTGCATTTCCAAAAGTCTGTTTGAAGATGACTGCTTCTGAATTACTTCAGAAATTAAAACACGCTTCACAAAAAGAATCAGTTGCTTCTTTGAAGGAAATTGCCTTACTTTATTTTGAGATCATTATTACTTTAACTACTAACAAAATAACTGGAGAAGCAAAGTATAATCTAATCTAAACTAACGTAATTTCATTAAAGTCATTAGAGCTATGCTGGTTTATGCCAGCTGGCAAACACATGTACTTCTAGAATCACTCTGTTAAGACTTTTTCCTTCACAACTCTTAATATCTTTTATCTTAGTGTGTAACCCTTAGGAGAAGTTGTTCAACATTGTGCCCTAACATCGCATTTAGTGTTAGCTTATTTAGCTAGTGTTTTACAATGTTGAATATATTGATATAATCTGAGTGTCTTTCATAAGGAAAACATCACCAAGAGCAAGATGTAGAGAATTATGTGGATATTTCTTGGGGCTTTTCTGTGGGCTGAAAATGTTTGGGAAATCTGTCATTTAACACTTATGGTGCTAAAACTTGTGAGGACATTCTGTACCACTGAAGTGCCCATGATAAAGGACTGGCATCTGACTCATGTTTAAATTTACTTTACTTCAGTAATTACTCAAATATACTCCTGCCACCAGAGATTAGAGTCGATATCAAATAGCTGCATTGCATTCTTGCCTATATGAGTGTTTTGGAACGCTGGAAACTTCAATTTCAAGATGAGTCCATGGTTACTAAACTCTCATTTTCTTGACATAAGCTTGACAAGAAGTTTTAGTGCCCAATAAAAAGTATGTTATGGCAGCTGTGTATTTAAACTATTTTTCCAAGGGTTCATGTTTGTTGTCAGTATTTCTATTTTATTCATAGAACTCCCTCTGGTGGATTATTTAAAATATGAACATACTTGGGTTATTGTTTAACAAAAAAAAAAAAAAAAATTCTCGTAAGAATATGATGCTAGAGACCAATTTTATGACTTTAAGTACTAAGAAGATTTCAGTTAGCATTTATGTATATATTATGTATCTTGATAGTAATTCTCAGAGTTTTCTCTTTTATTTCCTTTTTTTTTTCTTTTTTGCATATGTATAACCTTGGTATCCTCTACCATGCAAAGGAGAGTTTATTAAAAAAAAACAACAAACCCAAAACAAACAAACGCCAAAACCAAACAAAAAACAGTTCTAATAAGTTGAATAGTCTAAAGTCAATGGATGATACAAGATTGGCAGGGCAATAAGGTATCATGAGAAACAATAACCATGGAGAACTGCATGAATTGATCACTTAACATTAACTTATTATTCTTTAGTATGCCCACAAGTGATATAGTTATTTACCTCAGAGCATAAAGACGAAGGATAAAGGGTCTGAATGTGAAATGAAACTGTAGGTAAGGAGGACCAAGCAAAGACAGCTAGAACACATCGAATTGTAATGGACAAGAAACTCAAATTGTAGTGCTATGTAATTATTTATGTACTAACGTTAAGACAGAACAGCTAACTAGGAAAAGCTGTATTACTTCATGTGTGAAACTAGATTTTATACAGGTACCAACAACTTGATTATTGTGTGCGTCTTACACAGGTGTGAGAAGATTTGGCTTATTCATCAAAGAAAGGAAATGAGAAGTAAAAGTGATAAATAGAGTGACAGGTGTGGAAATAATAAGCGACAACACATATAAAACAGGTTCTGATAAGCTGAAAAGAGAAGAATATCAAAATAGAGAGAAGTGCCTGTTGGAGATTAGCAGAACCAGATTTGCAAATGGATGCCGTTGTCTGTTAAATTATAAAAGTGAGAGGTATTTGTAGGGATTGTCATTATGGAAAATTTATACTTCAGTAATGTCAAAATGTAGGAAATAAATATTGCTAATAAAAGTAGGGGCCAGTCACTTTTTGATGTAGTATCTGCAAGGTTTCTTTACCAAATAGTTACTAAACCAAAGTAAATTCATAACCTTGTGATGTGAGAGTATTATTGAAACACTGATTGTTGAAGATAGATAGAATTGGTTCATGTGATGATGAGCAAATTTTACTTAAAATGATGTACAATTAAAGAATGGGTGGTACTTAACATTCTTGATTGCAACAGTAAAAATGAAAAAAAAAAAAGTCATTATAACAAATTAGTAATAAACTAGTTGACCAGACCCAGCAAATTACGGACTAAGATCTTGAGAGTTAAATCTTTAAACCAAAGGTATAAAATAAACTTAGACATAAAACTAGCTGGATATTTTATTTCCAGAAAGAGTAAAAAAGCTTGTAGAGAGGGTTCTAACCAAATAAATAATTGCCTCAAAAACAAACCCACAAAACCAACTTAGAAATAAGTTGAGAAAATACAGGCAATATGATTAAAAATCAGTGCAAAAAAAGTAAAAATCAGTAAATACAGACATTAATGTGGGAAGCACCAAGAGCAGATTTAAATTATTTCTCTTTAAATCATCAAAAAAAAAAAAAAAAAAGAAGGATTCTAATTGCTAAACTGAGGGAATATCAATGTTACTTGTAGTGAGATAGTGAGGGAGTTTAGCAATATTTACATAAATATCATGAAACCTAACAGAAGCTTGAACTTGCTTTTAATAATTACACTGATTTTGAACATATAGGCCAAGATGTGATGTGCTTCTACGAAAACTGAAGTTCTTGAAAGGAAACTTATCTTAAGGAAAGTTATCACAATGAAAATTAAGGTAAAATTCAGAGTTCAAAATATATGTTAGTTGTACATATGTATGTATATGTCTTTGTACATATATACACACACACCATACGCAGTTATGGATGTGTGTGTGTGTGTGTATACCTGTGTAAATATCTACATGTACATATAAATTACAAGCACAAACACATGGGATTTACTAAAGTGAGATCATGTCAGACTTATCCAACTTATTTCTTTAATAAGAGGATTGAAATTTCTCAGAAAAAGGAAAAAGAATGGAGCTAATATATTTGCAACAGTGGATTTTGGAATACTTTTTGTAGTTCTCATGTCACCATTTTTAAATAGCACTTGACATTTGGAAGGTGTGAAGAAAAGAGACAGGATTACAGTACAAGATAAAATGTCTTGCAATAGATGTTTTAGAGTGCTCAGGCTATTTCAGCTTATTAAAAAGAAAAGACAATGTACTTGATTATAGTGTATCTCCACAGGGAGAAACTATTGTGAAATAAAGAGCTCTTTAATCTAGTTGAGAAAGCTTAGCAAAGGCCAATTCAGTTTAGACAGACTGGAAATAAGGTACTTTTCCACCAACAAGAATGCTTAAAAACTGGAATAAACTGGGATACCTGCAGAGAAAATTTTTGAATTTTCCACCTCTCAATTTTGTCCTCTCAAGATTGAATGCATTTGAATAAAATCCATGCAAAGCAGAAATTATTCTTAGTCCAAGAGTAACTGGGGAAATGTATGTGGAGAACATATTTACTAGACAATAAATTATATTAATGATCTAACTGGTCTTCTTGGCTTTAATTTTAAATATTTGTGACATGATATTTGTTTCCTTGTTAGTGCTTGGTATAGCTTATGCCCTGTTTAAAAGGTGCAGCAGAGAAACAGGCTGCTTTTTTTGTTAGTCACGAATACTGAAAACTGAATAAAGTGGAATTGCATGAAAAGAAGGGTAAATTCTCCTTAACAGGTAATTCAGCAGTGGGAACATTTTGGAGTTCAGGATGTCATTGGAGAGATTTAGCTAAACAAGGAATCCACAGTATCAGAGAGGACAAAATTCCTTAGCTGGTTAGGAAAGAGATGAAACTTAGAATCACTGGATGAGAGACTTTTTTCTCAAAGGAGATATGTAGAATTTGTTGTAGCACAGGAGTATGTTGCAGTTCAGTCGACAGGAGGATAATTTATTTTGGTGTTAAGGGAAAGATGCAAGGAATTTAACTCAGTGCTCTGTTGATTCTGTAGCCTTTCTTAGTATCTAACTGTTCTCTTGAAGCCCTGATTGTCCACCTTTCAGTACACTGACGGTGTGACTCACATGTATTTTATGTAGCATTAAATAAACTAAATATCCTCCTTAAACAATAGTTTAAAGAATAATTTAATAAGTGGAATAAAAACCTTCTGCGCAGTATATAAATTCATATGTTAAAAAGTAAGTAAATTCATATAAATCCACATAAGGATACTGGGCTCTCCAGAGAATAAAGGATTAATTTGTATAAATAAAGCATCTGTATTTCTGATAATGGAGAAAAGAACTACTTAGATGTTACACATTAAAAACTATTCAAGTCTAAATTCAGATGTGAGCAGTTTACCTGAGCTGCAGTACTTCTGGCTGCTGCCATTATACCATGGTGATAATAAAGAATAGTTTCCTTTTCACAAAGAAAGAGTTGCAGGGCTTGTTTATAACTCAAATGTTTCTAAAGCATACTTCTAAAAGACAGTGCTACTGAGTGGTTTGCTCTAAGAATGACAAAGCCTGAAACTTATTTTCTTGCATACTTGAGAATTTATCTTTCCATCCGCAAATACAGAGCCATGTAAAATGTGTGCAATATGCAGCATCATTTAAACAGAACTTCAATCCAGTCGCAGAATTTGGTGGTAAATTCAGCTTATTATTATACTAATAGAAACGATGATTCTTTTTTGTGTTCTACTTTAATTAATAGCTTTAGAATACTGTATCTGGAGTTGAAAACCACCCTAGAACATGATACAACTTTAGACCAGCAAAATTTACTGCTACTTATAATGTGTTTAAATAAATGACTTAGCATTAAAAAAAAAAAATCCATACAGCCTACACCTATTTTCAGTTTTCACTGCAAACATTATTGTCAGTAATGAATAGCTTCCTCCCAATAAAATAAATATTAGTTAATCCATGAATTCATACTTAAACCAGTGCGAACTTCATATTCACTTTTTAAAATTCAGTATACAAAAGAAGAGAGAGTTAGTTTGCATGAGGTGATCATAGTAATGTTAGTTGCCTTGTCTAACCTTGTTGTCCAGGCGTCCTCTGTCATCAGGGGAGAAATAGAAGCTTCTCCAAAAGACATTTAAATGCCATCTATCTTCAACCTCAGGACATAAATAGAATCATAGAATGGTTTGGGTTAGAAGGGATCATAAGGGTCACCTAGTTCCAACCCCAATGCCGTGGGCAGGGACACCTCCCACTAGACCAGGTTGCTCAAAGCCCCATCCAACCTGGCCTCTACTCAGAGATTAAATATGAAAAATTTATTTTTCATGTTTAAGAAATAAAGTGCAATTTCTCACTCATTAATTCACATTTTTAATTAACATTACACTAATTCACCTAGCCATTTCTGTTTTCACATTCTGAAGTTTTGGAACATTCAGGTAGTCATAATATCTTCAAAGCCAGGTATCTGTCTTATGCACCTTTTTTCTCTTCTCTTCTCTTCTTTCTCTTCTCTTCTCTTCTCTTCTCTTCTCTTCTCTTCTCTTCTCTTCTCTTCTCTTCTCTTCTCTTCTCTTCTCTTCTCTTCTCTTCTCTTCTCTTCTCTTCTCTTCTCTTCTCTTCTCTTCTCTTCTCTTCTCTTCTCTTCCCCCCTCCCCTCCCCTCCCCTCCCCTCCCCTCCCCTCCCCTCCCCTCCTCTCCTATCCTCCCCTCCCCTCCCCTCCCCTCCCCTCCCCTCCCCTCCCCTCTCCTCTCCTCTCCTCTCCTCTCCTCTCCTCTCCTCTCCTCTCCTCTCCTCTTCTTTTTTTTTTTTCCTGGAAATGTCAACAAAAAATAGCTCAGATATTTCTAAGGATAAATATAGGGAATTTCTTTTTTTGCTGAATTTTTGAACAGATAATTCTATGTAAATTATATGTTTAAAAATATTGTAATACAGAATCAAGTGTTCAGATGCCAGAATCAAAGCTCTGTGTGCAGTCTGAATTTGGAGTACTTGTACATATACATTATGATGCAGTCTTTAATTACAGAATCATATATAATATTTTCCATTAAATCCTTTTCTTTTTCTTTCAACACACAAGATAAATAGAAGCAATTTTGAGTAGCACAGGACTGTCATCTCATTCCTAATAAGCATTTTGTAGGTATGTGGTGCTTATGGAAACTGAATATTGCCTTTATTTAGATACTCATTTTTTATCACATTTCTTCCTGTGCCATATTGAATAATTTAAACTACACTTTTTCCACAAAGATTCCTTAAAATTATATTTCTCATTTTATAGTTAATGTGCTTGAGACCTTGGATGAGAAATCATTATACGGGAAAATTAAAAGCCTTTATTTTTGGATACTTGAAGTGTCAGACTAATCAATTGGTCCCAAACTTTTCAAACTGGACTTTTTGGAAAGTTGTAGCTTTTTTTCCACTGTAAATTCTCAGTGTTTCTTTTTCTGATTTATACAATGGAGGTAATGAAAATCCTTAGTCTCCAAAAGAAAGTGTGAAGAAAAATAAAAGTTGGGAAAGAATGGCTGGAAAGCTGCCCAGCGGAAAAGGACCTGGGAATGCTGATTGACGGCCAGCTGAACATGAGCCAGCTTGTGCCCAGGCAGCCAAGAAGCCAATGACATCCTGGCCTGTACCAGAAATAATGTGGTCAGCAGAACTAAGCAAATAATAATCCCCCTGTACTTGGCACAGATGAGGCCGCACCTTGAATACTGTGTTCATTTCTGGGCCCCTCACTATGAGAGAGATATTGAGATGCTGGAGTGGGTCCAGAAAAGGGCAACAAAGCTGGTGAAGGATCTGGAGAACAAGTCTTATGAGGAAAGGCTGAGATAGATAACTGGGGTTGTTTAGTCTGGAGAATAGAAAGCTCAGGGGGGACCTTATTGCACTCTACAACTACCTGAAAGGAGAATAGTGTGTGGACGTGGCTGGTCTCCTCTCCCAAGTAACAATCAATAGGACAAGAGGTAATCGCCTCAAGCTGCGCCAGAGGAGTTTTAGATAGGATATTCGGAAATCCAGTTTTAGACTGGGTATTAGGAAAAACTTGTTCACCAAAAGGGTTGTCAGGCATTGGAAGAAGCTCCCCAGTGAAGTGGTGGAGTCAACATCCATGAGGCCTTTAGTGGTATGGTTTAGTGGTGGACTTGGCAGTCCTGGGTTAAAGGTTGGACTTGATGGTCTTAAAGGTCTTTTCCAACCTAGCTGATTCTATGATTCTGTTAAATACTCATACATGGATGGATTGCACCACAGAAAAGTCAGTTAGGTAACTGATTCTGTTTCTAATAATTGTTTAGCTTGGAATGAATTATGCTTATAGAAATGTGTTTCATAATAGGAATAAAGCAGAATATTAAACAAGTTGTTGTTTATTGATCATTGTTGAAAATGATTGATTATTTAAGTTTTGAGGTTTTATTATCAAATGTAGTAGCAATACATAGCCATAAGACCAGAAAATGAGCATACATATCAAGTGAAAAGAATATTGAGTAATCCAATTCTTTTAAGCACTTAAGCAAAATGTAATATTCTGTAACTTATTTTGCATGATTTAAGCACTTAGGCAAAATCTTCAAATGCCAAACCACACCAAGTATATTTGGAGTTTTTCCAGTTTTCTTCAGCTGGCTTGGGTGCAGTCCTAAAATTTGGTAAATGTGAAAAGCACAATTAACATTGAGTCTCTGAGATCGTCAATGAATAAGCTAATGATTATATAAAAAGGTGCCATTCACATCCGCAGCTATGAAGAAGAGTAAGCAGCTATGAAGAAGGTTGTTCCTTTCAGAGAGTGATACTCTTGATAAATAGTTCATTCAACACCTGCACTCAAATCATTGATAAAATTACCGAACAGACCTGGCCCTAGGTTTGAGTCCTGAGGAGCACCACTGGTGACCAGTCACTAGCCAATGTAGCCCCATCACTACAACTGTTTGGATTTCCCTGTTTGGACTACTTTGTACATGTAGAAATTCTAAGCACCAAACACAGGCTTCTGGATTGTGCTCCAGGGCCCAGATATTCAAGAAGCTACCAAAGTATTTAAATTCTTTTCAGTGGTTTCAGATTTCAGTGGAAAAGGTCTTCTTTGAAACAAAGACATTAAATTCTAGTGGTGCATATAGTTCTACGTAAACAAAGAAAGTTTCTCCATCTTTGATTAGTTGAGTAAGCAGCGATGTCTTACTTGCTATTGTGATTTAATATTTATTCAGTACATGTAAAGAAGCAGGTTATAATTCCACTCATTCATTTCTTTTATAATAAAAAATCTGTTGTGGATTGATAAGTGAGGTATAAATACATTTCTACCTCATGTATAATACATTTTCACTTGTCAAAGGCTGTGTGTAAAGACTGTACATTGATTTAGCTTAGACAAAAAATAGCCTTTTCTATTACATTATATATCTCTATGCCACATACTCTAAACAAACACAAATGTTAGCCAATACCTAGAATACAGTAAACCTGGAAAACATACAATTTTGTTTCTTCTTAATAACAATCTTAGTTTTTCAGTACTGTATGCTTTATAATTATGCAAATTTTATCTAATAGGTTTCTAGCATGCTGAGATCAGAGATGCCTAGAATGAGAAAGCTTTAAGAAGGAGGCTTATAGGTTTTTTAAATAATGAATGAAAGATACCAAACATTCTGCATTTGTTCCTGTTACTGTAGAGTTAATAGATAAATATAAACAAGATCTTATTTCCTAGTTGGTCGTTGTCATAACTTTTTTTCTTATCTTTTAGACTGTGATCTGTTCAAGGCAGCATTGCTTCGGTGTGATTGCACTATCAAAATATTTTACTTTTACATTGTCCAGTGTTTATCTAATTCTCATTTCTGAACTGAAATGAAATAAAATTTTAATTTAAGCAGATTTGTTTCTGACCAAGATTCAGGATTTTAATTTTTAAATAGAGGAATTTTTAATTTTTCAATAGAGAATCATTTAATTAATTGCACTTATTGTGGATCCAATCTGGAGCAGTGGTGCAAACTGTAAGCTTTTGTGTCCACTGAAATATTTTCATTATCATTAGTGTAAATAGGGAAAAAGGACTCTACCATGTTATTCTGTGACTATATCAAAAATTATTATTTTTGACAAGTACTTTTTTGAGGTCACAATTATTTTTTTATATACATTTTAGTTCAACAATGATTTATTTAATGAAGTCCATATATTTTTTCAAAGTTGATCATGAAAATGTGTATCAAACTCAACTCACCTTTCTGTACCTTCTCTGAGAAGTATGTTTCAATCAATGTTTGTTGTGTTTCATTTTCTTACATCTGAGGTATAATTTGTGAAACTAAGGTACATCTGGCCCTTTTTATATATCACTTCCTATTGCAATTAAGGAGTTGAGGTGTGATTTCTGTATATGTTAATTAACTTCCAAAAAATAAAAACAGAAATTGAAGTGATGTAAATTAACAGAATGAATATTTAATTCTGCAGTTTTACAAAAAGGAGCTGTACCAGTGGCTCTGATGGATTACTGTTGCCTAGTGCAAAGTCTTCAGTAGGTCTATAGGTATAGTCCTGTCAGGTATTTTTATCATTGTAAGAATAATGTTTTGTGCTTGACAGCAATATAATTGTTCAGAAAGTGTGGTGCTATGCACTGCTAAAAGAAATAAAAAAAAAGTAAAAATCCCACCCTTCAACCTCTTTCAGTGAAGTTATGTCTAGTCAGCGTAGCTGCTGTTTGCAGTAGGATTAAACAAAGCAGAACAAAGCATTATGATGCTGCTATCACAACCAGCTGGGTAAGGAAATTTCTTTTCCCCAAAATACAAAGGTTAAAGAGAATTAATAGTTTCAATTGTGCTTCAATTAAAGAATTCCCTACAGGTAGTATAGTCCAATCCCCTTCTTCTGTATCCTACCAAGAATTAGGTTTTTAAGATTTTCAGTTAAAAGTTCTAAATAACATAAACCATTGCAGTAGGGCACATTCAATTGTTTGTATAACTGTATTTCATTACTTTTTAAAATAGCAGTAATCTAGAATTCAGGTAATACAGATACATATTTAAATTAGACTACTTTCTGTACAGAAAAGATTGGGGACTGCTCCCCATGTTGTATATAACATTCACAAAAGAGCCATGTATTAGTTGCTGATATGGATCTTTTTACAAGCATAATTTTCTGAAAGTATTCGAAGTCCACTGAAATAGTAGAAATAGTAGTAAGTGATTAGAAAATATATTAACTTATCAGGATAAGCTGTCTTCACTGAACACATTAGAACTTCCTTAAAAGGAATAAGAAAATAACAAAAAAGAAAATGAAAAAAAATTGTGAGGGTGTTATCAATGGCAAGACTATCTTTTAAGTAGCCCTATGCATAAGATCTGAGATCACTCTAATGGCCTGGTGTTAATTTGGCATCTGAGACCTTCCAGGCACAGTTTCTTTAACTTTGCTCATTTTAAGAGAAGGTCAGAGGAAAGAAAAGACTGACAAGTTTTATTTAAAATTCCTTTGCAACAGTTCTATGATTCATAGAATGATTCATAGAATCATAGAATAGTTAGGTTGGAAAGGACCTAGTTCCAACTCCCCTGCCATGGGCAGGCACGCCTCATACTAGACCATGTCACCCAAGGCTCCATCTAGCCTGCCCTTGAACACTGCCAGGGATGGAGCATTTACCACTTCTTTGGGCAATCCATTCCAATGCCTAACCACCCTCACAGTAAAGAACTTCTTCCTTATTTCTGACCTTCTATGATTCTATGATTTTAGATGGACATGAACTGCTCCACTGGGAATAAAAACATAAGTAGAGAAATCCTCTCTATATGATACTTGAAATAATGAGCTTATTTGGCTTATATCCATTTTGCAACCATGCAGGTCAATTATTTTGTCCTACTGTTTTGCAGTAGTAATAATTTTGGTAGTTTTACCTTCAAAGATTTCTATTGAAAATTTTATTGACAAAAAAAAAAGAAGTGTTCAGGTTATTCTTTTAAAGGTGTTTCCTTATATGAATGTGTGAAGACTGAACATGTTACTAAAAAAAAACAAAACATAAAAATAGAACAAAAAAATCAAATATGTGGGGAAAAAACACGAGAATTTTTTTATGACAATTTTTTGCTCCTTTATCTGAAATTTACCATTTTGTGCTTTGTTTTAAAGATATTTGTTTTCATGAGAATAGCAGAAAAGCCAAAAGATAAGTTAGTGATACACTACTGTAACGAATATGTAATAAGTAAATTAGTTGAAAGTATTCAGAATTTTTCTTCTGATTAAATTCTGTGCTGCATCTGTATGAAGACTAATCGTATACTCAGCTGCATTAGCCAGCCCATTGTCAGAAATTATTCCCCTATACTCAAGACTGCATTTTCCAGCTGGTGACATTTCAATTCAAGAGTAAATTGAAACAGCTATGAGGATGAAGCAGGAAGCACATAATATATGAAAAGAACCTGAGTGGATATTCATGGAGAAAAGAAAGCTGAGGAGGACTCAGTATTTTCAGTGATCAGGGCTTATAGAAAAGATCATTCTCTTCCTGAAGGTGAACAATGAGAGGAAATGGGGCAACAGTCCCCAGTTGAAATTTCCAAGTGAAAATATTTCTTTACAATGATAGTAGTAGTCATTTTAGCAATTTTCTCAGAAAGGCTGTGGAATCTCTGTGCTTTGAAATATTCAAGCTAGACTTAACAAGGCTGTGAGCATCCTGACCTGTGTTTGAAATTCGCCTTGATTTGAACAAGGGTTGGACTAGACGACCTCCAGAGGTTTCTTCGTACCTGAATTATTTTATGATTCTGTTTCATTAGAAAATTTGATGCATTAAGTCTAAATTTACTACATTTCATTGCTTTCTAATCAAGGAAAAATGTAATATTCACAAAATAATAGCATTCTGAGGATCAGTATTTTAGTGTTATCTACTCCCCCGAAGAAACTGTATCCCAAAGAACTAGCATTAGATAGGGTTCTAAATCCAATTAAAATAAACAATTTAAAATTTGAAAATTTTAATATCACATTAATTGTCTTGATTGAATAGTCAGTCCAATATCTAGGACAAAAATGCTGATGCACAGAAACATGTTCAAAATCAGCTTTGGTGGGAAGGCACTGAGTAATGTCTTGTTCATGAACACTAACGATATTTTCTTGGGAGCTGATGAAATGGATTCATTCAGAGCGAGGGTTGTCTTGTTCCCTAAAATTTCTTGGATAGATACTTGAATTGTTAAACTGCTTGAAACATAGACGTCATACTACTGGTACTGCATATTTTGCAAAGATTTTGTGGCTTGCCTTCCAGAGAGGATTTGTACTCAATAATCTGTGTATCTTCACTGCAGAAAGAATGTGGGATTTAAAAAATGTCACTAGATGCCTTGTTTCCTTTTGGCAGGTTCAAAATAGCATCTTCTTTATTGTATATAAAACAGTCTATTGTATCTAAACACATACAGCTCTTTCTATGTTCTATGAGCACTTAAACACCAATTAACATCTAGGTACCTGAATTCTGTGCAAAGACTTTATCAGCTATCAAGAAGTTCATCCAAATAAATACCAGATTTTTTTTTTTGGTGTAATGAGTGCCTTCTAGAGCACTGGGGTATCAGGAGAGGTAATCCTAAAAATCTAGCAAATCCCCATGTAGTTTTAAATTTTTTATTTAAAAAAAACCGTGTTCTGCTTTAAAGTCAGGTGGATTAGGCAGCATAGTTTCAGGTGTAAATCTCATCTAGTAGCGCTCTGTTTATTTCTCAGAAGAAGTTATATGTTTAACTGTGCTGATAAAAAAAAATGACAAGAAAGAAACGAGAAGATTTTAGACATGTAATAAGGCGTCTCGAAATCTTTTTTTTTGGTGTTTTTTAGGAAAGGTTTAATTATGTTAGGCTTTGTAGTAGATAGCTCAGGAAGTTGAGTTTGGGTGCAATTTGCCCAGATGATTCTTTTAAAAAGTACAGATTATTTTTCAAGCACTGTGTTTTAAAAAGCTTAGAATGATAATGAATTATGTGATAACTTGAACACAAGCTAATGAAAAAAACCTCAACCAAACAACCAACAGCAAGGCACAGCTATAAAGTGCTCTTCACCTCCTCCCCCTTCTCAATAAAAAACTTGACACCAAGAAATTACTGCATATTATAGTTAGTTGGCAGCATGAGATTATTTGATGGTAACATGCAGTCTTGGAGTGAGTGAAACATAATGTCTTTTCCTTCCAGATTTGTAATTTCCCAAGCACCAATAAAACAAGAGTAAGTGTCAGTTTAATCAATATTATGTGCAGGGTGACAAATGTTTTACAATTTCACTTCAATCTGAAATGTCTCTTTTGGGATTCACACAGTAAGTTAATATATTTTCAGTAGGTTAATATATTTTCAGCAGGTTAATATATTTTCAGCATTCATTTAACAGTTTTTTTAAGTTTTCTATCAAAGACAACAACTTAATGTGACAAGTTTTTAGCAGCCTTGTATCTTGACAAACCACTTAAGATCTAAATACAGTGGCTATTTTATATTATAACAAACATATACCATTATTTTGTTGGAAAGAGTATGCAAATCACCACTGTTAATGATCAGACATCTTTTGTGAATTATGCTATTTTCTGAAATACTGTGGAGTACAAAAAGTTTCACTTATGATAGAATCATAGAACAGTTTGGGTTGGAAGGGACCTTAAAGATCACCTACTTCCAACCCCACTGCCATGGGCAGGGGCACCTTCCACCAGACCAGGTTGCTCAAACCCCTACCCAGCCTGGCTTTGAACACTTCCAGGGATGGGATATCCACAATATGTCTATGCAATCAATTCCAGTGTCTCACCACCCACATAATAAAGAATTACTTCCTAATGTCTAATCTAAATTTGTCTTCTTTCAGTTTAAAACCATTCCCACTTGTCCTATCACTGTATGTCCTTGTAAAAAGTCCCTCTCCAGCTTTCTTGTAGGCCCCCTTTATGTATTGGAATGCTTCTCCAAGGTCTCCCTGGACCCTTCTCTTCTTCAGGCTGAACAATCCCAACTCTCCCAGCCTATCTCCATAGGAGAGGTGCTCTAGCCCTCCGATCATCTTCATGGCCCTCTTCTGGACTTGCTCAAGCAGGTCCATGTCCCTCTACTGCTGGGGGACTCAGAGCTGAACGCAGTACTGCAGGTGGGGTCTCATGAGAGCAGAGTAGAGGGGGGAATCACCTCCCTCGACCTGCTGGTCACGTTCCTTTTGGTGCAGCTGAGGATATGATATCCCCATGGGTATATCCCCATGCCTAGGAGAGGGGTATGTGTGGTTATTTTAATGAATTTTGTACCAAAACACTGTGTCTTATGAATTAGTCTGGATTTAATAATGTGCTTGAAGGCTGTAAGTGCTGTCAGAAAGTAATTACCATATGACTTTCTTCAAACCTGCTTACAGGGTGGAAGTCCTTGGAAGTTCATTTTAGATAGATAAGTGATTGTCTCTCAGAATCCTTTTTGTGTTCTAATGTTTTTCTAATTTGTAATGTATTCTCCTCTTTCATACTAATTAAGACTCAGGAATGCTTCAAATTATGCTAGATGTTAGCTAAAGGGTAGATTAGAGTCTGACAATGAAAAACAGAGTGTGCTCTGAACGAAGTGTGGCTGAACGATTCAGCCACATGATTTGGGCATTTCCTGAACTTTGTATTTTCTGTATGAGGGACTATTGTTTAAAATGCTTTTGGAAGGTATATACTTCTTCAATATAGTGATTACTATAAATTAATCGGGAACGCTGAAGTCTTCATATGTCTCTGCTGTGACTTTTTAAATATTTGGTTTCAGTTAAAATGACTACTGAATCTGAAATATTAACATTTTTAAACATTTCACTCCTCAAGCAGAACTGTAACTAAAACGTTCTTCATCAACAGCTTATATCACATGTGACACAGAACACATATGCTTTGAGATAGCTAATAAAGACAGAAGAAACAGTATGGTAGCAAATGTTTATAGTGAGGAAAGGAGAGTAATAAAACAAGACATTTTTCTTCCATGATCATGCAATTCCCCATGGTTAGTTAGACGCATTTTCATTTTAATGGCTACTTATTTTTAAATCAAGTTTGGAGTACAGGAATATTAGAAATGATTTAACACTAATGCACTGACTGAGGTTTCAATTGCCTTTGTGGAATATTATCTTAATTACAGCATTTAATAATCATTTATGAAAGAAGGAGCTTTGACATGATCTCGCATGTGCCTTCAGCCTTTGCTTTGTGCTGTATTCCGTCACATTTCACAGGCTAAGTAGGGTCAGGTTAGGCCAGTGAGTGGTTATGAGATTACCAGTGAATTTGAAGGTTCTACCACAAGAAACGTTGTTAATGATTAAGTACCTTCTTTTGACTCCTCAGCATTACAACATGGTGTTACAGGACACAGTACTGTGAATGAATTGTAAAAGAAAGGCCATAACCACTCAAGTTCGTTGAGTTATTGAAGACCCAAGAGATTATTTTGAGGTTTTTAAGCTTTGGTGCTAATGGGCTGTTTAATCAGGGTGAGACATTCATAATAAGAAGCAGTATCCAGTACATATGAGTGGAAGATAGACGAGTTCAAATGGAAAATTAGACACACATTTTAATGTTGAGGATGATTACTTCTGAAAGCTACTGCAAAGTGACAAGTTCTCCATTTCCAGATGTCTTTAAGATGATGCCTTTAGAGAAAGCAATCTTCAGTGGATCAGATGTTATTAGGTTCAATAGAAGGGTAACTGGGTTAAAGCAAAACTGAAATGAATGCCAAGACAGTTCCCTGCTGTCTGGGAAAACCACCTCATGTAATCCCTTTTGTAAACTGCATCCTAAATTATTACACTGCATCCTAAATTATTACACTGCAGACCTTTTCCCTGCTCATCCACGGGCAATATGTTCTAGAGCTTGATGTTTAACAGCAAGAAATATTTTTCTCTTGTTTCCAGGTTTCTTTTAATCAGATTTGATTTAGGTTAGGTTCCTATTAGGTTTTTACCCTCCATTTTCCTTGTTTTCATTTTCTATGACTGTAATCAGAATAAACAAGACAGGGCCTCCATTAGGACATAAAAATATGTACTTACCGTGACATAAATTTTGAAAGGTTACGCTGTGCTTTTCTGCATCCAAACTTGGTTTGTGATATGGTTCACAGGCCAGATTACACAGATTGCCACATGCCTCTGTAACTGACTACCAACATCCTAATTGTGGATTCTACATAATGAGTGGAGTAAACTGTGGCACAGTAAGTTACATTAAATCTTGCGGCACACTTGTAAGCTTTGCTTAGCAACTGGATGCCTAACAGTGCTGCTTCTGAGACTTTCTTTAACACTAATTTTGTCTTTACTCATCCTGCTTAATATGCCATAAACCACAATTCTAACTCTTGGCCATACCCATGAGTCATCCAATATGGTGTGCTACCAGTGCTGATTTGATCAATACTTGCTGTACCTATGTTGTGGTTTAACCCCATCCAGCAACTAAGTACCACTCATCCCCCCTTGTGGGATGGGAGAGAAAATTGGAAGGGTAACACTGGGAGAAGTTGTGGGTTGAGATAAAGACAGTCTAATAGGTAAAGCAAAAGCTTCACATGCAAGCAAAGCAAAACGAAGAATTCATTCACCACTTCACATCAGCAGGCCGGTGTTCAGCCATCTCCAGGAAAGCTGGGCTCCATCATGTGTAACAGTTACTTGGAAAGACAAATGCCATCACTCTGAATGTCCTCCCCTTCCTCCTTCTTCCTCCAGTTTTATATGCTGAACATGACATCATATGGTCTGAGATATCCCTTTGGTCAGTTGGGATCAGCTGTCACCGCTGTGTCCTCTCCCATCTTCTTGTGCACGCCCAGCCTACTCGCTGGTGGGGTGGTGTGAGAAGCAGCAAAGGCCTCGACTCCGCGTAAGCACCACTCAGCAGTAATGAAAACATCTCTGTGTTATCAACATTATTTCCAGCACAACTCCCAAATACAGTCCCATACCAGTTACTTTGAAGAAAATTAACTCTATCCCAGCCAAAACCAGCTCAACTTGCTACAGAATGTGTGTGCATGCATGTTCCCATCCTGAGTGAGTTTTAATCTATCAATAGATAGAGTATTCCAACAATGGCCACAAGCCATGTGGCGAATGTTGATGGGGGTCTTAGTGGAAGTTATTCCTCTTCCCTATGCTCATGATTTCACCGTGGTATTATCCTGCACTGTGTGACACTGTAAGTGATAAATCACTGTCCATCATATTGAAAAATCATGGCAGTCAGGTGAAGTTCCCGATGACTGGAAGAAGGGTAATATAACCCCCATTTTCAAGAAGGGGAAGGTGGAAGACCCAGGGAACTACAGACCAGTCAGCCTCACCTCTGTGCCTGGCAAAATCTTGGAGCAGTTTCTCCTGGAAAGCATGCTAAGGCACATGAAAAACAATGAGGTGGTTGGTGACAGCCAACATGGCTTCACTAAGGGGAAATCCTGCCTGACCGATTTGGTGGCCTTCTATGGTGGAGCTACAGAACTGATGGACAGGGGCAGAGCAGTTGTCGTCATCTACCTGGACTTGTGCAAAGCGTTTGATACTGTCCCGCATGACATCCTTGTCTCTAAATTGGAGAGACATCAATTTGATAGATAGACCACTCAGTGGATAAAGAACTGGCTCGTTGGTCGCACGCAAAGACTTGTGGTAAATGGCTTGATGGAAACTGGTAACGAGAGGTGTCCCTCAGGGATTGGTGTTGGGGCCGGTCCTGTTCAACATCTTTGTTGGCGACATGGACAGTGGGATTGAGTGCACCCTCAGCAAGTTTGCTGACGACACCAAGCTGTGTGGTTCAGTTGATATGCTGGAGGAAAGGGATGACGTCCAGAGGGACCTTGACATGCTTGTGAGGTGGGCTGATGCCAACCTTATGAAGTTTAACCAAGCCAAGTGTAAGGTCCTGCACCTGGGTTGGGGCAATCCCAGGCACTGCTACAGGTTGGGCAGAGAAGAGATCCAGAGCAGCCCTCCAGAGAAGGACTTGGGGCTGTTGGTTGATGAGAAGCTTAACACGAGCCGGCAGTGTGCACTTGCAGCCCAGAAAGCCAACCGTATCTTGGGCTGCATCAAAAGAGGCGTGACCAGCAGGTCTAAGGAGGTGATCCTGCCCCTCTACTCTGCTCTTGTGAGACCTCACTTGGAGTACTGTGTACAGTTCTGGTGTCCTCAACATAAGAAGGACATGGAGCTGTTGGAGCGAGTCCAGAGGAGGGCCATGAGGATGATAAGAGGGCTGGAGCACCTCCATATGAAGACAGGCTGAGAGAGTTGGGGCTGTTCAGCCCGGAGAAGAGAAGGCTGCGTGGAGACCTCATAGCAGCCTTCCAATATCTGAGGGGGGTCTATAAGGATGCTGGGGAGGGACTCTTCCTTAGGGACTGTAGTGGTAAGACAAGGGGTAATGGGTTCAAACTTAAACGGGGAAGTTTAGATTAGATATAAGGAAGAAGTTCTTTACAGTGAGGGTGGTGAAGCACTGGAATGGGTTGCCCAGGGAGGTTGTGGATGCTCCATCCCTGGCAGTGTTCAAGGCCAGGTTGGACAGAGCCTTGGGCCACATGGTTTAGTGCGAGGTGTCCCAGCCCATGGCAGGGGGGTTGGAACTAGATGATCTTAAGGTCCTTTCCAACCCTTACTATTCTATGATTCTATGATTCTATGATGGTGCTTATGTCCTATCCTACAAAATGGTTCTGCTCTTCATGGAACAGAACTTCATGGAGGAGTTATAGAGTGGTTTATCTCCAGTGGTTGCTCCAAGGCTGCTTGGGCATTTTTCATATCGGGAGAGGCTGTGACAGTTGTGACTCTTCAGCCTGGAGAAGAGAAAGCTCAGGGCAGATCTTATCAATGTGTATAAATGCCTGATTAAAAGGATTAAAGATGAGAGAGGCAGACTCTTTTCAGTAGTGCCCTATGATGGAACAAGAGGGAAAGGACACAAATTAAAAACCATAAAATTCCGTCAGAACATGAGAAAACACTTTTTTGCTGTGAGGGTGCTCAAACACTGGAATACATTCTGAAGAGAGAAGGTCATACACAGTGACCTTCTGTGGAGATACTCAAACCCCAACTAGACTGTCTTGGACAACCTGTTCTATCTGACCCTGCTCAAACAAGGGCATTGGACTAGCTGATCTCAAGTGCTCCTCTCTAATCTAAATGATTCTGTGAGCTACAGGTTAGGGAAGCCACTGTGGCCAGACTGTAAATTGGATGATGGTGCTGGATTGGGGTAGCAAACTTGTATCAAAGCATAATTACAGGAGGAGGGTAGGGAAGAAAGAAAAGTTCTGCTAGGAGAGTAAGAAAGTGACTGTCATGATGACTACTTCCCTGGAGAGTTTTAATGTAAACCCATAAAATTGTCATTCTGTTACCTAGATGAGAAGTGTTGTATTCTTGCTATGCAAGCAGCACAATTCAAAAAGCTAGCGCAGCTCTTATTTTCTGTTTCTGGGAAGTGCTAAGGGTACATCTTATGCAAGTAAAAGCAAAACAAGGCAGTCACCAGAGTCAGTACAAGTGTGTATCTGCACTTTACAGTACTGCACCATTGTGACAGTTTGCACTGTGAGTCTATTTTTATCACTTGTGTGTGTATAAATGTATACATTTGCACTGTGAGTCTATTTTTATCGCTTATAGCCTTTTCAGTCCAAAACACCACCTCTAGAGGATTCACAGTGCTGATCTCTTGCTATATTCTTGAAACTCTACTGAGGATACTTCCAATGACAAATATATCAATCCGGGTCAATTCAAGTTATGCAGCACAAACATTCCAGATTTTAGGTCTGCAAGTTGTTCTCCTTGGGTCTATTTACTTTATTGTGGGAGGGTAAACTAACATTAAAGAGACCTAAAAAAATGGAGGGAAAAACAAAATTAAAAAAAAAAAAGGGGGGGGAGAAAAAAAGAAAGGTGGAGTAATAACAAGAGGACTCATTTACAGGCTACTAGAGTTCTGTTTTTCCTAGATACCATGCTAGGAAGATCATGCTATGCATTCATTAGGGCTTAGCACACAGAAGTTCCAAGTTTTAGGGGATACAGGACCTTCCAGAACAGTGTTGAAAGACTGTTTCAATTAGGGGAAACAAGATGTGTAGATGTACTCATCCCTTTAGCAAATCGTGTCTGTTTTGTGTACAGGTTTAGGCTTTTTGGATCTTCTTAGATGTGAAGAATACATGCAGGATGTGTGAGACAAGATCCTTCAGCAATAGAGGAAGCAAACATTAATCATTCTGACACAGTTAATGAAACATGCAAGATTAAGCCTCTGTAGCTTGAAAGCTTTAGCCAGTTTATTGTGATGAACTGTTATATCGGCAAGCATTCTATGACGAGCTGGTTGTGAACTATATTTAAATTGTCAAATCCCAGAATGTTGCATGATATTGATGGTGAATTAGACTATAATCTGGCTAATTCTGCAGTCATCTAAAACCCCAGATTTTTTTTTCAGAAAAAAACCCCCTTGCAAATAAAAAAGGAAAATGTTTAGATTGTGGTAGTCTAACTTTGAAATCTAGAAGTCTCTAGTAGTATTTCAGTGTGCTGTGTGAGATGGTATCCATAGTCACAGCCTCTTCTATCCTCAACTTACTGTCTGCTCTCTCCAGAAAGCAGCAGCTGCTGATCTCTTCTCCCACTGACAAAGTTCAGAGGAGCATACACTGACATGATCTCTTTCCACTAGCTGCCTATCCGCTGAACGCCTCAGCCTTTATATCCCTTCCATAAGAGTGACATCAGGTTGGCGTCTGGTACTGGAAGAAATATGTAGCTCTTCATATTACATAAGACAGGTGGAACTCACTCTCAAATAAAATCTAAGGTTTGGCTGAAGAATCAGAGCATAAGAGTATTAATAAGTACTGGTCCTTTGTCTAATGGGAGTTCAGAAAGTTGAAAAGCCAATTGCCATTAGGAAAGAAAATACATAATAGGACAATTTTTGAAAAGGGGATGTAGTCTTATATGATACCCAGCTGACAGGGAAAACTTGGTCTACAAAACAAGAGGGGTTGAATTCAATGTAGCTCAGCAGCAATAATTCCAGACCAAAATAGTTCGGGGCTTGACCAAAATCAAAATTGGTTTTTAGGTGTTTAGCATTTCAGAAAGTATACTATATGATTTAATATAGAAAGCAGATGGGATATTTAGTAATTTATTTAAATGTTCTTATGAAAACTTAGGTTCTAAACTAAAAGCAGTATGGACTTAAAATATGACACTAGTCATGTACTATTTAAGTAAAAGGCTAATGTACAAATACTTTTTTTTCAGTATTGTTTTATGTATTTCTCATTTTTGTATCAGAAAGGTCACAGCATCAAAACTGTTAAAATGTTAAACTTCTTAAATAAGACCCCTACATCCAAATTAAAAAAAAAAATCCTGCTAAACATATTACTGCCATGGCAACTCCAATGTAACAGATTCTAAACAGCAGTCTTGGAACATGACATTAGTTGTCAAGGTACAAAATTGTTTCATATTTTTCATAATTCAAAGAAATTGTTCTCAGTTTCTTCCATACTATGGATACATGCTGATTAGTGAAAGCAATGACATAAACATCCATAAGAACTAACTTTTGCAAGATAACTTGATTCCATGTGAAATAATGATCATTACAAGTAGCCTTGTTTAAAAAAATAATAATCAAATTAATTTGTATTGATAGCATCATTATAAAGATATACATACTAGGATTTCTTTTTATTAAATTCTATTTGGCAATAGTTTAATTTCATTAAAGCATTTATTTTCTTATGATGCACAATCTGTTATACTCAGATACTCAGGTCCTTGCTTATCAACCTTTAAATGCACATATATTTTGTTTACATGACCCTACTGTGTTCATACTTGATGGCTATTTAATTCTAACCCTGCCTGCTGCTGAAAAGGTTTAAAAGCGAAACAGCTCTGCTGTGGAAATACTTGACCTCACAGCAATGGTTATTGCATGATCATATTGAGAAATTGAAAGGGCAACCAAGTGAGACATAACTTTTCCAAGTGGGTTCAGAGACTTTCATACTTTCTATTCTAAGTTACCTTTTCTAATTTAAAAAGCAAAACTCACTACTCAACTTAATTAGAACATTACAATTCTTGCTGAAGGGAAAGGCTGAGTGAATGACCCATGCAGGAGCGTCATTAGGCACAGTCCAGTTGATCTTATGAGACTTATGAGACAGTGAAGACCAGATCTACAAAGCTTCTTAAGTAGCAGAGTCAAAAGTTACAGCTCATTAAAACTCATAGACCTCTGTAACATAATCCTGGACATACTTAGATGCTGAGTACCTTTATTCTGAAAATTAAGTTTGTCAGCTCTTGAAGACCTAAGCATTCCTGAAAGAACTTCACTAGAACAGGACTGAGTAGCTCGATTCTTATCTTGGACCTTAATTTCAGGATAATTTAAAATTTCTTTCATTTATCCTGAAAAATTTAACCATTAGATCACAGATACCTTTTGTATCGTGTTCTCTAAAGCGCAAAAAAAAGACCAGTTATATTTTAAAAGAAAGGCAGGTATTTTTCCACAGTAAGCATTTAATAAATTATTTCTGATATGATAAAACAGCAAGCCAATGACATATGCTTTGCTGCTCCAAGTGAAATGAGTCTCAAGAAAAATAAAATGTGATCTAGGAAGTTCTAAACATTCAATAGTCAGTCTATGAAATGCTGAATACGTGAAGGAGAGAGTTTTATCTCTGAAGCTCAAGAACCTGGATTTTATTGCCTATATATATATAAAAAATATATATATACATATATTTTATAATATTTATATATATATAAATAAATGTCTATATATGTTATAAGTCTATATAAAGAATTTTTATTAAATAGCATTTTCTGCAATACTCAGCCCTGGGTAACATGAAACTAGTGTAAGTCCAGATGTTTAGAAGCACAGATTTGAGCTCATATTTTTTGTCTGAAAACTTTGTTAGGTTTTCCTTTCAGTCAATGGTAAATCAGTAAAAAGGCTGGAAGAAGTTGTCCTTAAGAATATATCCAAATGAAAAGAAAATTAAAATGATAAAAAGATTTTAATCAAACCTAAAATTATTATTTTTAATTTAGACTCCCTTCTCTGAAAGTTATTAAAAATTAACTCAGTTATTTGAGTTCGTAAAATGTATTCCATCATCACAATGCTTTTCAATAATGTTAGGTCTTTGGATTAATATGCTGTTGCAAAGTTTGATGTTGGTTCTTATTAAGAAGTAGAGTTATACTTTTGCCATAATGGGATTTAATGTCAGTTGAACCAGTCTTAATTAAACTTTGGCTTATAAATCATTTTATCAAGAAGCAATGAAATTTTCTGAGTTTTATGGCTTTTTAATTAAAATTAATTAAGCCAACTTCTGGTTAAGTGCCTGAAAACTAGTTCCCTTAAATTTCCAAGCTATTGTACAATGCTGTAGTCACACAATTTAAACTTTATCAGAAGTCAAGAGATTAAAACCTTAGACCATAAAAACCTAGGTTTTTAGGTATCTGTTGACATTAAATCAAGCAATTTAAAAAAAACCAAACCTGAGTCATGTTTTGATTTCATTATTATGTAAATGTAAATGTGTATGTGATAGAGTTATGTAAATGTAAATGTGATAGAGTTAATTTTCTTCCTGATAGCTGATACAGTGCAGTGGTTTGGCTTTAGTCTGAGAATAATACTGATGGCACACTGATGTTTTAGTTATTGCTGAGTAGCACTTACCCTGATTGAGGGCTTTTCAGTCTCTCATGTTCTGCCAAGAAGTTGGGGCACAAGGAGCTGAGAGGGAGCAGAGACAGGACAGCTGACCCGAAGTAGCCAAAGGGGTATTTGATGCTATAAAATATGCTCAGTACAGAAATTGGGGTCAGTTGGCTGGAAGGAACCGATCACTGCTTGGGGATGGGATGGCATTGGCCAGGGGGTGGCAAGAAGTTGTATTTTGCACTACTTATGTTTCTTCAATTTTATTCCTCCTTCTATCTTCTTTGTTACCTGATTATTATTACTACTACTACTATTACTATTATTACTATTATTGTCATTATTTATATAATTACTATATTTTACTTCATTTCAATTATTAAACTGTTCTTATCTCAACCCATGGATTTTACATTCTTCAGATTTTCTTCCCATCCTACCCAGGGGTGGGAGGAGTGAGCGAGTGGCTGCATGGTATTTAGTAGCCTGCAGTGGTTGCCGGGGGTTCATCACACATTTTCTCTGGTACCTCATAAAAAATAATATGAAGTTAATTTTTAATAGATTCTTTTAAGCAGGAACTTTCAGAAAATATGATGTTGAAGAATTAAAATAATAGTTTCTTTATATCGCATGTGGTGGGCAGAGGACAACATGTGACTTATGAAGGCCAGAGTTCAATTTGGACGTTTTAAGTCTTGCACCATTTTTTTTTTTTTATAATTAGTTATATCTCAGTAATACTGCTCTACTTCTGTTTCAGTTCCTGATGACCAATCAGTCTTTCCACTGGCCCAGACCCAAGGAAGCGATTATAGGCAGCATTAATTTGAATTTTGATATGCTAAGAACTGAATTGAGTGTAGAAGTGTAATTATCCACTTCCCTCAATTTTGATGTCTTTACACCTAAGTCTTTAACTGATGTTTTGTCATTTCTTCCCCGCTTCTCATCTTACTCTATCCAAAATAGACTGGGAAGCTTGCCATATGAGGAAAGGCTGAGATAACTGGCTTTGTTCAGTCCTGAGGAAAGAACCTTATCACCATGTTCCAGTATTTAAAGGATGGCTACAAAGAAGACAGAGACTCCCTTTTTACAAGTCACTTTTTACAATTAATCACATGGAAAAGACAAGGGGTAATGGGTAAAGGTTACTCATGGGAAGATTCTGGTTGGACACTAGAGGAAAATTTTTCACAATGAGAACAATCAGCATTGGAATAATCTCCCTAGGGAAATGGTGGTTTCCCCACTGTTGGATATTTTTAAGACTCAGCTGGACAGCGTGCTAGGCCATCTTGTCTAGACCAGGGTTTTGCCAAGAAAGGTTGGACTAGATGATCTTTGAGACCCTTTCCAAGCTGGTATACTATGATTCTGTGATTGATTTTCAAAAATGATGAAAGTCACAATTATCTTTTAAATATCAGATATTGTAACTTCTTCCTACAACATTTTTTACATGTTTGGTTTATAGATCTTTTTTTCCAGATATATGCCTCCAGTATATACCTACTTCACTTTCTTCTTACAATTATCTATGAATCAAGAATATGACAACATATGTGCAGTTCCTACACAAAGATCAAGCACTCTTGGAGAATGATACCCTGCAGAACTGTGGTTCTGTTGTGTCAAGTTAATATAGAGTAGGTAGTTCAGAGTGCGCTTAATTAAGTCCTTAAGAGTCAGTCAACTAAATGAAACATTCCTGTTTAGTTGATATCTATATGCTTTTATATAGGGGTTTTTTTTTAATTTTTATAGTTATTACTATATGTATTATAAATGTCCATACTGTGAGATTTTAATTGCTGTACACAGTTTGCATGCTAGCAGGATGTTAACAATCAGTTCCAAACAAGTTCAAGAAATAATGCTAAGTTCATGGTGTTGATCTTCCTCTTAGCCTTGTCATGTGTATAGATAGCCATCATCTGGATATTGATAATATAACGGTATATGACTGACAAGTTATTTAAGAAAAAGATCGGATAGTGAAAAAATACAAGAAAATGTAGTATGAGCATGTAAAGATTTACAATACATTGCATGTGCTCAGTTACATATGAGTTTAGAAAATGCCAAAAAATATGCAGATCTGCCCCAGCCTTTAGTAATTCTAGCAATTTTTAATTATTACTATATAATCTTTATATTGTTTTCTGAATATATTCATACGTGAATTACAACTACATCTTTTTAATTCTGATCATCATGGGTTTGTACTCCTCATGAGCTGTAAGAGGGCTGGGTATGGTAGGGACTGACTAAGCTTATGGGTTTATTAGCTTTAAGAGCTGTTCTTATTTTCTTCCAGTATTATTGAATCTGAAATACTTTCTTCTTCTCAGGAGAACATAATGGAAGTTATAAGAAATCAAGAATTTTTGCTTTTACCAGCCGAAGAACTCCATAAACTTCTTGCTAGTGATGATGTGAACGTTCCTGATGAAGAGACCATTTTTCATGCCTTAATGATGTGGGTGAAGTATGATATGCAGAGGCGATGCAATGACCTAAGTATGCTACTTGCTTATATCAGATTACCACTGCTTCCACCTCAGGTATTTTTTAAATTTTTATTTTATAACTAATAATAATATCACTGTTACTGTGAAAATTCTCATCAATTTATAATCTGCAATTGCTGAATACTCTGTTTAAAAGCAAAACTGTTCAGAATTAGAAAAAATGAATGATAGCCCTTAATCTAGAGTGGCATCAATAAATTTAAAGATTGGGCTAACAGATAGCCAAGAAGTGCAGTTTTATCACTGAAGAGGAGTAACCACAGATATCATAACATGCTAAGAAGGACAGGTAGAATAGTAAATATTCTCAGAAAAAAGGCTCTGGGGTTTATAACAGGTATTGGGCTGAGTATGTGCCAACAGTATGAATGAGGAAAACTGCATGTTGGTCTAAATAAGGAAAAATTTTCTCAGCAGGCCATATGAAGTTATTCCCATAAAACCTACTGCTACTAATGCTGCAGCTAGAATGCTCTTTCCAGTTTTACACTCTGCAGTTTGAAAGGCATATGAAGAAACTGGAGAAGGTCCACTGATGGGTTACCAACATGGTATGTCAACTATGAAAGGAAAGGCTGAGGAAGTGGTCTTGTTTAATCTGGTGAAGAGAAGGCTAAGTGGTGATGTAATAGCAACTGAAGACTTCTTGAAGCGAAGGTCATGGAATCAAATTCTTCTTAGGAGCACTTCAAAATGGAAGAAGGGGCTAACGTCCCAAATTGTAGCATGGACAGGTCAGGTTGGAAATTGGGTGGGGCAGGGAATCACTTTGAAAGCAGTGAACCATTACGGCAGAGTTTTTCAGAGGCTGACCAATCTTCTTCATTGAAGATTTTCCTAAATTAGCTAGAGCAGATTACCACCAAATCCAGTGTTTGTGTTAGCCCTGATTTAAGTGAGAGCTTGAAGTAGTTGATTGCTGGAGGTCCTTTGGAACTCCCTATGAATGCTTCTATGATTCTGTGATTCAGGCATCGATTTCTCTATTTTTTTTTTTTTCCTTTCAGAGAAGTAATTTTCTGCTCTTTGATACCTCCAGATAACCATTCACCTTTCAGCTAGTGTATTGGGCCTGCCTGTGGCAGAGTTAACTTTCTTCCTGGCAGCCTGTATGGTGCCATGGTTTTAGCCACTTGTGGCTAAAACAGTGCTGGTAACACACCAATGTTTTGGCTATTGCTGAGCAGTGCTTACGCAGTACCAAAGCTTTCTCTCTTCCCTACTCCATTACCCCTCCAAAAGCCAGCAGGTCAGCAGTGGGCAAGAAGCTGGGAAAAGACACAACTGAGACCCCAAATAACTAACGGGATATTCCATATTGTATGACATCATGACAGTGTTCTTCATGTTCATTTGAGCACACTTACTGTTCCTTAGAGACCAAATCCTGAGCTGAAGGTGCAATGAATGAACAAAGGAGTCACTGAAAGATCAAGATAGGCTGAGAGCAGAGCTCACTACGTGACCAAATAATGAAATTATAATGTCTATGATATACAAAAAATATACTCACTCTGAAAGGGATCAAGAAAAGAATTCTAGGAAGGAGGTGATTAAAACAAGAACTATCATAAATCATGATGCTTAGATTTACAATCAATTTGTGTCACACTGAGATCTCAGGGAGTTGGGTGGGTTTTTTAATTTACTTTCCAATATAAAATGTGCTACAAAGGAAACCGTCAAAAAATGACAAAGCTAAAGGTTTGCTTGCCAGAAATGTGAGCTCTTTATTTTTCAACATCTACGCCAACTGAAAAGCTAGCACACAATATTGTGCATTATTGTAGTCTTTAAAGTGTTGTTTTTAATCTGCCAAGCACTTACAAACAGTAACTTAAAACTGTTCACACACCAGCCTCACCTCTAGCTCCTATTGTGTAGAAAGAGATCATGAGGGCTTTGTTGGTTAATGGTCCCTCCCCTAGTTCTTAGTAATAATTTTCATTATAATTGATATCTGCAAGATCTACCACTACAGAGTTAAATGAGGCTATCGACATAAACTGGATGAAATGAATACAACTATTTTGTTTGCTGAAAATGGTGAAAAGTGGAAAATACCAGGTTATGTATATGTACGTATGTGAGTAAGGTATGTAATGGTCTTATTCTCATCTAGACTCCCTTCCCCATGAAAGGCTGGGCCAGATGATCTTTCAAAGTTGCCTCCAACCTGGTTTGTTCTATGATTCTATGATATATAAAGTATCAGCTGAAATAATTTATAGGTGAGATTTCAAACTACTTTTATGTTCAGAAGCTTCGAATCCCACTACAAATTCTAAATGTATAGCTCATAAATTTTACATTCCTCCAGTCAGTAGGGACTTTACTTCTCTGTGTTTCCTCTGGTGTCTCTGTGTCCCTAACACATAAGGATACCTTGGGACACTGCCAGCACTACTAAAGTCCCTCATTTATGCAACTGAACTGTGTCCACTTTGTTATACATATTTTCATTCTCATGAGAACATCCTGGACACCTGAAGTTATCTTAAGTATCACTATCTCCCATGTTTAACAACTAAATTCAATCCTAGATTTGCAATGCCTATCATAGATAAGCATAACAAATGTAAATGTATAGTTGTTCTCTCACATCATTGACACCTACCTATAACCTGTAAAACAGTTGTGTTAACCTCAAGCTTAGTTCCATTGTGTATCTTTTAAAAAAATTTCTCATAAAACTTTCTTCAGATTCAAGTCCAGCTTTTAGAGAGAATATGTTTCTTTCTGAAATGCCAGGAGGCAAGTGACCAGAGAGTAGGGTATATGAAAAAAATATAATAACAGTTTCAAAACTGTTTGTAAGGAGTTTATAAAAGAATTATTTTAGAGTTGTATACTTCTGGCAATTTTCTGTATTGTTTGATCAATTTAATCTGAAAATTAACTCTTATGCACTGGTGCTTGACCATAATTGAGTACTGCATCATATAAATGTTCGCTGTTATTCTAAAAAGTATTTAAAATTGTTTGCAAGTTAAAATTAAGATATAACAGTTTCAACATAAAATTATCGAGAGCTGGAGGTAAAAATTTACTTTTATTAGCAAAAGGTGAAATTTTTTCGTAGTATAGTTTATACTTAAGTATAAATCTAATAGAACACTATCATTTTCATTGCACTGAAAATTAACTGAAGAGCTTTCTGGAGAGAAGTGAGGTCAAAATTAAAAGCTAATCATTAGACCTTTTAGAAAAAAAAAATTTGCTCCTTAGTTTTAAATTCGGTATAGAAGATGAAGTCATAGACTGCAAAGATTAACAGATTGGGAAGATTGTACTGGGGTCCTCCTAAAATGATGGCTTAAATTTATAGCCTGAGTTTTTATGATACCTCATTTCACTTTCAAGGTGCGGTAATTATATTGGCAATGTAGTCAGACTTGAGTAATAGGATATCAAACAATGTAATTCAAAATTCAATAGAAGAGTTTAGGAGAAGCCAATCATGAAGCTGAAAATGAAATGACAGAACCTGCAAAGTTTCAGGTTTTGCTCCCTTGATTTGCCTGAAACCATCTGCTAAACTAAAATATTTCATACTTTTTCACACAAGTCAAGCTAGAAAGATTAGTGGCTTGACCAATATAAAAAAATATTTCGTGTTATAACAAGTAATATTTATTTACTTTCTTTCAATAGGTCTTTCAAATATTTTGGGTTGCTCTGTACAGAAAATATATTTTAATTTACATCCATTTTCACTCTTAAAGGATTCAGTGAGAGTAAAAATTTGTGGGACCCTTAAACCTTGTTAATGATGTAGTATTTTAGATTATTTACTTGAAATGTTAACTTAGTAGCATATAATAAATTTTTTTCCTGTAATTTTTAATAACATTCTTCACTGAGAGTAAGATAACAAACAAGAAACAAACAAAAATATTTCTAAGCTTACATGTTTTCAGTTTTTCAAAAACTAAGAAGCTATTTTGTGGCTAAAAGTTATCACAGTTGCCCTCAATTTTCACCAGTATTTTTGTATGAAATTTAAAGAAATCAAACATAATTAGTACATGTAGAATGAAGAAAAACCACTAAAGACAGTTTGTGGATATGTCTTTTTTAGCATGGTATGATAAACATATGCATAATCACAAAATCACAGAACAGCTGAGGTTGGAAGGGACCTCTGGGCGTCATCTGATCCAACACCTCTGTTCAAGCAGGGGCACCGAGAGCCAGTTGCCCTGGACTATGTCCAAATGGCTTTACCTCAAAGGACTGTGCCACGGTCCAACCACCCTCTCAGTGTGTTTCCTAATGTTCAGACAAAACCTTCTGTGTTTGAGTTTGTGCCCATTGCCTCTGGACTTCCCACTGGACACCCCTGAAAAGAGCCTGGCTCTGTCTCCTATGCACCCTCCCTTCAGGTGTTTCTATACACTGATGAGACCCCTGAACCTTCTCTTCTCCAGGCTGAACTAATCCAGGTCTCGCATCCTTTATTCATAGGAGAGATTCTCCAGTCCCTTCATCATCTTTGTGACCCTTCATTGAATTTTCTGCAGTATGTCTGTGTGTCTCATGTGATGAGGAACCTAGAACTGGACACAGCATTACAGGTTTAGCCTCACCAGAGCTGAGTAGAGGGGAAGGATCACTGTCCTTGACCTGCTGACAATACTTTGTCTAATGCAGCCCAGAAGAATGTTAGCCTTCTTTGCAGCAAGAGCACACAGCTGATTCCTGTTCTGCCTAGCTGCTTTCCAGCTGGGTGGCCTCCAGCGTATATTGGTGCATGGGTATACATACAAATGCACATACACATGCACATTTATTTCATTCTTTTATAACAGAATGTTCTTGTGAACCTTTTAGTTAGAGGTGAAAAGCTATAATTGTGGAAAGATACATCCATTAAGGTCTGGCTAGGACAGCTAAAGATGTTCTCACCTTGTTCCTTGATGATGTGTCATCTTACGATGGCCTTCCATGACACATTATATAGTGATTACCACCCCCACAGCAGGGAGCAAAATGGTTCTTCTGAATCCTTACTAGTTCTGCATAGGCAGATATAGATGTCAACTGTGGTTGAAGCTAAAACATTAACTTCTGACCCTGAAGGCAAACAGTATAGAAGAGTTTATACCTGTGTTAATGAATTCTCCTTATCTTTTCTCCTCCTTTCCCAAACCAGAATGGTTTCTTCCGTGCTTTCATCTCCTGTTTCCTGACTCAGGTTGTACCTGTAAACATTCAGTGTGATACATCGGCATGTTTCAGCCTCTGCGTAGCCTTACTTTGTTTACTGGTGATGTAATTGCATTTCCTAAGATGAAAAGCTTGATTTTGCTGATTGTCTGTACACAGCATAATGTAACTGTTAATGATGAGGCTATAGCACGAGCCAAGAATATGTGCAGCCTGGGCAAAACGTGGCTTTTATGGTGTGAGAAGTTACTAATGACAGTTGAGCTGCTGAAGGAATTTACAGGCAAGAGTTAGGAGTTAAGACAATACTGAGTGCCTTCAATAGCATGACTAGTGAAGAATATTGTACTTACATTTTAATGTTTTTCAGCAAAGATGTACATCATAAAAAGAGCAAAAAATATTTACTTGTGGAAATGGTTAAATTAAAGATAACTATATTTCACCAGTGTACTGTATTTATAATGAATGCTTTTTGCGACTGCTTATACAGTAGGTCGTTGGTTAACTATGAAAGCAAAAAAAATAGCATAGGATAAAGCATAGATATTACTGGCTTTCTCTCTGCAACACTTAATAATATCACTTTCAGAGGCTTGCAAATCACATCAGTAGGATAGTGCATAATCTTTGAGTATTAAATACAAAGTGGCTCAGATCCAGTGAAATGAATATAGGCATCTAAATTAAGTTTCTTGCCTAGTGGCAGAAACAATCCAGCCCTTATAAAGTGAAGTACTTAAATACCCTGTAAATCACAGGAAAAAGTGAACTGATCCACCAGGGTTCTGTTCTTATTTACACAGAGATATTGTAGGGAACCTGTAGGAAATGCTAAGCCTCTAAATCCCCTCAGAATACACACATTACATCTGGCCATACATGAATTTAAAAGTGTATGTGAATTTGCATGTAATAATCGAGTAGAAACTCTTTAAATCCTAGCTTGGATAACTGGATTTGTGAGGCAAACTTGTAACTTCCTGCCACAGCTCAGCTGGCATTTGGCAAAGAGTTATTTCTCCATACTGCTAAAAAAACCAATTAACCAGGCAGTTGTCATCGACGTTCATCGACCTTTTCAATATATATTGGGCTAGGTAAAACAATTGAATGATCCTTTGCCTAGCAAAAACAGAGAAAATCACTCTGTTAGTCAATCTCTTTCTCCTTCAAAGCAGTGTGATTGATAGTATGAAGTGATAACCTTTTTCCATTCTCTAACATCACTAAAGCGATGTTAAAGTGATGTTAAAGTTCTCTAGCATCACTAAAGAAGTGCAGCTGATATGAATTCAAACCTGACTAGAGTTCCAGGGTTTTTAGAGTGATTCCCACCTGCTGGTCTGGGGTAAATGCTAAGTATGCTAAGACATCCTCAATCAAATTTTATTATTTCTTTCAATCATTTCTCAATGAAATGAATGCCAAGAGATTATAACTTGCATTTGAAAGGTTTGAAGATGTGATTCAGTTTGTACACACCTATGTGTGCAGGCTTTTCCACATCAGCTAGGTTCCTGACCTCATAATGTAGGCAATGAAGATCTAGTGCAGTTCCCAGCACAAGAACAAACTGATGTACTGATTAGAGAGGTGCCATGGATTATCATGCTGCCTGGCTCCCAACAGATTTTCTAGAAACATTCCCTCATAAATCCATTGCCATATTTACTGGCCTTATGTGGATTCTTAGGCATCATGTGGCATCTGAAATGGTGCTAAATGCTTGGATTTATGGAAGAGAATTATGTAATCACTTGATTTGAATGTCAGCCCATATCAGGATAACATAAATCTGAGAATGTGAGGAAGTTTGACAGTCTTTTAAATAATATTTAAGTATATTTTGATGTTAACTTCAAGTAAATAAAAATAAATACAGTATGTTGAGAATTAATAACTTCTCAGCCCATAAAAAAGGAGCTTCTAGGATGATCTCCGTATTCTTCTATTAGCTTATCAATGTTGGGTCTGAAATTTCATTTCCCTGTGAAATGGCAATTAATTTATTATAGTCAGTTGTTCCAGGGATCGAAGGATTCTGGGTGGAGAAGGACGTAAGCCACACACGCACATACACCAAACTGCTAGAAAGTTTATTACAAGATCCAGAATAGATATAAAATCCAGAGATATAACAAGCCAGAAAGAGAGATAACTAAAGGCTACCGAAGAATAGGTTAGGCACAGATTCTTACCAACCCACACACTCGTCCAATGACCAAGAGGCCAGCTCCGGGGTGCATCGTGAAGAGATGGGGTGGCAGGCACTACTTTAGCAGGCATCCCCGCGGAGGCAACGTCGAGCTCGGTGGTAGTTGGATCCACCTCCTTCTTGATCTCTCTCGAACCCCAGGAGTTTTATATGTCAAACATGCAGACTCATCCTGACGCAAGGGGCCAGCCTGGGTCAGGAGGAGTGGCCTTGTTGGCTCTTTTTCCCACGCACACTCATTCTAACGCAGGGGGCCAGTCTGCACCAGGAGGAAAGGCCTTGTTGGCTCTTTGCCGTACACACTCATTCTAGATGATCAGGGTGGTCCACCATGGACCAGTTCCACAGTGTTAGACCCATCTAACACATCAGTACCGGCAAAATATCTTATTTCTCTACTTTTGTTATGTAGGTCATGCAGTAAAGCTAACTTTTTCATTTTTTATCACAACTTCTCTGGCTGTGGAGGTATCTTGTGAGCTGATATTTTATCTGAGGAAAGATGTAATAGTTCAAAGTTGTCCAAAGGTCCTGTCAGTGGCTGACTTTTCTTGTGTAGATTAGGAGACTGTGAAAATTTGTAAATAGTGAAAATGGTAACCGTTCAACACAGGTATGTATAACATATATTTCCAAATACAATTTTCTATCAGTGAAGTTTAGTAAAGTATCAGTAAATGCTTTGTAGCTGTCATGAGGTGCTGTTCAAATAAAAAGTTTTGGCAGTGTAATAGTGTTTCTTTATCCTACATGCAGACAACTTACTTGACTTTTTATTCAGTGTCTCATGATATACTGAGAATATAATTTGCTACTAAATATGTTGGGATAAATTTATTTAGTGGAAGAGTTGATCTTCTCTAGGCAAATCCCCTTTGCATGTGGCCATAAAATTATTGGGGAATGACAATGAATAGAAAATACAAACCTAGCCTCTCTTTATACTGATTCTGTATTGCCAGTGATTCAGAATGATGTTTTAATAAAAATATTCTACTTCTATTGTTATCCTATGGCAAACATTTATTCTCTTAAATGCCCCCATTAGAATGTATAGAGTGTGTCCATGTGAAAACATGTATTTATTGATGCATTAGGTTATATTAACTGTCCAAATCAATTATAAGCTGTGGTCATAGAAATAAGAAGGTATCTTTCCTTGACCTTCAATATAGCTCCACCCTAGGTGGAGATGCGCTTGTCCTTGTTGAACTTCATGAGGTTCCTGTCAGCCCCTTTCTACAGCCTGTTGAGGTTCCTCTGGGTGGCAGCACGACCCTTCCCAGGCACTATCAGTCACTCATCCCAGTTTGGTGTCACCAGCAAACTTGCTGAGGGTACACTCTGCCCCATTATTCAGATCCATAATGATTTCTGCAATTTAGTGTGGAGGTATCTAGGCTAGTTTTAGCATAACTAGCTTATCAGGATCATAACAGGGTAAGAGTTGACCCTAGCAAAGATTAAATTATCCTTCTTTATGGCAAGTTTTGCTGCTAGTTGTTGGTGCTCCATAAATCATGCCTCCAGAGATCATGCAAACATAACTCATTGAAAGTAGTAAAGGCAAAGACCAATCACTACTCTCAACAGTTATTAACAACAAGTAGTTTTAAAAATAAAAACCTTTATTACTCTTGATATCATCAACATTTTAGAGATTATGTATGTACTAGAAGAATTTTTTGTATTAGACGTTTCTAACATTTAGCCTTGAAGTATACTATATAAAAGAGGTTTACATTGACAATTCCCCTTGTATATGAAGTTTTCTTATCCACCTTTTTTTGCCTATTTCTAAGACCTGAGGTTTATATTTGAAACAGGAGAACATTATTTAGGGAAAAGATGCTTCTTTTGTATGCCATTTCTATGTACTTATTCTCTTACAGGGATTTTATGAAAATGATATAAATATTGGTAGAGTTAACTACAGTCAACAGATAACTACAGTTAAAAAAAAGGAAAGAAAAGCAGTAATTTTCAAATGTAGGCTATTATCTGCTCTTGACAACGTTTGTATTCTGTTTGTTGGCATCTGTCACGCTTTTACATGATCTTCTATAAAATTATCACTTGCACAAGAAAAAGCAAGAATTTGATTTAGAGCTTCAAATAAAGCAATCTGGCAATAAGCCAAGTGAGACCAAGTGATAAGAACATTTTATGATAGCCCAACCTTATTGCTGCTTCTAGAATTGGGGTATTTTTTTTATATATATATATTCTTTTTAATGTGATTTTTTTTTTTTAATTTTAGTTTGTCCTCCTTATGAATGCAATTTGACTCCTAGAAGTTTTATTTCACGTGTAGTATTTTAACACTATTGCAACATATGCATGGGTCTCAGAATTATCTCACTTTTTTCCTCAAGGATTAGAGAAGAAAAAATACAATGTACTCTAAGAGAGATTCATCTCACCTGACTTTAGAAATCTAGAAAGTAAATATGCAACATGTGAGATAGATATTTACTTAAAAAGGGATTTATCTTGAAAGCAAGATTTTTTTTCTTCATTTACTGGAAAGCAAGCCTATCATAAGGAGGTTAAATGTAGATCTCTGCATCAGTATAAGTAAGTGTGTAGAAAGCTTGCATCTTAGATTTTGCACTCCTTATTTTGGCCACTATGTAACATAGATTGATAAAATCATTGTGAAAAGACAGCACTAGAGGCAGGATCTGGGAGAAAGAGAGTAAAATAATTACTGTTTTCCTAAACTGAACAACAACTGAAACACATCATCTGGGTGATAAGTAAATTGGTCAAATTAGTATCAGTTTCAAAGACAGAACCAGTAGTACTGCTAGTCCAACAAAAGTCGGTATGCGTGCCAAAAACCTATGGCGATATTTACAAATTAAGTTAAAATTAAAGTGTGATAAAAGATAGCAAGGGACCACTTATATAAAATAATATTGAAGATTTTAATCAATGGGCTCATTAAATCATAAGCTTTGGGAAAGTGTTACTGTTGTGAAAGTGGTTTCAACACCACAGATGCTACCAATGAATATTCCAATTCCATTACTTGGTTTATTCAAGAAAGTGGGTAAAAAAAAAAAAAAAAAAAGTCTCAATTTTTATATCAAATGGAAAACCTCAGAGAATGTGTGTGTGAACATTTGTTTATCTATCTAATATATTCATTTTGTTAACCTGATGATAGGTTAAGGAAAACAGACTTCAACTATGCCATATTTTTGTCTGTTTGTTTTGGGTTTTGTACACTGATATGGGGGAGGGATGGGGAGCACTCCAGATTATAATTGAAGGATAGAAAGCAGGTTTAGATTTTCTCCTGAATATGAAATTATTTTTAAAGTGTGGGGAAAAAGTTGGAATTACAAATTTAACACTGAACTCATTTCCTTTTCCAATGACTAAGCACCAAAAATAACAGCTTAGCAGATGTCAGAGGTCAGTTGTTTTAGACAGAAAATGCAATCAGGATTCTTTCCAAAATTCCAGTCCAAGACTGTTCACTATTACTGCTATGTGACTGATCTCTTTGCAATGTCTTATCACCTGCATGCATACACAGATCACAGACTTCCAGACCAACAAATGCATGTCTGTTGTCTCTGAGCAGTAAATCTCGATGTTGATTATTTGTAACAGAAATTATTAGCTGTATGTTTCAAGAAAGAACTGGTCTAAAGTTTCTTAAATATCTTAAATGTACTGTATATTAGTGCTGAGGAGAAAAAAAATTTCTGAGAATACAGAAATCTGAGGGATTTAGTATAGTGTCTTTGTGGTTTGGTTGAGCAGCTGGCTTTACTAAATCACACATTATGAATAATTTAGTCCATGAGCAACACAAATATTGAATTTCATATACTGAATATTTGTGTTACTACAGAGAAATGCCTGGAAACCATCTCTGAGCTAAAACAGGTTTACTGAAATTATTAATTAAATGTGAATAAGGAAAGAATTCCAAACAGATGCAGAATTTTCAATGAGCTGAAAGAAAATGGTAGAAAATAAAAGGAGACACACTAAATTAGAGAAATTATTAATTGCAAATATATTTTGTTATTTTATTTCTAAGACAATGTATAGAAACAGTTGTTCTAAAACCAAGTAAAAACTCAAAAAGAGAAATTAAGTATAAACTTTATTTAAAACATCAATTTAAGGACCCTAATTACAAAACAATCAAGTGAGTAAAGCAGATGATTATGTTGGATTTCGCTCAATTTATTCAATTTCTAGCAAAAAACCCCCCAGTCTTTAAATAATAGCTAAGGTTCAGTTGGATAAAACGGGACTTAGAAATGAAGTTTAAACTCCATCTCCATACACTATCAATTTGTGACCATGTGATCTCTACATTTAGGAGTCCAGAAAAGATAACAACCTTTGTACTTTTTAGAAGACTTCAAGGGGAGAGTGAGGGAATGTTTAAGTGTTTTAATATACTTTAGCCTACTTGCTGGTGTGGCGGGTTGAGATACAGAGAAGGGCTTGACTCTGTGTAAGCACTCCTCAGCAATAACGAAAACATCCTTGAAGTAGAATGTTTTACCACAAATGCAAAATGTAGTCCCATACCAACTACTATGAAGAAAATAAACTCTATCCCAGCCATAGCAGCAGTGGTCATAAAATGGGCTGTAAATTTTACAGTGAAATAGGAGAAGTAAGAAAAATTATGAGGAACTGGGATATATTTTCTGCAGAAAACAAACAAACAAACAAACATGTCATATTAATTTTTGGGGTTTTTTTTTAATTTTGAAGATATCAGTCCAATACTCAAAAAATGTTAATTTGAAAATTCTGGGGTTTTTTCATGGAAAATGTTCTCTGTCTTGGAGAAGAAAAAAATTTAAATATTACTTCTCTTTCTTTTTTTGTAGTTTTTAATGCTTATAGAGCATTATGTATGTGTTTTCAGGGCTTTATGGCTTTGTCTATGGAAGAGATCATAAAAAAGGGAAAATAACATATTTCATTTTGACATACAAAGGAAAATAAGCAGACAAAGTTTGATATTTTGATGTCCTCATGCATCTTTTTGAGCCCTACGAAGAGTGTTTGCATGTACTCTTTTGTTCTTAGGTATATGACAGGGAGTCAAATAATTAAATTGAATCTCCTTGTAATGCCTGGTAGATAATCACTGTAAATGTGGAAAAACTTACATGATCTCTTAACAAAATGAAAGTTTGTGAAGACTAGTTGTTAATTGGCTGACTCAAAAGTACATGTAACATCATACTTCCGAGTAGTAAGTAAGTGCTAAGTCCAAGTGTCCTCTGTCCATATTATATTAATTTTCATAATTTTCAATATGATTTTTCCTACTATTCTTTGTGACACTAAGTAGATAAAATAATTTATATTGTGAGGTTTGGGAATCATCTGGAATGTATTAATCTAGATTAAAATTTAGCACTCTGCATTGGAAAATTAACTGATTTGAGCAAAATCTATCATGCCTTCCAGAAAAAAGGTAACATCATTGGTATGCTGTTTCATGTCTCAACTTTCTTGGACTTACTTACAAAAAAATGAAAAAGAAATCTTCCATCACTTCTAGAAAAGAAAGTTAATTAAAGTACTTTCTTTACCTACAACATGAAAAGCAGCATTTATGCTTTTCTAGCTAAGTGGCAACAAGATTTATTATAATACGAAATCAGAATTTAAGTGAAACCCTATTATTCCTAATTTAAACCTTCTTAGTGAGATTAACATTTAAATTATCTGCCATCAATTTTATTTAAGTTTTTAATAATGGCTGATGTCTATTGAATACCCCTAGACTAAACCAAAGATCTTGTTCATATCAACCATCATTTTAATCCCAGGGAAGACACGGATATATTCATTCAGTCCGAATCCTGAATTAATTAGTGCATGACCAAATGTATTCATACAGAAGTAGATCCATTTGGTATGCTATTAATATTAGCTCAGTAGACTCTTGTTTCTACCTATAAGATCTAGTTTAAGTGGAAATCATTAAGTTTGACATCAGGCAGTTCTTGGAAAAAGAAGTAACAAAAGTATTTACAAGCATTGCAGAATTTATGAAAAACAGTGTCTCCAAGATCAATATACCTATGAAAAAATGTAAGTTACAACTGCTGATCAGTTGCCAGTTGCAGAACTTATGTTCAGCTCTCTCAAAGAAGTCTGCATAAAGTTTTTGAAAATGGAGCATTTCAACAAACTCTTTAAGATGAAACAAAAAACTGAAAGCAATTAATTCACTATTTTGTTTATCACATAGGTTCAAAAGTTTTTAAATAAGGATATGAAGTTTAAGCATAATTAAACAATTAGTCTTTACAAGAGAGTTTGTATCCAACAGAAGTAGCTCAGAGATTATTTGTTTTGTTAAAGAGTATCACTTTCTGGGGGACTGCTTTTTTTTTTTCCCGTCAGATTTGCAGTGGAGCATAAATAGCCTACTGATATTTCTTAATATAGGTAAATACAGTTTTAATCTGAATATCAATGAATAGATTGAAATCTGCAGTTACTATAGTACTCACAAGCATTCTTGCAATTGTCTCATAGATATAAAATACAAAGTGTCAAACAATTTATTCCTTTCACCACACTAGGCAACTGAAATACTTCCATTTATATACCAATACAATTATATAAGAACAATGACTTCTTCTTCTACCAGCTTTATACAGATAAAAAGTTCTTCTAATTGGAGTTTTGTCCAAAGATGCACAGTGTTTCCTAACAGATAGAGGAACATAAGCATGGTAAGACTTTGAAAGTGGGCTGAGGACTTTTTTTAAAGAAAGTTTTAAAACAGTATTTTTATACTTTCAAAGAATTCAGACAAAACTTTTTTTTTGCTTTTCATTTTAATCTGCACAAAGAATAATCATGACCTTACATTTCAGAAGCATCTATTCTTTCCTGGTAGCTGCATTACTATGATCATCAACAACAACCAGCCACAACAAATTTGTGCATGGAAGAAGACACGTAAAAGGACAATGATGGCTAATCAAACATCTCAAACTATTCAATGTGCAAACGTTAGGTCATTCCTTCTTCAGATTTTTGTTTCATGTGGTAATGTGTTTGTCTGACTCAAGGCTGTCAAGCGACAGCCTTCGGATACATATTGGGTCAAGAAAGAGACTCAAGGGCTTTGTTAAACAAAATGTGCCATGAAAATCCACATTTCATTTATTCAGTTAATTTAAAGGATTTTAAGCTTTTTGTTCTTCTGTCGTGATTATTAATACTATCAAGATAAGGCTAATCCTGTGTTCCACATAACATTGGCATATAAGTTTCTGAGGGCACTTCAGGGTTTTTTACAGGGAGAATGCATCTAAATACTGGGATAATTTTTAGAGAACTGGAAGTTACTTTAGGTCTATGATAACATGAACACATTTGGGTATGAAATTTAATACTGTTTAAGGTATAGAATTATGTGTAGTTAAGGACTACTCGAGATTCTAATCACAATCAATAGACATGAGCAGATAGAGACCACATAAAGTGTATGAATAATGCTGTGCCCCTTTTGGCAGCAACTATCACTTGGAAAAAAAGAAGATAAAAACTTTTGTATGTTACCTGTATGTAGTATCTCACTTCGGCATGCAGGGAACACCTTCCTACTTTGTTCAGTTTTATAGACCTGACAGTTGTCCTGGACAAAATATCCAGTTTTTTTCTTTTTAATGGTAGGAATCCTATGGTGTTTCCTCATCTCCCCTTTTGAGTAATTACTGTGCCTGAAGAACATATCAAGGTGGTGGAATCTGAGATTTAGTTCTTCCTGACTAAGCAAATATTGTCACATCTCACACTTTTCACAAGGTAGGAGGAACCTTTACCTAAATAACTAGGACATGTTTTGTGCCTCTTCAGAAGGATGAGGATACAGTGAAAGTTTTGGTGAGGCAGTTCTTTGGCTCTTCGATTGTCTTGTAGTCTCTTCCAAAAGTGGGGTGCAGGAGAAGGGAGGGTGATCGTTTCCTTCCCAGGACAGCTATCAGCATCTTTTTGCCTAATAGCGGCTGAATTTCATCCTGATGCCACATTTTCAAAAGGGTCAATAGGACCTATCCCATCTCTCAGATGATGACTCTACTAGTAGTAGTAGGGGACTCTACTTTGAAAGGCACAGAGGCGCTCATCTGCCGGCCTGATCCAGTCTCAAGGGAGGTGTGTTGCCTGCCGGGGGCTCGGATCAGGGATGTTGCCGAGAGGCTGCCTGCTCTAGTAAGTCCTGCTGACTATTACCCCCTTCTAGTGGTCCATGTGGGTGCTAGAGATATAGACAGCAGTTGCCTGGAGGACATTAAGAAGGACTACAGAGCCCTGGGAGAGGTGGTTAGGGGCTCTGGAGCTCAGACAGTTTTTTCATCGATTCTCCAGGGCAAAGGGGAGGACCTTAAAAAAGCTAGGCGTGTCTGGCAGGTTAATAAATGGTTAGAAAGCTGGTGCCATAGTCAGGGGTTTGGCTATTTAGAACATAGGGCTCCATTTGGGAGGCCAGATCTACTGGAGGCTGGTGGAGCTGGTCTGACAAAGAAGGGGAAGAGCTGTTTTAGTAGGAGGCTTGCCAGGCTGGTCAGGAAAGCTTTAAACTAGATGTGTTGGGGGAGGGGAGCATTGACCCATCCCAACATTCCTGGTCAGTTGCCGGCACCTGTAATAAGTGCTTGGAGCAATGTAGAGATGTTCCAGCTGCCCCAGCCATTGAGTCGGCTGCATTTTGAGCTCGGCTAAGGTGCCTCTATACAAACGCCCATAGTATGGGGAACAAGCAAGAGGAATTAGAGATGTGTGCAAGGTTATGGGAATATGATGTCATTGGTATCACAGAAACTTGGTGGGATGGCTCCTATGACTGGAATGTCGGAATGGAAGGTTACAGGCTGTTTAGAAAAGACAGGCCAGGCAGACGGGGAGGGGGCGTTGCTATCTATGTCAATGATAGGCTAGAGAGTATGGAACTCTGTCTGGGGACGGGTGATGAGGTAACAGAGTGTTTGTGGGTCAGGATCAAAGGGAAAACAGCCTTGGGGGACATTACGGTGGGGATCTGTTACAGGCTGCCTGATCAAGAGGACTCTGTGGATGAAGCGCTCTACAGACAGATAGGAGCAGCCTCACGCTCGCAGGCCCTGGTCCTCATGGGGGACTTCAACCATCCTGACATCTGTTGGAGGGACGGTACGGCCCGGCACAAGCAATCCAGGAGGTTCCTCGATTGTGTGGAAGACAACTTCCTCTTTCAAGCAGTAGAGGAGCCGACGAGGAGAGGTGCCATGCTGGACCTTGTGCTCACCAACAGGGAGGGACTGGTTGGAAATGTAACGCTCCAGGGCAGCCTTGGCTCTAGTGATCATGAGATGGTTGAGTTTGAGATCCTCAGGGCGGTGAGAAGAGCGTGCAGCAAGCTCACTGCCCTGGACTTCAAGAAAGCAGACTTTGGCCTCTTCAGGAACCTCCTTAGTAAGGTTTCATGGGATACAGTCCTAGAGGGCAGGGGGGCCCAAGACTGCTGGCTGATATTCAAGGATCACCTGCTACGTGCTCAAGAGTGTTGCATCCCGACTAGAAGAAAGTGCAGCAGGAGGGCCAGGAGACCTCCATGGATGGACAAGGAGCTGCTGAGGAAACTTAGAGGGAAAAAAGAAGCTTATAGAAGGTGGAAGCAAGGACAGGCGGCCTGGGAAGAATACAGGAGCATTGCCCGAGAAGCTAGGGACCAGGTTAGGAAAGCTAAGGCCCAGCTAGAATTAAGTTTGGCAAGGGATGTAAAAGATAACAGGAAAGGATTCTATAGATACGTAGCAAATAAAAGACAGACTAGGGACAATGTAGGCCCTCTCCAGAAGCTATCAGGAGAACTGGCTACCATGGATTTGGAGAAGGCTGAGGTTCTTAATGACTTCTTTGCCTCCATCTTCACCAGCAAATGCTCTGACCACACAACCCAAGTCTTGGAAAGCAAATGCAGGGACTGTGAGAACGAAGACCTTAGGCCCACTGTAGGAGAGGATCAGGTTCGAGACCATCTTAAGAACCTGAACGTGCACAAGTCCATGGGACCTGATGAAATCCATCCACGGGTCCTGAAGGAGCTGGCGAATGAAGTTGCTAAGCCACTGTCCATCATATTCGAAAAATCCTGGCAGTCAGGTGAAGTTCCCGATGACTGGAAGAAGGGTAATATAACCCCCATTTTCAAGAAGGGGAAGGTGGAAGACCCAGGGAACTACAGACCAGTCAGTCTCACCTCTGTGCCTGGCAAAATCTTGGAACAGTTTCTCCTGGAAAACATGCTAAGGCACATGGAAAACAATGAGGTGGTTGGTGACAGCCAACATGGCTTCACTAAGGGGAAATCCTGCCTGACCAATTTGGTGGCCTTCTATGATGGAGCCACGGAACTGATGGACAGCGGCAGAGCAGTTGATGTCATCTACCTGGACTTGTGCAAAGCATTCGACACTGTCCCACATGACATCCTTGTCTCTAAATTGGAGAGACATCAATTTGATAGATGGACCACTCGGTGGATAAAAAACTGGCTCGATGGCCGCACGCAAAGAGTTGTGGTAAATGGCTCGATGTCCAGTTGGAAACCTGTAACGAGTGGTGTCCCTCAGGGATCGGTGTTGGGACCGGTCCTGTTCAACATCTTTGTCAGTGACATGGACAGTGGGATTGAGTGCGCCCTCAGCAAGTTTGCCGATGATACCAAGCTGTGTGGTTCGGTTGATACGCTGGAGGGAAGGGATGCCATCCAGAGGGACCTTGACACGCTTGTGAGGTGGGCCGATGCCAACCTTATGAAGTTTAACCAAGCCAAGTGCAAGGTCCTACACCTGGGTCGGGGCAACCCCAGGCACTGCTACAGGCTGGGCAGAGAAGAGATTCAAAGCAGCCCTGCAGAAAAGGACTTGGGGGTGTTGGTTGACGAAAAGCTTAACATGAGCCGGCAGTGTGCGCTTGCAGCCCAGAAAGCCAACCGTATCCTGGGCTGCATCAAAAGAAGCGTGACCAGCAGGTCGAAGGAGGTGATCCTGCCCCTCTACTCTGCTCTTGTGAGACCCCACTTGGAGTACTGCGTACAGTTCTGGTGTCCTCAACATAAAAAGGACATGGAGCTGTTGGAGCGAGTCCAGAGGAGGGCCATGAGGATGATAAGAGGGCTGGAGCACCTCCCGTATGAAGACAGGCTGAGAGAGTTGGGGCTGCTCAGCCTGGAGAAGAGAAGGCTGCGTGGTGACCTCATAGCAGCCTTCCAGTATCTGAAGGGGGTCTACAAGGATGCTGGGGAGGGACTCTTCCTTAGGGACTGTAGTGGTAGGACAAGGGGTAATGGGTTCAAACTTAAACAGAGGAAGTTTAGATTAGATATAAGGAAGAAGTTCTTTACAGTGAGGGTGGTGAAGCACTGGAATGGGTTGCCCAGGGAGGTTGTGGATGCTCCATCCCTGGCGGTGTTCAAGGCCAGGTTGGACAGAGCCTTGAGCCACATGGTTTAGGGCAAGGTGTCCCTGCCCACGGCAGGGGGGTTGGAACTAGATGATCTTAAGGTCCTTTCCAACCCTTACGATTCTATGATCATTTATGTAGAAAACGTGAGATTTACCTTAATATCATTCAAATCAGTTAATCAAATCGCTAATACACGCACTCGGATCATACCTGCAAATCAGTAGGCTAAAAGAGATGCTGGGGGAGATCTGTCAGGGAGCAGCAGGGGAGATGCTCCCCAAGGAAGGAAGGTGAGAGCCAAGGATGATGGCAAGGCAGGCAGCAAAATGGGCGCAGTCCTGTGGTGTGCACTGTCAGTCACTGTGCCAGTACCAAACTCCTTTTGTGCTTGTTAAACTTGACTTTTCTTTTGTCGGTACTTAAATATTTTTCTCTCCAGATATCAAATTGAGTGTACTTCATTGAGAAGAATGCCTGCTCTCTGCAGAATTGTACTGAAAGTATAGAATCGTAGAATCAACTAGGTTGGAAAAGACCTTTAAGATCATCAAGTCCGAAGTAATTTAGAAGTACAGTTGAGAAAGGACTTGGTGGGTGTTTTAACTGGGAAAAATGAGAAGCATGATGACACAGAGTTACTGAAAATTCTCAGGATATCCCTAGTCTGAGAAGTTCTAGCAATGCTAGAAGGAGCTATGCTGAAGTAACACTGCAATGAGAATTCTGAAAAGTGACAGCTCACTGAGTTTCCATGTGTTACAAAACCCAGAAATATTCCTTCCGTGTTATATGCAATTCTCTCTTTAATGATACATGTCATAGCCATGGAAGAGCAAGCTGAACATAATATGGTTTCCAGGGAAACATCCTTATTAACTGAATTTCCTGATTAAGTACATCCTGATTTAATAAAAATATATTGATTTTTTTGATGTAATAAGGAAAGATAACTATGGAGTAGAAAGACATTAAAGCAAATTATTGAAACAGACAACAGGAAACAGTTAGCTTTTTAGGACTTTTTTATTTCAAAACAATAGCTTTAATTTCAACTTTTTTTTTTTCCCTTACTCATAGGGTTTAGCCATTAAGACATTCAGAAATACAGTGTTTATCACAAGTCAGCTCATGTGGGTAAAATAAGTGGGTAGGAGTAAGGAATGAATATTTTTCTCAAAATTATTTTTTTCCATATCTTCACAGTTAGGAAAAGGCCTTGGAATAGAATAGTATGTTTTACTCCATATTTCTGTTACTTTTATAGTTAGTATATAGTTTTTTATATAGTTAGTTATAGTTAGTTATAGTTATATTTGCCTTGAGATACTAGGTAAATATTGGAACATCAGAAAAAAGAAGTAGCTGTCTGATAGGAAGTCACCAAATATGATTGTTAGACTTGGATTCTTATTGATATAATAACCTTGCTGTAAAAAACCTTGTCATCAATTCCATTGATTCCATTAATCATCAGAAAATATACATAACTTAATATATTACCTCAAATTTGTGCAGGGGAAACTGATAATTTGATTTCTCAGCTTTCTTGTGCCTGTATTCTGTTAAATTAATTGCTGACAGAGTACACTGGGTTAGTAGTCCCAGATGTATGTTAAATCATTTTACAAGAGAAGAGATTATCCTGCTTAAAATCTGAATGTGATTTGTCTTCATATCTGATTTTTGATCTACTGAGTAGTGTGTTGAGCACTTCAACGGGGAAGAAAAAAAAAATCACAAAAAGATATATTAAAAAAATCTTGACATTACAAAATAGAAATTAGCATAGCGTTATGAAATATACTTAATACTGTTGCTTATTAACACACTTTAATCCTTATTGTATCTAGCTTATAAAATGCTTGCTTTTAATTTCTTGATACTCTGAAGTTTCTGAGCCCTTCCGCTGGTATTGTGGGTGCCAGGATTATAAGGATAAACCCTTTGGAAAGTTATTAAATTTAATAGCTTATATACTTTCCTGGGAATTGTATTTTCCTCTACACACTAAGGAAGGTAAATAAATTTGAAAATAAATTGGACTTTAACCATAGACTCATTTTTCTTGGTGCTCAACTTAGATTAAAAAATGCACTAAAAAAATCCAGTGATTATTCTACTATTCTTTCACTGAGCCGATCTCCTTAATATTAAGTGTAAATATATTTAGAAATGTTGTATTTTAGGGAATACTATTACAGTCAGTGTGAAAACATCAGCTATGAGGGAAGAGAATGAAATCTTGATATTTAAATTCATGAAGTTAGACATGAAGGTAGCATATGTTAGATCATAGTACAGTTTGACAAATGTGTTAGAGTAGTATACATTTTAATGCACTTCGTGATAAAATTTGAAGAGGCTGCCATTTTGATTGAAAATAGCAGACTTTGAGAGCTGTCCATTTTAATAGAAAAAAAAAGTCAATATCAAAGTTTAAGGATATTCTCAAGTCTCATTTTTTTTCACATGAAATTTATTTACAAACATTTATATTGAGCTATTAACCTCAAACATGTATAGTGATCCCTTTTAAAAATACTGCCATCAAAGAACACTTCTGGGTTTTGCAAGTGTCTATTTCAGTTCTGCTTGTGCCTCATGCCATTTTAATAAGACTCTTGACAACCCAGCATCTTGAGCCTTTAGCCACAAAGCACTTACAGATGTAAGTAAAAATTATTGTAACCTGGCCATAGTGTTAATGGCTGTTTACTGAATGTGTTTTTCCAAAAGAGGCTTTTTCTTGTTAAAATTATCTGAAATCTAGACACAGGCAAGTGTATTTCTGAGGCGTAATCAATCAGCATATGTATATGATATTAGCTCCCCTCTACTGAATTTCTGTGGCCAAAAGAATACAGCCTCGGATATCAGCAGGAACTAATAAGTTTAAAACATACTTACATGCTAGGGAGATGCCAGAATGGGAGTTTGTGACAAGTTTAAAAGAGCAGCAGATTTAATTTCAAATCCTTTCTGTAACATTTCTCAAAATCTTAATTCATATTACCCAATCTCAATATTTTTCTTGTTTTTCCAGTCAGTTATTTATTATGCAACCTGGTCTAGTTATAGATGTCCCTACTAATTGCAGGGGGGTTGGACAAAGTGACCTTTGAAGATTCCTTCCAACCCAAATCATTCTATGATTCTATGATTATTCTGCTGTTGCTGTTTCAAAGATGTTTTAGTGGTTTCTTAATGCAACAATCATGCACATTTATAAATATTGATATGCTAGGTACTGTTGTTTTATTAGAAAATAATATCAAGTACGCTTTTGGAAAACAAATATATGGAGGGACTTCTATCCCTCATTTTCAATGTAAGGTGAGAAAAGTGCATGTCCCACCAGACATAGCGTTCATATGGCAACTATCAAAAACCTGATCTCCCTAAATGAAAGTGTATTCATTATTGATTGGGGGGGTGAGGAGGGGAAACTTCAGACCTCATCCCTTCATTTGTTACTACATTAATCCAGATTTGGCACAATGACAGCAATTTATTCAGAGATCGTGAAAGATACTTGCAGTCCTCAAAATATATTGATACATACATTCTCAGTCCATTTGTATCCTGTCTGACTTTTCCTTTCATACATTTACTTTTGCTTTCATGATTGTGGGATCATTTGTGATTGATGCATAATGTATATGAAAACATTTACATAAAACTGTTAGTCTGGACCATATTTAGTGACGTTCTCTGAAAACATTATCATCAGAGAACATACATACCCATCTTTTTGCTTTCACATTTTCATTCTTTTAACTTTCTTGTATTTTAAGTGATAAAACAACACTTTTGTGATAACACAAGTGATAAAAAAAACACTTAACAATGTGTTAAGTCCATAGATTTAGTGATAAAAAAGAAAAAAAAGGTTTTCTATTTGGTTTAGCCGCCTTAGTTGTGATATAGCATATATTCATTATAGCATTTACTTTCTGTCGTGATTTAAGCCCAGCTGGTAACTCAGAACCATGCAGACATTTGCTCATTTCTCCCTCTTTCTTCCCCTGCCCCCCCCCAGCAGGATGCGGAGAAGAATCAAAAGAAGGTAAACTTCATGGGTTGAGATAGGAACAGTCTAGTAACTAAAGTATAATACAAAACTGCTACTACCACCACGAATACTAATAATGATAAGGGAAATAACAAGGAGAGAGAATATAAAACTCAAAAAGGGAAGGGAAAAAAAAGAGCAACAATAAACACAGGTGATGCACAGTATAATTGCTCACCAGCCCAACCCTACCAGCAATCTGGGACTTCTGGGTGATTCCACCCAGTTTATATACTGGGCATGACATGCTGTGGTATGGAATACCTCTTTGGCTTGTTTGGGTCAGGTGTCCTGTCTCTGCTCCTTCTCAGATCCTTGTGCAACTCCTCACCAACGGCGCATGAGAGACTAAAAAATCCTTGGCCAGGGTAAGCATTACTTAGCAACAACTAAAACATTGGTGTGTTATCAGCATTGTTCTCGGACTAAAGCTGAAATACAGCACTATACCAGCTACTAGGAAGGAGAAAAATAACTGTTACAGCTGAACCCAGACCACTTTCACATCCTAAGAAGAACATATGAATATTACAATTACTTCATTTAAGATATTGTAAGTTTATTATTTATGCAGTCATTGTGCAAACTAATAAATCCCATGGGGTTTTTTGTGTTACCTGTTCCCTCTGCAAGATCAAGAACAGAACAGAATAGAATAGAATAATTTCAGTTAGGAGGGGCCTACAGTGATCAACTAGTCCAACTACTGACTACTTCAGGTCCAACTGCCTGACCACTTCAGGGCAGACAGAAAGTTCAAGCGTATTAATGGCATTGTTCAAGTGCCTCTTAAACACTGACAGGCACGGGGTATCAACCACCTCTCTAGGAAACCTGTTCCAGTGTCTCACCATCCTTATAGTGAAGGTGATATTAAAGGCGATATTCTAATTTGCAAGATGTGAGTAGCATTTGACCCACCCAGAATCCTTAACAACTTCATTTCTACAATTTTACCATAAATAAATTAAATATGATGTGCTTGGACAACAAACAATAATAATAAATAAAGAAGCAAATAATAATAATTAAAAAAACCCAAACAACACTTAATTTAATATTTAAAATCATAGGTTGTGGCTCAACCACTTCCATTCAGGAGTGAAATTTTGGGTGTACGAGATACAAATTTCTGGAGAAGTCAACTTCTATATCTGTAATAGTAAAAAAGACAAATTCAAAAATTACAGATTATTAGAAAAGAAAAATAAGGCAGAGCACATCATTATGCCACCACAAACATTTATGGTTTGCCAATATCTTTAATAATGTGTGCAGTTCTGCTCCCTTCACAAAAAGAATCTAACAAAACTGAAAAGTTCGGAAAAACCGACAAGGGTGAAAAAAGACATGAATCTTCTTTCATACAAGCAATGCTTAACTAAGCTAAGGTTCCTTGGTCTAGAGAACAGTCAACTAATACAGAAGATGACTAAAGTCTAGAATATTATAAAAAACTCGGTATGGCAGGGTTCAGTTATTCATTTTCTCTTTCAATGGAAGAACCAAAGGAGCACTGATAGGGAGAAATGTATGAAACAAACTGAAAGCAAATGAAGCAACAGGAGCCAGGTTTGAAACCTTCATATGCAGTGAGTGATAGGCTGAATTTGTTGTGAGAACATTGTGGATGCAACAAATTTACATGAGTTCAAACAAAGGTTGAACTAGTTCATGGAAGATAAGACCCCTGAGAAAATGCATGGAAAAGACATCCTCCTCAGAATGTCCCTGATCTGAAAGTTGGATACTGGGGGAATATTAAGAGAAATTACTATATACTTTACAATAGTCCTATGGTTTACTCCCTAGACAGTGACTTATGGCCACAGCTGAAGACATGTTTTCTGTAGGCTAGATAAACCTCCCTATTCATTTCTATTAATAAGCAGGCCTATTGTCTGTTGGGTCATCTGCCATGTAAAATAAGAGATCTGGATCACCGGTCAAGATATTGCAGTTTGTAATGCCTTTCTTTGGACCTGAATAGATTAATTCCATGACTGACACTTAAAATCAGAAGCAGGAGTCTGCTATCTACATGTACAAGCTAATAATATTTTAGATGTCACAGAACACGTCATCTGCAAAAGGCTGACAGATTGACAAAGGACATTGATTCATTCTTCATCAGCCACTGAAGTTCAGATGAAATAGCTGACAGTCCTTAAACGGAATCTGGCTACCTGTGTTTAGGTAACTGCAAAGCAATTTGCATACATTTGCATATATGTGTCTTTCAGGAAGATACCACCCCATAGACTCTGGAAACTAAATTCTCCTGCTTCCTGGCCTTCATCTGCTTCTCTGAAAATGATTTGGTCTCCCAGATAGATTTTTCTATGAGATCTAGAAATCTACCAGACTGTACAGATATGCTGCCATATCCAATTAAACCCCACTCTAATCTGAGAGTAAGCAGATTATAGGGATAAGCATCTAGAAGTAATACTCAATTGCCTAAACGTGGTCATTGACAGTCTGATAGAATTCTGATTCCTTAGGGTATCCGAGATATCCATATGGTTCTGGCATATGTGGCACAAAATCTGCAGAAGTGTTGCACTCTTCTGATCTGACATCAATGAGGTCACAAAATCATTTAGGTGGGAGTAGATCACAGGACATCTGTGGTCCAACATCCTGCTGAAAGCTGGATCAGCTATGAGGTTAGTCCAATGAGATCTTGTACAGCATCTCAAAAGCCAGTAGATATGTACATACAGACAAGTGAATCAAATACTCCAAATTTACAGCTTAAAGCCTTCTTCCTTGGAAACATGATAGAATATTCTTTCTGCTGTATGGACTGAGCATCCGTTTTGGTAACTATTGGTTATAGGTTTTTATGCCAATTGTAAAGAAGGAAGTGTGGCAGGAGGGCCAGGAGACCTCCATGTATGGATAAGGAACCGCTGAGGAAAATTAGAGGGAAAACAGAAGCTTATAGAAGGTGGAAGTGAGGACAGGCAGCCTGGGAAGAATACAGGGATATTGTCCAGGAAGCTAGGGACCAGGTTAGGAAAGCTAAGGCACAGCTAGAATTAAATCTGGCAAGGGATGTGAAAGATAACAAGAAGGGCTTCTATAGATACATAGCAAATAAAAGACAGGCTGGGAACAATGTGTGACCTCTCCAGAACCTATCGGGAGAACTGGCTAGCCTGGATTTGGAGAAGGCTGAGGTTCTTAATGACTTCTTTGCCTCAGTCTGCACTGGCAAATGCTCTGACCACACAACCCAAGTCTTGGAAGGCAGATGCAGGGACTGTGAGAATGAAGATCTTAGGCCCACTGTAGTAGAGGATCAGGTTAGAGACCATCTTAAGAACCTGAATGTGCACAAGTCCATGGGACCTGATGAAATCCATCTGCAGGTCCTGAAGGAGTTGGCAAATGAAGCTGCTAAGCCACTGTCCATCATATTGAAAAATCATGGCAGTCAGGTGAAGTTCCCGATGACTGGAAGAAGGGTAATATAACCCCCATTTTCAAGAAGGGGAAGGTGGAAGACCCAGGGAACTACAGACCAGTCAGTCTCACCTCTGTGCCTGGCAAAATCTTGGAACAGTTTCGCCTGGAAAGCATGCTAAGGCACATGAAAAACAACGAGGTGGTTGGTGACAGCCAACATGGCTTCACTAAGGGGAAATCCTGCCTGACCAATTTGGTGGCCTTCTATGGTGGAGCTACAGAACTGATGGACAGGGGCAGAGCAGTTGACGTCATCTACCTGGACTTGTGCAAAGCGTTCAACACTGTGCCACGCGACATCCTTGTCTCTAAATTAGAGAGACATCAATAAGATAGATGGACCACTCAGTGGATAAAGAACTGGCTCAATGGCCGCATGCAAAGAGTTGTGGTAAACGGCTCAATGTCCAGTTGGAGACCAGTAACGAGTGGTGTCCCTCAGGGATCGGTGTTGGGACCGGTCCTGTTCAACATTTTTGTCGGCGACATGGACAGTGGGATTGAGTGCGCCCTCAGCAAGTTTGCTGACGACACCAAGCTGTGTGGTTCAGTTGATACGCTGGAGGGAAGGGATGCCGTCCAGAGGGACCTTGACATGCTTGTGAGGTGGGCCAATGCCAACCTTATGAAGTTTAACCAAGCCAAGTGTAAGGTCCTACACCTGGGTAGGTGCAGTCCCAGGCACAGCTACGAGTTGGGCGGAGAGGACATTCAAAGCAGCCCTGCAGAGAAGGACTTGGAGGTGTTGGTTGATGAGAAACTGAATATGACCTGGCAGTGTGCGCTCACAGCTCAGAAAGCCAACCGCATCCTGGGCTGCATCAAAAGAATTGCGACCAGCAGGTCAAAGGAGGTGATCCTGCCCCTCTACTCTGCTCTTGTGAGACCTCACTTGGAGTACTGCGTACAGTTCTGGTGTCTTCAACATCAAAAGGACATGGAACTGTTGGAACAAGTCCAGAGGAGGGCCATGAGGATGATAAGAGGGCTGGAGCACCTCTCGTATGAAGACAGGCTGAGAAAGTTGGGGCTGTTCAGCCTGGAGAAGAGAAGGCTGCATGGAGACCTCATAGCAGCCTTCCAGTATCTGAAGGGGGTCTATAAGGATGCTGGGGAGGGATTCTTCATTAGGGACTGTAGTGGTAGGACAAGGGGTAATGGATTCAAACTTCAACAGGGGAAGTTTAGGTTAGATATAAGGAAGAAGTTCTTTACTGTGAGGGTGGTGGGGCACTGGAGTGGGTTGCCCAAGGAAGTTGTGAATGCTCCATCCCTGGCAATGTTCAAGGCCAGGCTGGATGGAGTCTTGGGCAACATGGTTTAGTGTGAGGTGCCCTAGCCCATGGCAGGGGGGTTGGAACTAGATGATCTTAAGGTCCTTTCCAACCCTTAGTATTCTATGATTCTATGAAGATATTTACATTATCTGAATTATTAATCCTTAAATTTGCCGGTAGTGCAGAAAACATAGATGCAAAACTTGCACAAGCAAAGTCTTTTGTTCTCTTTTTTGTTTGTTTGGTTGGCTTTTTTTGGTGGCTTTTTTTAATTATGATTATTATTATTACTTATTATTTTGGGGTTTTGTTGTTATTAGGGATGGTGAAACAGTGATCTAAAAGCTCCCTTCAGTCTTTTAAAAATCAACTAAATATTTACTTTCCTGATCTTCCAAGAAAAATAGCTCTGCAAACCCCTGTATTCTACAGTCAAGTGATATGATATCCCTTTTATGATCTTGTCTCATTGCATAGTATTGCTTTTCTAGGAATTTGTAGCATTTTTGATTCCTGATCATGTCATTCACAGATATTGGCTGACCTAGAAAACCATGTGCTTTTTAAGGATGATCTAGAATGCCAGAAGCTTATTCTGGAAGCCATGAAATACCATCTTTTACCAGAGAGAAGAACTCTCATGCAAAGTCCAAGAACTAAACCTAGAAAATCTACAGTTGGGACACTTTATGCTGTTGGAGGAATGGATAACAACAAAGGTATTAGAGGATATTTGTTACTTTATAAAAGTTCTATTTTGCATTTTCTTTAGTTGAAAATAGTGAAATAACTATTTCAAGGCTGGGGTGAGGGTGTCTAAATCAGTCAAGAAATGCTGCCAAGACTTTTTGCTACTAATATTTAAGGAAAAGTATAATAGTGTTCATTCTTTGTTAAAAATTATTACAGTTTCAAGAACGAATGTTAACAAAAAAATCTAGAGTTACATTCAACTTATTTTTAGCTTTCTAGAAATTATGTTTCATTTATAACTAAGCCAAATATGTACACACCTTTTCTAATCAACGAAAAATTTTGGTATGCAGTGTATTACATCCTTAACTAGCTGTCTGAAATACTATGCTCTTCCAGTGCAGAAATTTATTAATCTTCTAGAGAAAAAACCTAGAGAACTAGCTTGAACTAGATTGCTACTCTGTCAGTAGGTAAAGGAAAGTGAAATTATCCCCATCTTACTGCGAAGAAAAGTAGGAAGAAGTGGAAATTTTATTAAAATATTTTGTTGTTACTTATGGGATTATGATGTTGTGCTTTTATTGATGTAAGAAGTCTAATCCACTGATTTCTTGAATGGAATGAAGTAAAATACTTGAATTAAAAGCTAGCTGTGTTCTAAGCCTGTATACTTAGAAAGGGTTTACTTCTTTTTTTTTTCCTTGAACTTCACTAACAGTTCCACAGTACCTTACATTTTTATGTTCATATTTATACTGAAAAATATACCTTCAGAAACATTAGTTCAAATATAAAATAAACTGTACTTTAAAAAAAGAAAAAAAATAGATCAGTATTTCAGAATTCTGCTTCTAGGTGTAGTTATTGCAGTTGTTTCACTAAATGGCAGTGGTAATATCATCTGCAAAAGGACATTGCATGTTTTTCACATGAAGTTACACCAATGAGAAAGATGTATGACATCTGTGCTGTTTGAAAATGAAATGTTGAGAGAAGAGGAAGATGCTGAGGAAAGAACCAATATGCATATCTTATTATAGCTGTGGATTATATTTGTCCTTTAAGCATTTATAAATGTTTGTGTAGATAAATGTTAGGCATGGATTTGCAAAGAATAGGTTTTAGATCATAACATACTAGAAATACAAATTTCCTCTTACTTAGGACAAATGACAACAAACACTTTAAGTATTCAGGCAGTAGACATGATCATAAGCCCAATTTAGGTGCAGCTGTATTTGTTCTGGTTTACTATACAGATCTGTTCCTTGTTCATATAGGAAAATAAAATATAGAAGTATGTAGGAAGACAGCACAGAGTGTAGCACCATTGCAGCAACACCATACAGCCTGTTTTGCAGATTCAGGTCAGGCAGAAGCAATTTTTCTGTAGCAGCAGGAGAGAACACAGCATGACAGAGGTTCAGCCCTCTGTGGATGCAAACTCTGACTGAAAAGAACGAATCAAGGCTTATAAACATTAACAGCAGATAAAAACTGGTTTGAGATAGGGCCTGGTATGACACAGCAGCATGTATGTGGTAGGAGCTTTTGTTACAGACAATGTAATGTGTATTTTTAATAACTGAGGATCTGCCTCACCTGAGGATCATGCGGCCTCAACTTGCATCTACTCAGCTCATTCCTCTTGTGATGCTGCTGTGTCCTTGACTATCATTTGTGTCCAGTGAGTTTTGCTTCCATATGTCAGTTCAGGAGACCTGAGTGCTGGTCACGTGTTTTTGAGTCGCTGAGTTCATAAAGCACTCCTCAATATTTGGTCTGTGAGATGATGCTGACACTGTATTATCTCTCCTCAATAATTTTTTTTCCCCCCACAACTTTCTCCACTGAAATGCTGACACGGATGATTGCGTTTCACAATGATGTATTTTGATTGTGATTCACAATGATCACCTCCTGGTGTTTGCTACCAAATATGAAGCATTTAAGGATAGAACTAGATGAGCTAAGCAAGTTAGCAATTTATTAGCTAGCATATAAAACAGGGTGTAAGTGCTAGTATTACAAAAGTGTTTGAAGGTTATGTGGCCCATCATGTAAAAAGTATCCTATCATGCTAAATCAAGCTTGTTTTGAAATCTGTTCTATAGCTATCTTCCTTTCCATAAAAAAATAGGTGATAATTAAACTCCAGCAGCCAGTGACCGGAATTATGCCTGATGTGAAAAGTTAGTGCAGCACAGTACTGACTGGATAGAATGAAAAGGAATAAATTTAGATTATTTTGTAATTTTAATTTCCTAAATGTACAAACCGACTTTTAAATCTCTGTTTCCACACACCTTTATTTATTCATTTAATTTGAAAGGCACATATAAGAAACAGATTTTTTCTGTATGTTTACACTGATAGAATGAGATGTATGAGATTAGAAATATATGCTTCTAACAATGTTCCATTCACCTTACCCATTCATAATGTCACACTGACTTCTGTAATTTGGTTTAGCAGGATTTAATCATCTGATACTGTACAAAAGCTAACTAAGTGCACATATAAAGAAGGATCCTAGACTGAAATAAGTGAGCAAATGTAAGTAATGGACATACACCAGATTCTAAGAATGGTAAAACACTGATTTCTTGCAGCCATCTTGGAATCCCAAATGCAGAACAAAAGCCACGTGATAGAACATGGTGTATATGGTCTGTGTTAGATAATGATATGGGAAATTATGAGGAAAATGTACTTTCACAGAAAGAGATGATTAGTATAAATAATTAAGCAGTGTTATCTTAATGGCAGAATACTGACTGATCTCTCGTGAGGCGTTCTGACCTGTCTCATTACTTAGCAGATAAAATAATGAGGGACAAGGAGAACCTGCATAAAAAGAGAGCAAAAGAAAATGAATGTCTCAGGGTTCCAAATGTGTCAGTGATCCAAAACCATTGGTATATATTACTTTTAGAATAGTCCTAGATTAGTTCATCAAAGTCCAAGATTAGTTCCTTATTTACTGAATCACAGTCTTCAAGCAAATACAAGTTAAAAAAGAATTGAAACATTACATGAGCAAGAAGCTCTTCCATAAAAACGTGACAGGTCATTACAAAGAGAGGGAACTGTTGATTTACAGAAACACTGATATTAAATGTGTGTTTTTCATTAACCTTGTAACTAGATATAAAACCTATCACAAAAATTGTTCTGATGGTAAATTGGTGAAATGCATTAGTCTATATCAAGCAATATTAAAAGTTCTTTCATTGCTATTTAGATATCTTTTTTAGAAAGATATTCCAATTCTCTCCCCTCATAGGAATGGGGTGAGAATTGGAAGAATAGAAGTGAGAAAACTCCTGAGTTGAGATAAGCCAGTTTAATTGATAAAGCTAAAGCTGCACACACAAGCAAAGCAAAATGAGGAATTCATTCACTACTTCCCATTGGCAGGCAGGTGTTCAGCCATCTCCAGGAAAGCACAGCTCCATCATGATTACCTGGGAAGGCAAACATCATCACTCCAAATATCCCCCAGTTTGTATTATGACACCCTGTGGTACGGAATATCCCTTTGGCTAGTTCAGGTCGGGTGTCCATTCTCTATTCCCTCCTGACTTCTTGTGCCCCTCTTCACTGGCAGATCCTTCCTTTCAGCACTGGTGAGGCCACACCTGGAGTGATGTGTGCAGTTCTAAGGAGCACAAACTGAAAGACAAGGGTTTCCCTCTAAACATCAGGAAACACTTTTTACTGTGAGGGTGACTGAGCCTGTGGCCCTGCACAGGGAGGTTGTGGAGTCTCTGACCTTGGAGATATTAAAAAACTGTCTAGACAAGATCCTGGACAACTGTATGCCCAGGTGTCCCTGTTTGAGCATGGGGTTGGGCCAAATGACATCAAGAAGTCCCTTCCAACCTCAACTGTTCTGTGATTCTGTAACATATAGCATAATTATAGTGTAAAGGTGGAGCTTGGTTAATTACTTCACCAGAGGAATGTGAAATACACTGGCTAATGACTAATGAGATAATTAGATGTAGAAATCACACTAAAAATCTCTTCTTATCCAAGCCTTGTAAGCATTAACATTGTTATTTGCTTCTTTTCACTACTGTGAATTTCAATATGTTCCAGAACACAGCCTCATAGACCAATTTGCAGTTACAGTACTTTGATTTACCCTTGGCACTTCTGAAGAGAAAGAAAAAAATCCAGATTGTAACACCATCTGGTAGTTTTTCAGTACTTATTTTACTTCACTTTATTGCTGGCATTTTTTCAGTGTAGTTAACTTGTGAAATTGTTGATTCATTTAAGGTTTGAAATAAAGAGAAGATTCTGAAGTGGTCTATTCTGAAGCCTCCACAGCTTCAAATATTATGGAAAAGCCAAAGTTATCACACAGAGGATAAATTTCATCATCCCACAAACTCCCCACATTGCTAATCTGTTGTCCTTGTATTCACACCTGTTGATACAACCTATGGGGTCAAGCAGAAACGAAAGAGACTGCTGCCTTCATGGGAATATTGGGAGGATTATTCCCTCAAGAACATCCCTGTGTCCTTCCTCATTACTTCCCTGCTGCTCACTCTACTTTCTGATATTTCCAATGGAAGTATCTTATCACTGATTAAAGTACACACAAAAGAAAAAGGAAGCCTTGTATATGATCTAGAGAAGACACTTGCATGGCGGCTGTGTGACTTAGAGAACCTCTACATTGTCTTAGCTTTTTACATACATTAATTTATGTTCTCTGACCACCCAAGTTTTATTAATAATTGTTACTACTGATATTGGCTTTGGAGTAAACTAAATAGTTTATTCCAGCACAAATCCTGGATGTTCTGGAGATAGTTCACTGCTGGAACCACCCTCAATACCTAGTGTGGATAAGACTTCAAATATGTTGACACCTGCTGCCCTGTGCAGTCCTCCAGCTCTATCTTGCACTTTCAGCCACCTCATAAACTTTCATGCCAAATTCTAGGAAATGCTCCAGAAGGCTGTAGTTTCAGTCGTAAGAACATCCAAGTAAGCTTCAGTACAGCTCTCGCCTTATTTTTAGCAGTCTGAATTGGAAAACCAAATAAACACATCTATCACTTTGGACTACAGAAGGCACCATATAGAGAGCTCAATGGATACTGGGTGTTAGCTGGCTCCCATCCACGGAAGTTAGGGATAGCACCCTTTAGAACAGGTTTACTTTAGAGGGAAGTAATTGCAGCAAAACAGAGTCTCCCAGGAACTGAGCCAACAGGTAAGCAGTGCGGGTAAGCATCTGTATAGCTATAATGATAAACAATAAAAGGCTGGGGATAATGGGAAATTGGTGCTGTTGCAGAGCCAAACTGCTCAGTTCACATCCTTTAAACCAGATCATGATCAAAGCAGCTTATTGATTTACTTATGATACATAATTAACTGGCAATCAGACAAACTGTGTGTTTAGGATAGTATCAGTCATGCAATAGGTAAACTGCAATACTAGACACTAATATGAATTAGCTTCTTCAAATTTCTCAACAACCTTCCTGAGCAAATTCCCAAACAGTTCTAGTCACAAGACATACACATGCACACATGCACACACACACACCCCCCAGATACATGCACCTCCTCCTTCGCGGATCATGCAGGTCACCATAATCACCTCCCCAGTGATGGGAACCCCACTGGGTCTACACCCCTCCTGCAGGAGATGCCGTTGGCCCAGCATTTGCTGTTTTTCACACCTAGAACTTCTTTTTATTGTTAACACCTTATTTACACAAGTTCCAGTGGGAACAAAACTGCTTTTAAAGAAGAGGCATGCTTTTTGTTGATGAGCAAAGGTAGACTAGCATAATAATAAAATTAATAATAAATTAATAATAAAAGGGACTTCTGTCAATTTTAGACTAGATAAAGGCGTACAATAAAACATGAATGTTTTATGTTGTAAAACATAACACTGTACTGTAAAACAAAACACCCAACAGCATTACCTAAAATCAGTGTCAAAAAGCTGTCCTTTCTGATACTTTTTGAAATATAAATATTATTGGAAAAACTTGTATCAGTTTTAGAGAATTCTGATCACACTGAATAACTGAAAATTCCAAAAGATTTTCTGATATTTGTTCATGTCACTTTATAGCAGATCCTAATGATTTTTTTTCTTTTTTTAACTAAAAAATATTTTCTGTGTACAATTTTTGGAGTACTTAAAGGAATTTCTTATATTCAAAGTGAAAAGTAGTGAACTGCTCCTCTCTTTTCTGTATAGCTCTTTCTTCACCAAGAGATTATCCTTAGTAGATGCATCAGTAACCTGTTTTAGGTCACATTTGATCCACCTGAGTAACCATCTTTTCAGTTCAAAATGTAATGTTGCAGATCACTAGCTCAAGGTCATCATTTTGCACCTACTCACAGCAGCATCTCTAAATCTTAAACAAAATGGTCAGAGTATATGTCAGCAACAGCTTTAGTAATAGCAAAATCAGCAGAAAGTCTTACAGGGCTAAGAAAAAAGGTAGAAATTTTGTCATGATAAATGTAGAACTTACTACCCTTCTTCATGGGTTTAAGTATTGAATCATTCTAGCTATGAGGAAAAAAAAAAAGTTCCTTTATGGTGTAAATGTCTACACTAAATACAAAGGTGATGTCTGGGGCAAGGGGTGATGTTTAGGCATTTGTGTCTATTTCTGAAGCACTTTTCACTTTGTTTATACCAAAGTTCCTTCATTTATAGTTAACTGAAATGAATACATTGCTCTTATAGTCTCAGACATTCTTCATGATGTTTATCTGACTTCATTTAGCCTACATCAATCAGATTGTTCAAAAATACTTGATAACATCTTTGGAAGACAGGCTCTAGATATTCTGCATTTGACTTAAAACATTGAATTAAAAGCAGTATTTTAATACATTTACTCTTTTTCACTATATACATATATAAAATGACCCTGCTATATATATTTAGTCTTCAATCAACTGTTAAAAAGAAAATGTGAATGACAATCTGTTTTATACAAAATTATTGATTTAAAAATCATCAGCAAGGAAATGTAATATGCTTAACTTCAGAAAAAAAAGAGTAGGTATAATAGAAAGATAACTGAAAGATCACTTGAAAAGGCCTCACCAAAACAATTACACAATTTCACAGGCTTGCAAATTAAAACTAAAACAAAAAATAGAGATTTGTATTTTGCAATGGTGTATAGATTTGTAGGTGACGGTAAAATTATTAGCTCTAATACTTTCCTGTTTCATCAGAAATATTGGATGGTAGAATCACAAACACCCTGTTGCATACACATAGGAGTTGTCAGCAGCAGTTGGACTGTCATGCAAAACTAGCCTGATCATTCTAAAGTCTTCTTTGTAAATCTCTCATTGTCACATAAACCTTGATTAATCAGGGCTTATAATGCAGATTCATATCCAATATCTTAAAAAGTGTCTAATAAGTCATGGTTTTACTTTTCACCATTAAATGACTAAAAAACACTAGAGTGATACATGAGTTAAATAAATTATAATAAAATATATTTTAGTGTAATTTCATGTAATTTTTTAATATAGTTAGCAGTATTTTAATTTGGGTGTAGTGTGTTTTACTTATACTGTGGCATCCCATCTGTTTTGTTTTGTAGGTAAATATGTCTATCTCTGCACAATCAGCACATACACATATCTCTGCACTCAAAAAATTAATAATTTTTTTTCTGTATTTATTTTATTCATATATTCATATTAAACCTGTATCTCCTGTTTCCCTAAGAAAATATACCATAGTATCTTTTCTGCTTCCTTCCATCCTCCTACTCTTGGGAAATTAGATTTTCCATTTTTCTGAAATATTTAACCAGAATTGCTTTAGTTTGTCCATGGGGACTAGAAAAAAGTAGTTGTCTACAGATTTCAAACATTGGTAAGACATCCTATCACAGCCTGTATAGACTGGGGTATGCAGTATTAACCAACATTGCTCATTTTTTCGAGTTTACACAGTTTGGAAGTTGCTTCAGTTAGGAGCTGGGTCTGCTGACTGCCGTCTACAAGTGATGGCAGAGAAAGAAAATGCTTTCTGGGCCCAGCTGGCATGTGATGCTGTCACCTTTTGCTTGTCACTGGAATCAGCATCTGGCGGAGTGTCTCTTCTTCCACAGCGCCACACCGTGGTGGTTTAAAATAGGTTGTTTGACTCGAGATATGATCTCCCCTCAGTAGTACTGAAAACTAATGAGAAGAAGGTTTCTTCCCTTTTTCTGCTAGATGTGTATGTCCAGGGAATACTTTAGAGTACCTCCAGACCTCGTGGCAAAGAGTGTCTTGTGTTCCTGCAATCTAATTATGTATGCACTTGTTCAGATTTAATGAAATAATGTGAGGCCTACGTCACAGACAGTGTTTTTATATCACAGTTTAGATGCTTAGAATTGTGTAGAGGTGCTTGAGCTTAGAAAGCCTGCAAAAATCCTTTTCAAAGAAACTGCAGGATGGAAGGAACTGCAGGATGGCCCCCAACCTGCCAGTGAGGAGTGGAACCTGAAGTGAATGCTGCATCCAGGTGTTTCTTCCATTTTTGTTTTACTGCTCCCACTAGAACTTAGTAAGGAACAAATATGTATGAAATATAAGCATTCAGGACTGTCATCTTCTTCTGATTATTTCACCTTCGTTTTACTATCTACTTCATAATTTTCCTTTCTTGCATCCTCACACCCCTCTCTCTCCTCCCCACCCATTTACCTCTCTCTCGTTAAATCCAGCAAATAAACATGTGGCCATAGAATGAACCAATATTTGCTGTTATTAAATTGTTTATTTTTGTATGCCTTCTTCAGCCTAAGTCTGGTTTTTAGTCTGTAATACATTTAGTTGATTTTTAAATTCTTTTTGCGGTGCCTAACTAAATGGGACCTATTTGTGAGTAGTTCTATACATGCTAACACAGTAAACATGAGGTAGATTTTTCTGGCCCTGAAATCTACAGCCTGTTTAAATCCTGAATTTTTATTTTTTTATTTACTTAAATAAAAATTAATATATTTACAATTTTTCACAATTCGAAGTGCACCACTACATTATTATTAACACAATAAAATCACATCAACATTACAGTAAATTCAACAATAAGGTCTTCATTGAGCATTTTGGTTTCCTGCAGCTTTAATACAGCTTAGGATCTCTTTTTTTCTCTTACATGTGTGTCTAAATATATTTGTGTCTGTTTCTTTTTTTTCTGCTAATTTTTTTTCTTATACTTCTGACAGTTTTCAGTGGCACCTGAGAAAGTCATAACTTCCTGAACTTGTGGAACAGAGGCTTAATCTAAGACAATGGGGCATCCTATAGCACTATCACTGTTATGTGTGCCCACGTTATTCAGCTGTACCACGAAAAGACTCCTATGAAATTATATATATGCATATATATATTTGTATGTTACTGTAAAAAGCCTACAAAGCAAAAAAATCCAACCAGCCAAACAAACAAAAGCCTAGGCAATTATAGACCCTTTCTGACTTGTAGACAAGTTAGACCATGTATGGTCTCTCTCTTTCAGTTGTTTCCAGTTTCCTGCTTTCTTTCTGATATCATTCTAGTTTAACGAGGGACTTGCCTATTTCTTCTTTTTCCAATCACATAAATATTCCATCAGTTTGTAGAGCACTAGTATGATAGTTGACATGACAACTGAGAAAAGGACATGATTTCTGCTAAGAACAAAAAAAGCAAGGAACATATTTGAAGATGAATGAGGGATTAAAAGTACGTCAACTTTCTACTGACAAGTAGAGAGATGGAACATCAATAAAAAATTGAAGTACATACAAAGGTTAAGTTTAGCGTGACTTGTAATTACTTAGTGATTACTTTCTGTGAAGATAGACATCCATCATAAACACTTTGATCCACATAATCCCTTAATACTTATAATACCACTTACCACCTAAATTCTGTGGGTGTTCCTTATTAAAGATCTATATGGAAAAATGTCCCTCACAGTAAATACCTGCCATATTTCATATTTGTCTGAAATTCTTACATTGTTTTTACTCACATAAGCGCAGTTGTGATCTGTGGTTACTGCCCCATTGCCCTTTTAAGTGAAAAACTACTCTTTTATAAATATCCATTAGTTTGTTATTATCCCAATTTTTTTAGGAAAGCAAGTTACACTCTCATTCATGATGGCAAAGACTATTACTTGGCATGTTATTACATGTTTAAGGATGTATTTATGACTAGTATACTTTCCTAGAATTTTGTGCAGTGAGCTTTTGTTGCAGTTTTCTGCTGCATTTTGACAGTCGGTTGGATTGATGAGTCACTCCTTTTCTGATTGTTCATCCTGTTTCGATAGTTCTAGTCACTCAAGTATATCAGGGACTAGACACCAACATCCACTATCAATTTTAGAAGAAAAAAATTGCAATCAGGAATTGTACTTTTGACATTTTCTTTTAGGAACTCATACTCCCTGTTATTACTATCTCTAGAATAGAGACCTAAAAATAGACAAATACTGTATTTTGCTGTCTCTGTTTTATTTACAAATGAAAAATTGACATGTATGTTAAAAAATATATTCATGTACCTCTATATAAGATGTATGCATTATATATATATAAACATATGTGTGTATATATATAATATTAAAGTCTTGCTTACATGCAAGTTCAAGTTGTCACCTGCATGCATGTTTACACCTGATAAGAAAATGTAGTGATGCTAGCCAGTAATGCTAACTGATGGATTTAAATGGTATACCTCTATTTTGATGTTGCATTTCACCTCAACATCACTTCCTTACTTTCAGGCTCTACCCTGACAAATGCCATGTGTTCTACTACAGTGGAATGCACATTGCAGTTCACAAAGTGGCTCTCATTTCTTTGAAATCATTTCCTGGCAGTATGACAGGACTATTGCAGGGCACAAGGCTGCTGTCTTTAAGCAGCTAGTGCATGCTGTGGCCACAGTTGGTATTAGAGGCTTACCTGGACAATCTCATGGCTTTATTCCAGTCTGTAACCTAGATTTCTTCCCTTTAGAAAGAAAGGTTTCTGGAAAAGGTTGTGGATAAAGAAGAACCCTAGTGCTTATCCAATTGTAGTCCAAGTAGGGAACTGGACCATGAAAAGAGGTGAGATATATCGATATGGATATGACTAAAGAAACAGTTTGGTTGATCAGCATCGGGAAGAAGATTTGCAAGGCAGAGTCCCGGCTTATGCAGAATATGAATGCTGAAGTCTGGCAGTTGCCAAAGTCAACGTTAAGAAAGAGGCCAACTAGTACGAGAACAAGATTAAGATGAGAAATAACCTATTCTAAAACCAAATGTGGTCTTCTGCAGCATTAAGGCAAAAACCCCTCTAATAGGATTTTCAAGACATCTCTAAAGAACAAGCCTCTGGAAAAGCTCTGCCTGTCACTGTGCATTATAGCAAACCATACATCTTTTCTCACCGAAGCAGCCTAATATGTGACCTACTTAGGAGGTGAATTACAGTGAGCTTCTGGAGCCTTTTTTGCATCTTAAGGTATCCTCTGCAGTCAAGCACGCCTGTGACAGGAATCAAAATGCTATGAATATGTTTCTCTGTATACTTCAAAGAGAGGACAATGGTCTCTGCATAAATCTCCAACCATCTCTCCATGAATCATGCCTCTTATTTCCCACCCTCCAGGGACCACATGTTGTCAGTTCTAAACTGCTGAGACTGACACGCAGAAGATATAAAATGTAGATCAGGATCAAAAAGGCTGCAAGAGTGCTGTGTATTGTGAAGTGAAAAAATGCTTGCTGACATACTTTTTCACTTCCACCCGGTTCACCTGGGGTTTTGCTAGTAAAGCACTGTTTACTTGTCAAATTCCTAGACCCTGTAATTTTTGACACCTCATCAGCCTCATTGTCTTCTGAAAGCTTTGTTTCTAAAATATAATCACACTCACCAATGAAAAATAAACTTTGGAGAGGTTTCTCTATTATAGGGAGCTTAGTCCTCTGGATGCTACAGTCAAGGAACAACCAACCACAATAGAGAATATGGAATGAACAGATTTTTGCAGAAATTTTGGCTAGTCTTCACCCCCAATCTGGAGGTGGAGAGGCAGCTGTATATGAGCCAGCAGTGTGCTCAGGTCACTTGTATTGCCAGAACTAGGGAAGTATAGGGAAGGCTCACCTGTACTTGCCACTGGTGAGGCTGCACCTCGAATACTGTGTTCAGTTCTGGGCCCCTCACTACAAGAATGACACGGAGGTCCTGGAGTGTGTCCAAAGAAGAACAACAAACCTGGTGAAGGGGTTTCCTATTTTTTAGCTGGAATAGAGTTCATTTTCCTCCCAGTAGCTGGTGCAGTGCTGTGTTTTGGCTTTAGTCTAAGAATAATGTTAGTAACACAGTGATGTTTTAGTTGTTACTAAGTAGGGCTTACCCTAATTCAAGGACTTTTCAGTTTCTCATGCTCTGCCAAGGAGTATGGGCACAAGAATGTGGGAGGGAACACAGCTGGGACAGCTGATCTGAAGCAGCCAAAAGGATATTCCATACCATAGTGTGTCATGCTTAGTATATAAACTGGGGGGAATTTGCCGGAAGGCACTGATCACTGCTCGAGGATGGTCTGGGCATCAGTTAGCTGATGGTGAGCAATTGTATTGTGCATCACTTGGGTTTTTGGGGGGTTTATTCCTCTCTCTAGATTTATCATTATTATTATTATTATTACTACTATTTTTATTGTTGTTATCATCATCATCACCATTATCATCATTATTTTACTTTATTTCAATTCTTATACTATTCTTATCTCAACATGTGTATTTTTTATCCTTTTTTTCTGATTCTTCTCCCCATCCCACCAGGGGCAGGGAGTGAGCAGGCAGCTGCATGGTGCTTAGTTGCTGGCTGGGGTTATCCATAACAAGGGTCTAGAAAGTAAGTCATATGAGGAGTGGCTGAGGGAACTGGTGATTTTTAGTCTGGAGAAAAGGAGGCTCAAGGGAGACCTTGTCGCTCTCTACAACTACCTGAAAGGTAGAGGTCGGTGTTGATAACAACAAAGCTTTTGAACTGTACTTTTTACCATGGAAGTATACAACATTATAGAACTCGTATGCTGAAGTTCTACTTTTTAACATTAATAGATTCCACATATAAAAAATTTCAAGCATTATAGCATACTTTATTAATATGCATCATTACAATATGTCCTGCAGCACCACCAAACAACTGTATCAAACAATCTGTAATTTTGTTCTTTCAAACCTAAAGATTAATGCATTTACACAATTCTCAATTTTAAATTAGGGGCAAAAAGATAAACAAATATGTCTCTTAATCGAATGCAAAAATTGCTTCATATATCTTATAGCTTCATGAAGCTAGCAGGGGATTTAATACATCCAGTTGAATTGCACGTTATTGCTGTTCTGCTACGCTTATATACAAATTGAATTTAAATTAAAGCTTTTTTTAGTTCCATTAACAGAAGTATTGCTTTCATGATGTTTGCTTGCACTTGGTTCATTGCTTTTCTATTCCAAAGAGCAAATGAACCTGAAAGAATTTTTTCCCATGGAATTCTAACCTTATATTATGATCCAAATAGTTAGCTGTTAAAGCTTAATAATTTTCTTGATTCTTTCTTTCGGGATGTTTAAACTTTGAAAATGAAGCACTCATGTTTATGTAGAAATAAAATGTTGGTTACATTTCAAATGAATTATTAAGTCTTGCTTTTAAGGATTAACTTAAACTCATCTGCATTTAGATATTTGTGCTTTTGCTTTAATTTTTTCTACACTCATATTACAATTAATGGAATGCATTACGTTTTCACTCTCTGGAATCTAATTAATATAATTATGCTTCCTTTGTCCCTTGTTTTTGTTAATAAACTCTTCATTTTGTATCTCATCTTTGTATATTTCATACAATTTTTTTTTTAACAGCAGAGGCTTCTTAATGACTTTTTCATGATTAACTGGTAAGTTATTTTATACATAATGCTCATTATAGCTTTTGAGTTCATCTATGAGAGTAATTCAAATAACTAAGTTTAGAAGGAAATGTTTTTGGCTGTGTATGAAAACATTCTTTAAATATTTTACTTGAGAGTGTAAGTACATTCTGTACGTCCAGCAGAAACATGTCTGAAAAAACCTACATATGAGTACCTTAAAGAAGAAAGAAAATATGGACTGAAATTAAAATACAACTTCTAATTCTTGATGAAAATATCATGTAATATTACAGGACTTTCTTTTACACCTTATGGAAGATTGGAATCGAGTGTAACAAGATCGGTTACCTTAGGCAGTTATGCCACTGAACTGTAAAAAGAGGGTTTTTAATATATATATACACACACACACGTATATATACACAGTCCAGGGACTACTTTATCTAGAGAATCAAATATTTTTCCAGATGTTGGAAGTACTCAGAAATTAATATTAATATTTTGACACTTTTAGGGAAAAAAAAAAGCTAATGACAATTTTGTATGCATTTGGTATACATTATCCTATTATCCTATTATGTCTCATCAGGTGCTACAACTATTGAAAAGTATGATCTCAGAACAAACATCTGGATTCAGGCTGGAGTGATGAATGGCAGGAGGCTTCAGTTTGGTGTTGCTGTCATTGATGACAAGCTCTTTGTCATTGGAGGCCGTGATGGTTTAAAGACATTAAACACTGTTGAATGTTACAATCCAAAGACCAAGGCTTGGACTGTGTTACCACCAATGTCAACACATAGGCATGGCTTAGGTAAGGAAAAAAAAATATAAAAAAGATACCACATTTTTCAGATACTTAATTTGTAATGGAAAACTCAGCACTTTTAAGCTACTATAGCACACTGAACAGTAGCAATAAGTGATCACACTGTTAATTTTTCTAGTTAGATTGCTAAGAATATATAGAAGGTTAAAGTACATTTTTAATATTGGGAAAAAGGAAAAAAACCAAAACAAATCAAAGGCAGAAAAACAGGGAAAACCCCTTCAAAAAACAAAACTATGAAATTTTAGGTAGTTTAGGCTAGTAAGAAAATTCAGTTTTGTATGCACTGATTTAAAAAAATGGACATCTTTATCAAGCAATCAAGGCATTGTTTATTTTTATTCAAATCACATGTTTTCATTTATGTGGTATGATAGGAAATAACGGCAATAAACACTGTGTCAGTGATGGACTTATTTACTTTACAAATTATTTGTAGCAATAGTTTTATCGTGACTGAGGGCGTATTTTCCCATAGCCTGTTTTCAGATAAGTTGGAGTTTTTCTTTGTTTTATTTTGGTTTTGGATTTTTTTCTGTTTTGTTTCATTTTGTTTTGTTTTTTAGCAGTATTATCCATAGCACTGTCAGCATTGATCAAGCCACACTGTATTCCTGTTCTCGAAGAAATATACGTTTAGTGTTTTTAAAATTATTTTTTTTAAATTAAGCAAAAGACATTTATATTGTTTTCTATTGTGTATATCATATATATACAGTAGGAAAAAAGCTCCCATTTACTACATTACATAAGTAATTTTGTGATGTTTCTGAATATTATCTTTTATTCTTAAATGTAAAATTATGAGATTTTTTTTTCTAGCTTAAAGGAGTTTAGAATCTATAGGACATGCCCACCAGAATATAAATTGCATTAGGTACATAAATCAGTATAAATGTGCTCATTATCTGTTCTGCTAAAATCACTTGGTGTGATAGAATCATTACATCATGAAAAATAGAAATGGAAAAAACGTGCTAGGTTATAATGTCAATTCCCCTGAATTACAATCAGCAGCAAGTCCTTTAACGTACTACTCTGTCAATATGTCACAAAATGAAGATGCTCCCTCTTCCCTGCAATTTTACGCTTATAATATGCGTTTGTACAGTGGCTGGCACAATGCATTTTTGCTATTAAACATGTCTCACAGTAAAAAGTAGTGGTAAGACTGTATGTCAGTAGCATCATGGCACTAAATAGCTCTGTGATTTAAAATTGCTTCCGAAGTCTAAATTTAATAAGAATGCTGCAGAAATACATGTCTTTTTTACCAGAATTTTGCAGAATCTGTTATTAGTTTCAATGCTGTTCCTGCTGTTCCCAGGGGTGGTGAAAATGCAATAACTTCAGGTATAACACACGAAAGTATTAATAAATCATTAGGGAATGCTTGATAAAGAAGAAAAACCCCAAACTTTTCCTAATTTCTGGAAAGCCATGATCAAAACCCCTTTATGTCCAGTTCAAAAATATGTATAATTTGAATTGATAATTCTATAGATGCTTTTGGTCAGAAAACTTAAAAAATGCCTTGATAGTTCAAGTAAAGCTGTTCAGGAATGATAAGGTTAGGACTGGAGAAAAACATGCATGTTTTCTAGCGGAGAAAAAAAGGAACATAAGGCATTTGACCACTTGAGGATTTTTTTGGATTTGTGTGGAAACGCTTCCGAATTTTGTATTCCAGAAATTGGGGCTTTTTGTAAGCAACATGTGAAATGAGGAAAGAAGTATGAACTGGGATTTTATTGGTGAACATGAAAATTATAAAATGCAGTTGTTTGGGAAGCAGTAGAGATATGCTTTTGTTTTTTATTTGGAATTGCATAAGTCGTAATATGTTATTTCCTGAGAAGCTTAGCCAACAGAATTTAATTGCTGTTTTCATTTTAGTATTTTTTTCCCAGGAATCCCATAAAATTATTATTTTAGTAAATTCCCTTTGTAATAAGAAAATAATCTGCAGTATTTGTTTTTTATTTTCTTTTTTCTAAAATATGTGTTGTTATACCCACGTAGTGATAATGCAAGAGCTGTTTTAATTAGATTTTGTATACAAGATTAGAAATAGGAATCCATCCGTTAGACTGATGTCTTTTTGTTGATGCCAGCAAAAAAAAATTTCAGAGGTACCTCATTGTAATTAAAGTCACAACCAAGCAATACAATTCACTTCATTCTGTATTCACATAATCTTCAGTAGAACTATGTGTGTAGAATGTAATGTAGAAATGAGAAAATGAAAACTGACAGGACTTGTCGTGAAAGTACATTGTGTAGAAAGTCATATTCTAGGCAGTTTCAGTGGTGTCAATTGAAGATGAGTGGAAGCTATGGTAGTGTTTGGAATAAGTGTTGCTAGAGTACAAAAAAAGAAAGGGTAGACTGTGGGATCCAAACCTATTATTTCAACTAATACTGATTCTAAAAATCTCTGTTAAGTAGGTCATAAAATTATATGGAATATGAAAGAGTGATAACAAGCCAGAAAGGTGGTGAAGAGCACAAATGAAATATGGGGTTTGTGGAACTTGAGAAACAGAAGACAAAATCAAAACCCGTATAATGAAGGCAAAAAGAGACTGAAAGAGTGAGGAAGGGAAAAAAAATATAAATCAGGTTGGGGATTAAAAATTCAGTTTGTTTGTTTGTTGGTTTTTTTTTTTCTAAGGAATCAAACAAAAGATTGATACTCATCTTGTCTTTCCAAAGCAATTTAAGTGCCTCAGTGAGAAAATTAGGCTTCCAGTATAGTTCAGGGAAAAGGGCAGTCTTCTCAGGCAGGTGTCCTAAATTGTCTTGCCCTTTCCATGAATTATGTGAAAGAGTGTCTAAGCTCCTATTTTAGGATAGATTTATACTGTTTGGTATGCCTAGACTTGACCTTTAGATTTTGGCTTTGCATATACCCTGATCTCGCTATTTATAGTCAAACATATATTTGCGAGATGATCAGCATGGGAAGAAGGATAACCATGACATTACCTAACAAACTCATGTGCAGCTTATTGTGGAGGCAGGTTGAATATTTTTTCCTCCTCCCTTCTTTGAGAAGAGCATTTTGCCAGTTGGAATTGTCCAAGCAAAAATGTTAGAAATTCTATTAAAATGTTCACTGCTGATGGGAAAGCCTTAGATTTATTTATATAGCATATAGGCCTAGAGTGAGTGGTCCCAGAGGACCTAAACAGTTTCTGAATCTCAGTTTACACAGTGGGTTATGGCTTCAACTCATTATTCCCAATCAGCTAAATATGTAATATAAATGCATTCTGAAGGACCTAAGGGCTATGCATAAAGTTAGATGGCATGAATACCTGCCTATGTTGTGATCGTCATGAAACTGACATGTATAGGAATGAATATCTAAAAGACTAAGTCCATGAATCAGAAATGGAAAGAAAACACAAAAAGTTAGGGAGTTGTAGGATAAAATATCCCAGAACATCTTTGACATTGATGATGAAAACATGAAATGGGATTATGCGTTTTCACATAAGTCTATTTCTATATTTCACTGAAAAAGAATAACCCACCTGCTTTTAAGACCGAGCTTGATTTTCCGTTTCCATGTTTATTGTTTGAGAATCCAACACACGAGGCAGAGGGAAGCAAAAAAAAAAAAAAAAATTAGTTGGAAAATTAACAGAAATAACTGTAGAAATCTTAATAGAGGAAAAGATTCTGGAGAAACTGAATATCAGACAAAAAGGTGGTAAGTTACATAACAAAGGGAGTAGGTAAAACCAGAACTAACAAATCAAAAGTAAGAAGAACTTTATTTTGGCCAAAATCAAAGATATGATTACCTTCTTTTTGATCCATAAATAAAAACGGTACATAAAAAAAATATGTTCAAGCGTGAAGAAGTTTAACTGATAGCTAAATTCCAAATGCAGGTGCATGCTTAAGTCAGTACGTTCCTAAAACTGATAATAATAGGGAGTTTTCAATATTTACTGAATAATTCATTTCTCTTAGCAATTTTACTTTGTATAGAAGACCATTTTTTAAATAATACAAAAGCCTAAAGTCAGTGCTTCTATCCACTGAAACTTTCTCCTCTGCACTTTAAGTACAAGACTTAATAAAGTAATATTTCCTAAATTATGAGGTGCAATTGACTTTTTATGGATGCAAACTTCCATTAAATGCAAGTGAAAAAAAAATAATCCAGAACACAGACACCATTCGAGATGGAAATTTGCAATACAGTAATGGGACTTTATCAAACTACTGTGATTCTTTAAAAGGACTATGCATATTAAAAGTTACAGAGAATATAAATGCAGCTGAATGTCTTATGAGTTTGAAGAATAATACATGTTACATAAACTTTATCAAAGTAGACAGTTTACCCAGCAAGATGTTCACCAGGAGAAATGCATGATCCTTATTGCCAGTGAGTCATGACCCTTACTGATGAGTCAAAGGAAGAAGCTTCTATTAATAAAGAAAATCAGGATTGAAGTGCAAACTGATGTAAATTTAACATCATGTATTTATGCAAAATGTCACAAAAATTCTGGTCTGTGTAAATAATTTAGCTTGGCTTTGATTTTATTCTTTCTACATGGTAAATCTCAGAAGCAAAATACGTATATAAAGACATTAATCAACCTAAGTCTGTGCATTTTTAAATTCATTAAGTTATAATTTATACAATATTTTAACTACTTTTAGAAGTATTTCGTTGTTGTCTGTTCCAGCGATTGAAAAAGAATGAGATGCTTTCCAAAGAATTTTCAGATTTTCAAAAAGTACTTATTGTTTAACAAATATTCTTAACGTGTGATAGTTTAAGACATATATACAGACTACAGTTTCAGACCTAAGAATTAGGGTAGGATTCATCTCCCTAAGTAGGAATACATATGATGGAATAGAATGACTGAGGTGACAGTCCCATTTCCGTAGAAAAAAAAAAATAATTGTTTAGTATGAAACAATTTGTGGCTTGGAGCAGTTCCTGCCTCTCAAGGTACAATGACGATTATTGAGTAGACTGCAAACTGGAAATCTGCTTCCTGAATCTTTTTTCTTTTTTTCTTTTTTTCTTTTTTTTCCAATAAAAAAGCCTACATCAGTTTTATCCATGTTGTAAGATAATTGTAGATCTATTACTGGAGTTTCTTTACTACTGAAAGGAAAAAACATTAATAGCTTTTTATTATTTTTTTTAATATTCTATTTTATATATATATCACTGAATTAATATGTAAAAAATCCCTTTTACATTGGAAGGTACTTGCTGTGTAATTAACAAAGAACATCTTGGCTGTGTTCTACAGTTCATTCTTACAGTCATTTCAGTAATGGTCTGCCACGTTGACCATATGATTTTGATTACACTGCTACTGTCTAATTGAAAGATCTGTTTAAAATTTACAACGTATTCATGAACTCATTGTTAGGTTAGAGTGAATCTTGCTGTTTGTTCACTAGTTTTTGACTGAATATTAGATAACATTACTGCTAGCAACCACATTTCACTCCTTTCATGAAAAGGCAGGAATGTGACTAATAATAAAGAAGAGAGAAATGTTAAGAAAGTAAACCTACAACTGGGATGTTTTCCAGCACTTTATATAATCCTTTATCTTCCAATGTGTTTATTTTTAAGAGATCTAAAAGTCATTTCTGAAGATAAAAAAATCCCCCCCCCAAAAAATGAGAAACTATCTAGAACTTAATTACATGTTCAAACTGAAAATACAACTTGAGCGGTGTTACTTTAACCAAAAGTAGGTATCTGGATCTGAGTAAACTCCCTGTATGGTAACAGAGAAAAATAAATGACTCAAAGATGGATGTCATCTTAATCTAATACGTGCTAGGGTAAAAGGTGCAAAATTAAAAGATGACAAACAAGGACCCACAAAAGTCGTATTCGCACTTCAGATGCAGATAAGCTTTGCACAACAGAGAACCATCCACTTACAAAGTTGGCTACTCTCATTCAGCAAAGTACAGATCATTATAATAAAAATTATGCAGATTAAAGATGCAGTTTCTGAGGTTAATATGAAAAGCGATCACCTTACTTCATTTTATGCCAAATAAACTTTGTTTGGAAACAAAGCCTTTTAAAGCACAGGTGTTACCAGCAGATACTTTTAACTCTTTGGCCAGGAAAACACACGCTAGAAGATTCATGAGCAGGGTAGATCAGATTCACAGCAATGCAGCAAGAACAAAGTCTGAGTTTTACATTTTTTCAAGAAACATTACGAAACATAATAAAACATAAGCTAGAACACTGGATAAAGGAAAATTTTCCAGACACTAGTTTCTTAAAGCACACTGACAACTGAAAATAATACAGCCCTTCATACCACCACACATGTATAATACTGACCAAATTGTACTGTATTGGGCAATGACATTCCATATTTCCAGATGTGTGCAGCTAAACTGTTGAATATTTAAACACTATGAGCAAATGACCATGACGTTTGTCAGCTCAAACTTGAAACAACAGAGCTGTGAATTTACTGCATTCTGTGCATGTCACATCTGCAGTATATTCTGCTTATGCAGGAAATCTGAGATGCTTTAGGACCTTGACATATGGGCAGTCATAAACAATACTTCCAGTCGTAAAGAACATATACGTATATCGTGTATGTGCTTCCATGAGTACAAACAAAAATGTCCACCACTTTATTATATGTGTAACAAGAAAAAACAGTTTCCACCTTGTTGTAGTTTAACCCCAGCCATCAACTAAGCACCACACAGATGTTTTCTCACTCCCCCCTGGTGGAAAGGGAAGGAGAATCAGAAGGATAACAGAAAGGTTGTGGGTTGAGATAAAGACGGTTTAATAGGTAACGCAAAAGCCGCACACACACGCAAAGCAAAACAAGGAAATTAATTCACTCTTCCCATTAGCAGGTAGGTGTTCAGCCATCTCCAGGAAAGCAGGCCTCCATCACGCCTAACAGTTACTTGGAAAGACAAACACCATCACTGCGAATGTCCCTCCCTTCCTTCTTTTTCCCCCCAGCTTTATATGCTGATGTCCTGGGTTCAGCTATAGCAGTCATTTTTCTCCTTCTTAGTAGCTGGTGCAGTGCTGTGTTTTTTAACTTTCAGCCTGGGAACAACGCTGATAACACTGATGTTTTTAGTTGTTGCTAAGAAATGTTTACTCTGACCAAGGACTTTGTCAGTCTCATGCTTTGCCAGGGAGGAGGGGAAGCCAGGAGGAAACAGAGACAGGACACCTGACCCAAACTAGCCAAAGGGGTATTCCATACTACAGCACGTCATGACCAGTATATAAACCGGGGGGAGTTACCCGGAAGGCCCAGATCACTGCTCGGGTCGGGCTGTGTATCGGTCGGCGGGTGGTGAGCAATTGTATCCTCTCCCCTTGTTATTTCACTAATCATTATTATCATTGGTGGTAGCAGTAGTGGTTTGTATTATACCTTAGTTGCGGGACTGCTCTTATCTCAACCCGTGGGAGTTATATTCTTCCGATTCTCCTCCCCATTCCTCCGGGAGCGGGGGGAGGAAGGGGGGGAGTGAGCGAGTGGCTGTGTGGTTCTGAGTTACCGGCTGGGCTCAAACCATGACAGTTCTTTTTGGCGCCCAACGTGGGGCTCAAAAGGTTGAGATAACGACAGATCTCACCAGAGTGTGTTTAATCATATTTGTGATAAGCATTCATTGTTACTACTCGTCACAATGGTGATTATTTGGCTCTCAGACTTGTTGTGCTTGATCTCAGAGTTTCAGCATGTTGTACCTTACTTACAGCCACTATTTGCTGTTTTAGTGTTTATCAGCTGGGGGGCCTGGGCTAAGGTTCTTGTTTCACTGTACTTCATGGTAATGACTTGTAATACAATAGACTCATTGATCATGAAACTGGTCTGGTTTGTGCTTCCAGCGTGGCCATCACCTCTATACATTGGGAGGTATATAATGAAATATTTTAGCAATTGCATATCTTTTTTTTTCTCCTCGGGGGGTAAACTTACGAAGGAAGCATTCTCTTTCACCCCCCGTTCCCCCACCAGCCTATTTGCAACAGCAGTTGAGAGTTCTGAAGGTTTTAGATGGCCTTTGAGTACCCTTGAAACCTGCCTGCTGATTGTGCTGGGGATCAGCATGTTGGCACACATACGGAGTGTGTTTTACCCACGGCCATCCCGTCGTAGGAACATCCTATTTCGTTTAATCTCAAAAATTCAGCAGTATCAGGTTCGAATCTGGTCTAGGGTTAGACGACAATATAGGAGGACCACCAAGAGATTTTCCCTGAGGCTGGACAGTTATGAGTGGCAGGGTGTGTGGGATAGTATGGGCAAGTATCTAGGCCAGTGGGCCCCTCCAGTGCTCTGGAACTTCACCACTGAACAAGTGCAACATCCGGAAACACTAGTAAAACACTTAAACGAGGTGTGCAGTCGTCCTGGTTATACCAGAGAGGGACAAATCATGGCAACGTGCTGGGGCTTGGCCTATGCCTACAGAGCCCTGCTCAACACTATCCAGCACCTTCAAAGGGAAAAAAATGTCTCTGGATCTGATGGCAAAGCAACAGACAACGCAGCTATGCCAACTACAAGCACAGCAGCTACTCAGACCCTGACCACAACAGTCAACACAGCTACTCCAAGTACAGCAGCTACATCAACCCCAGTGACAAGCACAACAGCTACTCAAAGCCTGACCACAACAGACAACGCAACTACTCCAACTTCAAATACAGCAGTTACACCAACCCCAGTGACAAGCACAACAGCTACTCAAACCCCGACAGCAACAGACAATGTGGCTACTCCAAGCACCGCAGCTACACCAACCCCAGTGAGAAGCACAGTAGCTACTCAAACCCCGACAGCAACAGACAATATAGCTACTCCAAGCACCGCAGCTACACCAACCCCAGTGACATGCACAGTAGCTATTCAAACCCCAACAGCAACAGACAATGCAGCTGTTGGCGTTACTCAACTCCCAAGCACAACAGCTGCACCAACCCCAGCAACAGACATTGCAACCACTCCAATCCTAGTGGCAGGCACTGCAGCCACTCCAACCACAGTGACAAACACTGCAGCTAAACCAAATGTCCAGTTTGTGACAATGTCTGTTGCCCCTGAAAGCAAAAGCAGACGAGAGGCAAAAAGAGCAACCCGCGAAGCGAAGAAAGATGAAGACCAAATGCCATTACTACATGCAACAGCATCTGAACAAGAGTTACTACTACGTGGGTCAGAGGAAGAGGAAGAAGAAGAAGAGGTCACTTCTCGACCCCGGACCTCAACCGAACTGCTGAATATGCGAAAAGATTTCACCCGTCTTCCAGGGGAGCACATTGTCACCTGGTTGCTCCGGTGCTGGGACAATGGGGCCGACGGTCACGAACTAGAAGGTAGGGAAGCCAAGCAGCTGGGATCACTTGCTAAGGAAGGAGGAATTGACAAAGCGATTGCAAGAGAGAAGCGATCCCTCAGTCTTTGGAGGCGGTTCCTGGCAGCTGTGAAGGAAAGGTTTCCCTACAAAGACGATATTACGAATCGCTCAGCCAACTGGACCACGATAGAGAAAGGCATCCAGTCCCTGAGGGAATCAGCCATTCTAGAGATGATCTATTGTAGGCCGGATGCCAGGAACACATCCGTAGATCCAGGTGAAGTCGAATGTACACGACCCATGTGGCGGAAACTTACACAGAGTGCGCCATCATCATATGCCCACACATTGGCATCAATGACCTGGAATGACGGAATATCACCAACAGTGGATTACCTGATTCGTCAACTCCAAGAGTTGGAAGACAATCTCCCACCTTCCATCATTTCAGCTGTGGAAAAACTGTCCCAGGAGTTCAAACAATTGAGAGACGATTTATCCGATCTATCCAGCTCCCCACGCGTACCAACCCATGTCTCAGCTATTAACAGAAGGCGCCCTACTGCTCGAGAAAGAAAATATAGGAGGTACACACAACGGGCCACCCTATGGTTTTACCTGTGGGATCACGGAGAAGACATGAGAAAGTGGGATGGAAAACCTGCTTCAGCTCTGGAGCAACGGGTGCGTGAACTGAAGAGGAGAACAATGGTCAAGGATGATCCTCCCAGGAAAGCTGCTGCTCCAGTCTCTGGCGAGCAGTTTCCCAGATGGAGTGAAAGAGCTGATTTTACTCCAGCTCCTGTGATAAGGAATACTAATCTCTTTCTACAAGACAGAAGTGGAGAATTTTGTGATCACTATTAGAGGGGCCCTGCCTCCAGCCAGGTGGAGGAGAGGGATAATCGGGTTTACTGGACTGTGTGGATCAGATGGCCTGGCACATCAGTCCCACAGAAGTATAAGGCTCTAGTAGATACCGGTGCACAGTGTACTCTGATGCCATCAAGGTATCAAGGGGTGAAACCCATTTCTATTTCTGGAGTGACAGGAGGATCCCAAGCGTTAACTATGCTGGAAGCTGAAATCAGCCTGACTGGGAGGAAGTGGCAAAAGCACCCCATTGTGACTGGTCCAGGGGTTCCATGCATCCTTGGCATAGACTATCTCAGGAGAGGGTACTTCAAAGACCCAAAAGGGTATAGATGGGCTTTTGGTATCGCTGCCTTGGAGACAGAGGAAATTAAGCAGCTGTCCACCTTACCCGGTCTCTCGGAGGATCCTTCTGTTGTGGGGTTGCTGAAGGTCGAAGAACAACAAGTGCCAATTGCGACCACAACAGTGCACCGGAGGCAATACCGCACCAACCGAGACTCCTTGATTCCCATCCATAAGCTGATCCATAGACTGGAGAGCCAAGGAGCGATCAGCAGGACCCTCTCACCCTTTAATAGCCCCATATGGCCAGTGCAAAAGTCTAATGGAGAGTGGAGACTAACAATAGACTATCGTGGCCTGAACGAAGTCACACCACCATTGAGTGCTGCCGTACCGGACATGTTAGAACTTCAATATGAACTGGAGTCAAAGGCAGCCAAGCGGTATGCCACAATTGACATTGCCAATGAATTTTTCTCAATCCCTTTGGCAGCAGAATGCAGGCCAGAGTTTGCTTTCACTTGGAGGGGCATCCAGTACACTTGGAACCGACTGCCCCAGGGGTGGAAACACAGCCCTACCATCTGCCATGGATTGATCCAGACTGCAGTGGAACAGGGGCAAGCTCCAGAACACCTGCAATACATTGATGACATCATCGTGTGGGGTGATACAGCGGAAGAAGTTTTTGAGAAAGGGAGGAAGATAATCCAAATCCTGCTGAAGGCCGGTTTTGCCATAAAACGGAATAAGGTCAAGGGACCTGCACAGGAGATTCAATTTTGGGGAATAAAATGGCAAGATGGACGCCACCAGATCCCCACAGATGTGATCAACAAGATAACAGCAATGTCTCCCCCAACTAACAAGAAAGAAACACAAGCTTTCTTAGGTGTTGTGGGGTTCTGGAGAATGCACATCCCAAATTACAGTCTGATTGTAAGCCCTCTCTACCATGCGACCCGGAAGAAGAATGATTTCAAATGGGGCCCTGAGCAACAACAAGCCTTTGAACAAATTAAACGAGAAATAGTTCATGCAGTAGCCCTTGGACCAGTCCTGAAAAGGTCAGATGTGAAAAATGTGCTCTATACCGCAGCTGGGGAGAATGGTCCTACCTGGAGCCTCTGGCAGAAAGCTCCAGGGGAGACTCGAGGTCGACCCCTTGGCTTTTGGAGTCGGGGATATAACGGATCCGAGGCCAGCTATACTCCCACTGAAAAAGAGATACTGGCAGCCTATGAAGGGCTTCGAGCTGCCTCAGAAGTGATCGGAACTGAAGCGCAGCTCCTCCTGGCACTCCGGTTGCCTGTGCTGGGCTGGATGTTCAAAGGCAGTGTCTCCTCTACACATCATGCAACTGATGCTACATGGAGTAAGTGGGCCGCACTAATTACACAACGAGCTCGAATAGGAAATCCCAGTCGTCCAGGAATTCTAGAAGTCATCATGGACTGGCCAGAGGGCAAAGATTTTGGGATGTCACCAGAAGAGGAGGTGACGCGTGCTGAAGAGGCCCCACCATATAATGAACTGTCAGAGAGTGAGAAGCAATATGCCTTGTTTGCTGATGGGTCCTGCCGTATTGTGGGAAAGCATCAGAGATGGAAGGCAGCTGTGTGGAGTCCCCTGTGACAAGTTGCAGAAACTGCTGAAGGAGAGGGTGAATCGAGTCAGTTTGCAGAGGTGAAAGCCATCCAGCTGGCCTTGGACATTGCTGAACGAGAAAAATGGCCAGTACTTTATCTCTATACCTACTCATGGATGGTGGCAAATGCTCTGGGGGGGTGGTTGCAGCAATGGAAGCAGAGCAACTGGCAACGCAGAAGTAAACCCATCTGGGCTGCTGCATTGTGGCAAGATATCGCTGCTCGGGTGCAGAACCTGGTGGTGAAGGTACGCCACGTAGATGCTCATGTACCCAAGAGTCGGGCCACTGAGGAACACCAGAATAACCAGCAAGTGGATAAAGCTGCTAAGATTAAAGTGGCTCAGATGGACTTGGATTGGCAACATAAGGGTGAATTATTTTTAGCCTGGTGGGCCCATGACACCTCAGGCCATCAAGGCAGAGATGCAACATATAGATGGGCTCGTGATCGAGGGGTGGAATTAACAATGGACACTATTGCCCAGGTTATTCACGAATGTGAAACATGTGCTGCAATTAAGCAAGCCAAACGGTTAAAGCCTCTCTGGTATGGAGGATGATGGCTGAAGTACAAGTATGGGGAGGCCTGGCAGATTGACTATATCACACTTCCACCAACCCGCCAAGGCAAGCGCTATGTGCTTACCATGGTGGAAGCAACCACCGGCTGGCTGGAAACATACGCTGTGCCCCATGCCACTGCCCGGAACACTATCCTGGGCCTTGAGAAACAAGTCTTGTGGCGACACGGCACCCCAGAGAGAATTGAGTCAGACAATGGGACTCATTTCCGGAACAACCTCATAGACACTTGGGCCAAAGAGCATGGCATTGAGTGGGTATATCACATCCCCTACCATGCACCAGCCTCTGGGAAAATCAAACGGTACAATGGGCTGTTAAAAACTACACTGAGAGCAATGGGTGGTGGGACTTTCAAACACTGGGATACACATTTACCAAAAGCCACCTGGTTGGTCAACAGTAGGGGATCTGCCAACAGGGCTGGCCCAGCCCAATCAGAACTTTTACATACTGTAGAGGGGGATAAAGTTCCTGTGGTGCACATAAAGAATTTGTTGGGGAAGACAGTCTGGGTTATTCCTGCTTCAGGTAAAGGCAAACCCACTCGTGGGGTTGCTTTTGCTCAGGGACCTGGATATACTTGGTGGGTAATGCGGGAAGATGGGGAAGTCTGATGTGTACCTCAAGGGGATTTGATTTTGGGGGAAAACAGCCAATGAACTCAATTGTACGCTGTTGCCTGCTCTATAACACTTTCATAGCCCACCAGCTAGATATCTTCAGGTCGCCAGCAATTGACCCTGACTTCCCTCCGATCATCACCTCAACAAAGAATGAATTTTGAGAAAACCAGACAAGCTCAGCAGTGACCAGACGAGTTTGGCGGTATCATCAGCAGGCAGCAACCCAACACTACGTACCGTCCCTCCTGCCCTGAAAGACTATTACAAGAGATGGAGCCTGACATCATGGACTGGATGAGTTCAGCAATTTTACAGGGATTGGTCCATGGACTAGGGAATGATATCTTTGTGTGTGGGTGTGGGTGTATATATATGTGTATATATGGGACAGGGGTGATGGTGTGCTGAGAGATGTGGGATCTGAGCATGACGTGAATGGTATGGAATAAGGGGTGGATACTGTCCTGGGTTCAGCTATAGCAGTCATTTTTCTCCTTCTTAGTAGCTGGTGCAGTGCTGTGTTTTTTAACGTTCAGCCTGGGAACAATGCTGATAACACTGATGTTTTTAGTTGTTGCTAAGTAATGTTTATTCCGACCAAGGACTTTCTCAGTCTCATGCTTTGCCAGGGAGGAGGGGAAGCCGGGAGGAAGCAGAGACAGGACACCTGACCCAAACTAGCCAAAGGGGTATTCCATACCACAGCACGTCATGCCCAGTATATAAACCGGGGGGAGTTACCCGGAAGGCCCAGATCACTGCTCGGGTCGGGCTGGGTATCGGTCGGCGGGTGGTGAGCAATTGTATCCTCTCCCCTTGTTATTTCACTAATCATTATTATCATTGGTGGTAGCGGTAGTGGTTTGTATTATACCTGAGTTGCGGGACTGCTCTTATCTCAACCCGTGGGAGTTGCATTCTTCCGATTCTCCTCCCCATTCCTCCGGGAGCAGGGGGAGGAAGGGGGGGGAGCGAGCGAGCGGCTGTGTGGTTCTGAGTTACAGGCTGGGCTCAAACCACGACAGCTGAGCATGAAGCCATATGGTATGGGATATCCCTTTGGTCAAGTGGGGTCAGCTGTCCTGGCTGTGGCACCTCCCAGCTACTTGTGCATCCTCAGCCTACTCGCTGGTCGGGTGGTGTGAGGAGCAGAAAAGGCCTTAACTCTGTGTAAGCATTGCTCAGCAGTAACTAAAACATCCTTGTGTTGTCAGCAGTGTTTCCTGCACAAATCCTGAACATAGCCTCATACTAGCTACCACGAAGAAAATTAACTCTATCCCAGCCAAAAACAATGCACACCTTTAATCTGCCCCTTCTTCTCTTACATTCTTGTACAAAAGATTATTCACTAGCATTAATTTAGCAATATGTCTGGAATGAAAAACAGGAGAAAAATTCATGTCTCAAAAAGGTTCTTTGGGTCAAAATCCTGTAGGAAATATCTTGCTTTTCTACAATAGTAAATTTTGTAGGTATATCAGCATCTCATAAAGCAGTGCTATACTGGATATGTGTGTTTTCCCTCTCTATGTGGTGATTTCTGTGCACATGCCCTCCTTTCCCCCCCAAAAAAAATCCCCAAAAAACCCAAAAATAAAAAAATAAACCGACCCAACTTCCAAACCTATAATCTAAGCATTAAGTATAGTGAATAATTCTTCAACAGACTAGCTTACCAGAGCACAGCAATGCTCTTACATAGCTGTATTGTTTACCCCTTAAGAAGCAGCTGTTTGGAGATTAGAGAATCTTTCTTCTATGCTGTATTGACTAGTACCATGTACCTCCTTGTAGTTAAATTATTGTTATTTTTTAATGTTGAAACCTCAGGGGAAATATGTCATTCTAGCTGCTTTCACTGTTTGTTGACAGAAGACCTGAGTCTTTTAAAGTATTTTCTCTGCAATATTGATTTGCATGTATTAGATTTTTGCTTTGGAGTTTTCTTCTAATCGGCAACATTACAGTGATATTTTTTTCTGAATTATTAAGTACCTTATCGTTGTACTTTGCACCCTTTGTAAGTAGTAGATCATGACCCAATTCACTAAAGAGCTACAAATTGTAATGGCAACACTTATAATAATTTCTGAGTCATGTTCTTAGGATAATAGTGTGGCAGAGTTGACAATCTGGTGTCGCATCTACAAAACCAAATGTAAATAAAGAGGCAGCTGGCAGATCTTTAAATTTGCATTATATTAACATTTCAACATAATATCTTCTGGCTCAAGAGGGCAGGGGTATTTTGTATTTCTTTTAATCAGCCTTGATACCTGCCTCTGAATAAACATAAGAAGAGGTATTTTCAACAGTGTATCTCTGAATATTCCCTAAGGAAGGTAGGTCGGGTCTAATTCTCAGTTTCATCATATGCTAAATTCTCAGCTTGGCCTATGGCAGTCTTATATGCAGCATCCAAAGAATGATACTTGTATTTCACACCCAGTTAAGATTATGGTTGTGAAAATTCAATGCCAGGTTTAATTAATTGATGCATAATTTAAAACAAGTTGGACTTTACTATCAATACATTTCTTTATGTTAACACCAGTAATATGGAAGAAAAAGGGTTTAAGACATAAAGAGGGCAAGAACAGAGTAAGGAAAAGTAGCAATATTAGTTGCAATTAATACAGAATTGTCTAGGTATACTTCTGTAGATGTTGGTGAGAAAGGAAATCATTAGAGATTTACAGCTACCTGGAAACTAAATAAATGCAGAGCTTCAAATGGTGGTGACTGGTTGTTACTTAATCAAGTTTAATACTTTGATAACAAGTCACTGATATATTTGTCTCCTCACCTTTAGTGTCATGCTACAACATATGTCTGCCCTCTTCTTAAAAAAATAATTTCTCTAGTAAAGAAATAAGTTATTGGATACAAGTTTATCCTTCCCAGTTAAAATTCTGTCTCTGCAAATACCAAAATGCAGACACTACAGTAAAGCTAATACCATAGATATTTTTTCTTTGCCATTTCATATCCAAAAGTGTCAGTATGAAATTATATTTGATGTTATTTTATAAAAACTGACATTTTTTAAAATTTTAATGTGTGAAATTAGGTCTATCATCCAGATAAGGAAAGGCAGAGTTCGGAATATGATAGGCAGTGTTCCATTATTTGGTAACATCACAGAAAAGCAATTTAAAATCCCATTCCAATCTCCAAGTATAAATAATTTAAACTGTACAGATCTCAACACCTAATTAGACATAATAGGTTTTTTGCTACATAGCTTTGGGAAGGCAATCAATCAAAAGGAAAATGCCTGCCATTGCACACTAGACAACATTCACTTTTAGATCATTTAGCTAAAAAATAACACAGTTGTTTGCTTTCATAAATCCCTAAGTCTAAATGCTTACAAGAATTCTTTTTGAGGTAGGAAAAATTGTTCTTCCCAGTATATAGTAACATCATGGCAGTGCAACTTATTATCCTTCTTTCTTGTGCTTTTTTCTTCTTTTTTTGTTTTTGGTATATTTTTTTTCCCTGTACGTTCAATTTGACTGCAAATTTTTTTTTAGTGTTTTCAACAAATTTTTTTAGTTAGGAATCTGACAGTTTCAGGTTGTACCAATGAACAGCAGTGATGTGTTGAGACAACATTTAGGTGAGACACTTTTTAATCAAGAGTATACATATTGCCCAAAATGTTGCCCAAAAGCATCTTTATTACAGTAAATAAAGTTTAATAGGTAGTGAGTTCTGTATGACAATAAGTAGCAAATGCTCATTTTAGAGAAGTCAGTGAAGACTATTTGACTATTTTCTGTAGAAAGCCCAGTCAAAGAGTAAAACAGGAAATACAGAGGGAAAAATCCATTACATTAATGCAATGACTTAAAAAAAAAAAAAAAAAAAAAAAAGAAAAGCTAAAAATTCACGAAAATGAGGGAAGAACAGTATTTTGATTAAGGGAAAAGCAAATTTTCTACAAATTTAGTCTACATCCTGGACTAAAATAACTGGGATGTCTTAACCTACAGCAGGAAAAAAGATGACAAAGAAGCTCAAATATGAAAGGAAATGAGAAAACATATTAAATGGTGAATGAGATTAAAAAAAAACTAAATTAAGGACAATGCTCTATTTCCTAGTGAAGGTGCAAATAAGCTATTCAAGGAAGTAAAAAGTCAAAATTTCAGAATTGGTGGGGTATGGTTCACTGTGAAAATCATAATAATACAACTCTGCTTATGTGTGGTGACAGAGGGTTTGTGTCTTTATCTAGACACAAAGATTTATGTGTACAGAAACATTCACACACCTAAACTTTCTTTGAATACAGTTATTTTTTTATCCCAGCAAGAATCTGATTTTCTATTTAACTTTGCATTAAATGAAGAGTACATACATAAAAAGCTAAAGAGCACAGTGTTGTTATAACAAATTATAGCAAATACTTTTTTTGACAATGTAAACCTGTTTGTTCAGGATTTAAGAATATTTATACCTATTAGATATTAGAGTAAAAAACAACCAACCAAAAATACCCCCTGCAAAACATAATAAAAAACCAAAAATAGCAAAAAAAAACCAACATCCCACACAATGACAGCATATTATCTTCCGATTTTTTTATGTGAATACTGACACATCTTCCCACATGTTTGCTACTGATTGCATTCTGAAATAAGATATTGATTATGAGTTCAATTTAATACTCACCTTAATGTTCTGGAAAAATTATAGCTGAAACATGTGATTGAACAAAAAACATCATTAAGCAAGACGCTTCATACCAGAAGAAATTGGAGAATGAATTCACAGAACATTCTATAGAAAAAGATGAGGCTCAGACTTTATAGGAAGAAAAATTTCAGTAAAGATTAGCAGAATTTTTAAATTCTTTTTCTTAAGCTTAAAAAACCCCAAACCACCACCATACCCTCCCAAATAAATAAATAAAACCCCCAAACAAACAAAAAAAAAATCCCCCAAAACCACAAAGCCAACACACAAAGTGCAGGAATACTTTCTGTGAACACTGCGATGAGACTTGTTTGAACTCCTCAATTATTAACGGTTTTCAGGTCAAATTATGCCTTGGATGAATGACTTTTCTGAAATAGGACAAAACACAGTTCTTGTGGTAACTTTGCATTGCTTTAAATGAAAGAGATTTCTGCAAGAAAATAAATAAACCCGTTCTCTGAAACTTTAATGTTCTACTGTTTTCTGACTTTGCTGAGTTCAAATCATGTGAAATGGAGTGTAAAAAAAAAAAACAAAACCAAACATTGATTTAGGAATAAGATTCAATTTAGCCTGAGATTTTTTTTCAGAACAATACTAATTTGGGATCATCTATTCATAGAAAGGAATTACTGAGCTCATTGTATTGTAACAAGTGGTGCTTAATTATAACTTAATCTTCTAGAGCCTTCTAAGCTTAACTGAAGGTAGTGTGAGATAGAGGATTCATCATTCCTTTGAATGGGTGATTAAAACCCCTCGTAGTTAAAAATTTATTTCTTATTTAAATTTTTCCTACTTCAGCTTCCATACTTTACATTTTATTTTACTTTTCTTCACTAGATAAAAGAATCCTTATATATATCCAACATTACTTTCCTGTGAAGGTACCCATTCTGTTTTTATTTCCTTTTTTGATAAGGTAAATTGATGAAGCAGCTTACATTTCTTGCTCTAAGTGACTTGCTAAAGCCTTTGAATATATTTTTTTGATTCCACTTTTTTTCCCTTCCCTGTGGAACTCTAGTACAAGCAATTCCATTAGATTGACAAAAATTTAAGATCTATTTGGTAGCCAGTCCATGATTTGTTTATTTTGTGCTTTAGTGATATTCTAAGAGATAATTCATCATGCAGTAAGTTAAACAATATGTAGAAATCTAAGACTATCACATGATTGGCAGGTTATTCTATGAAGCTAACGATCCTTTTAAGGAATCAAATTAGATTTGTTTGACAAGGCCTTTTTTTCATAAAGTCATGTGGAGCGGCATTAATTTTATTCATGTTTGTTAATCCTTAAGTAATCAATCTCAAATTGGTGCATCCATTTTCACTTTGAATATGCAAGTTCATTTGTTAGTGGTGTTTTGGAAAACTTTTTTTTTTTTTACTATTAATAAAGAAAGCATACTTTTATCTTCTCTCTCCTCCATTTTAGGAGTTACAGTGCTTGAAGGGCCTATTTACGCAGTGGGAGGACATGATGGTTGGAGTTATTTGAATACAGTTGAGAGGTGGGATCCTCAAAGTCAGCAGTGGACATTTGTGGCAAGTATGTCAATTGCCAGAAGCACTGTTGGAGTAGCAGCATTAAATGGCAAGTGAGTAGGGTATCCTTACATGGTTGAAACACATTTCATAGAGGGATGAAAACTGTTACACATAGTAGTAAATAACTTTTAGCATATTGCAACAGGAAGTGTCTTTTAAAATAAATGTAGGCACAGTTGTGCACACCCTCCCATATCTCGGCTCTTATATTTACTTGAAAAAAAGTAATTTATATATATTTTCTACATTATTTTTGTTTAAAATTTGTATGAAATGTTTAAGGATATAGACCTGACATTTCAGTGTGTATGGTATAAACCAATTCAGGACAAATTGACAGTTGACTCATCTTACTTTTATATGTTTTATATGTTAGTTCTAGTTAACCAACTGAGTTTATCCATCTAATATAGTCATGTACGCAGTTGTATAGGCACTTTGCACCTTGGTTCAGCCAAGCACTGAAATCTTCTTTGTTTTAAGGCAACTACATTCACACAGTAAAAGTAAACAGAAATTTGACTCATGTCAAAAGAGGAAGACTACCTTAATCCTATAATTCTTACTGTATTCAGATTCTAAGTTTCTTTTTTGTAACTTTCACTTTTTAAAATTTTAACGTGACACTTACTAAAACTTATTTTATAGTAACGTGCTATTATGTGTGGCTTATCACTTTTAAAGTACTTGCTTTTACCAATATAGCTAAAACAAATATAGTGTGAATTGTAATAATTTAGAGATGGAGAGAAATTCATCACATCTAACTTCAGATATTTTTGTATAGACATTTGCAGCTGAGCCAGTCATCCTATGCTCACCTTATGGTCAATGGAAGAAATATGTACTTTTTGGAAAGCATTTGTCTTACTTATTTTAGACATTTATGTGAGGACAGCATGAATTGTGCTCTTTAAGTGCCCAATTTTCTCTACTAACTATATAGGAAACCTAAGGACTCTGTCCCAGATTCTGGCTTCTGTGTTTTTGATATTTAAGAGGGGAATATGAATCCCACTGTGGACAACTGAACCTAAATAAAAGGCAGCCAGTGAAGAATCCCTTGGCAAATTTCTGGAATAGCATTTTCCTCATACTGTATTGCTGTTGAACAGCAAGGAGGAATGGATCAGAAAAAGCTGCAGAATATGGGATGGAATGATAGAATAAATGTTGAGGACATTAAAAAAATATTTGATAAAAGTTAAGATAAAAAATATATAGGGAAAAAAGGATTCAATAACACTATAGGGTTTCCTGATAGAATATGTTATATAATTCAACAACCCACTAAATTTAGCCTACCCTGTGTCTTCCAGTTTCAGATCATTAAGTTTTCATTATACACTTTGTAAAAAAAAAATAAAAAATCCTTTACATTAGGTGGTGTTTATCACATCTAAGATACAGGTTTGAGATAAATAGGCATTGATTTGGCACTGATAAATTGATTTCTGGGATTGTCAGACTTTTTGCAAGGACTGTAAGAATCACTGAATATAAAAGTCAAACAAGGAGTTTAATGTAGCCCACAAACAACTGTTACTAGACCTGGATACTAGGAGATTGTGTACCTTTTGTAGCAGCAGCAGGAGGCTTGATAAAGTACCTATAATCCCATTGTTATGACAATATGCAGATATCTTTTTTTTAAATTGAATCTGAAATTAATTAAAACTACAGGCTTTAAAAGTGCTAACAAATTTTATGACTTTGTCATATTATAGGTGCATCCTATTTGCAGAGTAACTCTGGATTAAAAAAGCTTTATTGGATGCATTCATTATTAATATTGTATTATTTAATTCATGGTATCATATACTCAGATGATCTACTTCTCATCCATGACATTAGGAGTTAGTTTTATGTTATGAAATCATCTGCAAACCACTGAAACTTAATTGCTATTATTTTTTCTTACTAAGTCACAGTGGCATTGAAATGTTCCAGAGTAGATCAAAAGGACTAAGCTGCGTTAATAACCCTGTTACTCTAAAAGAATCTTGTTTCAATAGTGCATGAGCCATGCAGCAAACTAGCAGAGACAACATCTAGAGAAATAACCCTGCAAACATAGATCTAAAATTATGAGGAGCTGCATATGATTATGTATATACATTCCAGGTATGTTTCTTTTGCTCAGCTGATCATGTATTTATTAATGCTGCTTGGTTAATAGATGTTCAATTGAATTTTGCATGCCTTACATGAACACTTCTAAATGAAAAGAGGTGTTAACTGTGTCTCAGAAAGGCAGAACTGACACCGCTAAAAGCTGAAAAATAGTGGTCTCACTGAAGCAAATAGCAAAGATATTACTGATTTTTATTCTTTTTAATGCAAATAACCATATTTTAAAAATATCCCATATACCAAGGACTGAAACTTGAAAACATATGTAGGGAGTGAACCTTTCAACTCTGGTGCTATTCTTACTACACTGCTGTTGCACAGAACTGACACATGCTGCATTCCTCATCTGAGCTTTTTGCTTTGAAATAGGCAAGAAATTATGGATTTTTTATTTTTTTTAATAAATTCTAAGGGTATTAGAAACGGCTGTCTCAAAGAGAAACAAGATGTTGGCTTTGGCATTCAGTAATGGAGAAACTACTTTAGTATGGAAGTTCTGAGGACTCTTTTCCTGGTTATTCCTTATGTTTCTTTTCTTCTGCACTGAATTAAATAATTAAATAATTAAATTGCAACAGGGTTGAACTATATTTGAAGGGAAAGAGTTAGAAAATATTATATGTGTGTATCTCCCACATGCTTTGGGCAGTTTACATAAAAAAGATACTGTATGCTGAATATCTCAAATGTGAGCTACTATAATACTTGAAATGATATAGTCTTTCTTTTATTTTTTTAACACTGAAAACTGTTCCCTTTGTGATCTTCCATACCTCTATGGTCTGCTTCATTGGTTTTCCAGTTAAAGCCATTTTAAGCAGAAAAAAAAAAAAAAAAGACATTTTTCCCATAAATTTGGATGAAAATTATATTTTCTATAAGATTATGGTGGAAATAAACAAAAAACCTTTTAGGTTCTGATCTCTTTTGGCTCTGAATTTATTAATTTGTATGTAACTTCTTATTAGTTCTTAATGTACTGTTCCTGTATATGCTTACACATGTTTTTAAAGCTCACTTGTATTCCTTTTCTTAGAAGAAAACTAATGGTAGAAAGTGGCAGAAGAGGGAAAAAAAAAGCTGTGTATCTTGTTAGTACAGACAAAAAACACTAGAAGAATGAAAAAAGGAAATGCCACTGAAGAATAAATAAAGTTTTATTTGTTGTGGAAATATTTATGCTATTTAGAACGCTGTGTTTAATTCTGGTCATGCATGTTGAAGGAAGTTTAACTGAAAGTTCAGAGTTCGAACGGGGGTAACATGACTCTCAAAAATGCCTGTCATAACAAAGAAAAGCAACAGAAATTATTTATTATCAATTGGTATCAGATTTTGTCTGTCACTTGACTGTAGCGGGTAGAATTTAGAATTCAGAATTTAGAATTTAGGCTTCCACATTCTACCAATTCTAATTAAGAATTCATAGAAACGGAGCATAACAATGATTGGTTTTTAGATACATATCTATATACATATTTATTCTTTTGTCCCTTCAACACTCATGCAAATTCATTATTTGTTTCATTTTCAATTTAGTTTGTTAGGTGGAGAGGCTTTAATAACATCTATCTTTATTAAAAAATGTATTTTTATGTATTTATGTTCAGTTATATTCGTTCAGTTATATTAATTCATTTCCACAAGTTTTGCAATGGCTGCATTTATTTAGGAATAGATTTCCATAAACTATATTATTGTCTTAGCAGTACTTTTCCAGCTAGTCTCTTTTTATTTTTGAATGGGAAACACAGAGACCCGATCAATAAAGATGCTGACATATGTGCAGGGGAATGTTTTGTTTTCAGGTCATTTAATGAGACTAAGCTGGAATGAAACTTGTGTTATTTAGATCAATATGCCTGTGTTAAATAGCAGTTGCTTTAGTTTAATATGTCCCTTGTGAGTATCATGCATTATTACAAAGTGAACATCAGAAAATTTAGGTTATTTCAAGAAAATGGCAAAATTAAAACCAAATTTGTGCATGCACACGAAAGGGTCTCAGAATCGTCTTATAGTTAGTCTCCCAGGAATATATTTGCTGTGTACTGGCCTCGGAGAGGCATAGTGTAATAATTCCACGAAGTCCTTAATAGCAGTTCAGTGTCTGGCACAAAAGAATTAGCAATGTATTACATTCATATAACCACTTACAAAACTTAATTGCGTGGCTGATTAGAACCTCCTCCAGGAGTTCTGCTTCTTTGCCTTTCATGCATCATATAAGAAACTATCTCTGTCATTTTCTTTTAGCAGAATCATTAAAGCTTATTACTAGTTCAGTATCCTGTCTGATCTTTTGTACTTTTGCACACAAATTCATATTTCCTACTTGGGGATCCCGTGAAGCTAAGTGAATGTGCAATTCAATTCAATATGCATCATATTCTTTCTTTCAAGCAAGACTTAACTTGATACTTTAGATCCAGCCCGTAAAACAGGAGTTTCTGTACAGGTTTACTTCATTTTATGTGTCTATGCTAGACTTAAAAATGGCTAGAACAGATACGAGTTAGGTAAATATATGTGGCTTTTCTAATAGGACAAGGAAAAATCATGAAACTTTACAGTAAACCCAATATTTTTCCTCCAGTCCAAGGCAAAAGCATATGCAGCTAGGGTGTATTTCTCTTTAGAACCCAAGTGAAAGGAAATGTGGAGATGCTGATCACATTGCTGCATTGCGTGGTAGGAACTCGATGAGCCTGTTTTATCTTGAAACACTATGGTCAGACTTCCAGATGCTTAGGCCACATTTCTGTTTTGCATGTTTACTGCACATCTTTTAGTGCGTTAGCCCCGCCATGCACTTCTCTTCATTCATCACCCACACAAAAAGGTTGTTGGACTAGCTGACTGTTGACTGGTGACTGGTTGACTAGCTAGCATTACTGTCATTTACTGTAAGGTCTGCCATTCAGTTTTTGTAATAAGAAGCATTTTGTCTGTACTACATATTTCTTTTTTGCTGTAATTTTTGTAAGGAACCACAAATTCTATGTAGATAATGGACATAACATGGTATGGTATGCATTAATGTGGGCATGTAAGGGTACTTCAGACCAAGCAAACATAGTGAATTACCTTACTTGGTCCTAATACCTGACAGGCAAAGGCAATCGGGTCACTCCATCTAACTTAAATTTTTGAGTGTGACATATGTAAATCTAGACAGTGGGAGGCAGTGTGGATAACACCTATAAAGATTCACAGCCAATTTTTAAATAGTGCAGCTTCCTCAATCAACCGGAGACTTTTAAAAAGCATTCATGTATCACTGTCTTCTCTTTCATGTTTTGCAGTCAAAACTGCAAAAGGTATTAGCATCCCACATTCTGAATTATTCTGAAAGCCTGAGTTTTAATTATTATCTTTAGTGTGAGATGAAGTATTAGAATCCCAGCCCGTCTCAAAGAGAGTTTAGTGCCTATATGCTGGGACCTGAAGGAAGCCATTTTCAATGTTATCTGATATTTCTGTTTTCCTAATTTGAAACTTGATTAACTTCTTAATAACTAATATTGGGGTAAAAGGAAATGTCTTTTGACTCAGTGGACCAACTTCAGCTGAATATTTCATTATTGGTTGAATTCATTGAATTGAGAAGGATTTGTTCATTGTGAAGGTCACAGACTAAATGATCTAAGACTTCATTTCCAGTCATCCATATAATTGCAATGCACTGATAATTTTCATACTTGAGTAAAAACTAGGGAACTGGCTCAGTATTATTAAATAAATGAAGTATTAATATGCTGTAATTGTGATTTTTAAAGCTAAAGTAGAACTTCAAAACTTCATGCCAGACTAACTAGATAAAAAAGTATGCCTGAAACAATAATATTTCCCATCAGAGCAGTTTTTTTCAGGACTTATTTTGCTTGAGGGTTTCTTTGTTCTTGTGACTTATTGATGATTCAATTATTCTTATACCAATCCATTTGAACCAAGAAAAATATGATACTTGGCATACATAATTATAGGCATGTAAAGAGAGAGAATATCTTTCACACCTCATGCTTTCTGCCCACAATATTCTCACTGACTACAAACAAATACTTATAAATCAGTATTGATCTGATAAGGGGGCTAAGAGCAACTCGCATAGGAAGACAGGCTAAGAAACTGGGGCTGTTTAGCCTGGAGAAGAGAAGGCTACATTGAGACCTCATAGCAGCCTTCCGGTATCTGAAGGAGACCTACAAGGGTGCCTGTCAGAGAGGGACTCTTCATCAGAGACTCTAGGGATAGGACAAGGGGCAATGGGTTCAAACTTAAACAGGAGATTTAGGTTAGATATAAGGTTAGATACTGTGAGGGTGGTGAGGCACTGGGGCAGGTTGCCCAGGGGTGTGGTAAATGCTCCATCCCTTGCAGTGTTCAAGGCCAGGCTGGACAGAGCCTTGGGCATCATGGTCTAGTGCGAGGCATTCCTGACCCATGGCAGGAGGGTTGGAACTAGGTAATCTTACCATCCTTTCCAACACTAACCATTCTATGATTCTGTGATTTTCTGAATGATACGTGTGTTTTGCCTGATACTGAAATACAGCAGTGTTTTTCCTTGTAATAAAAATACATGGTTTCACGTGTTTGTTTCCATAACAGATTTTTCATTATCTACCCAACTAGAGAGTAAAATGAAATTTGACTTATTATTATAATAATTACTTATTAGGTATTTTATAACTGTAACTAATTTTATAAAACCCTTTGGCAATGAGACGAATGACAAACATATTTCAAAGACTAACTCCGATGTTATTAGCCTTAGAATGTTTTTGTAGAAAATTTTTAAATCTTGTCTCTGTTCTTACTGTATTTTACTCTATATGTAATTTGTCCTATAAATAAACTTACAACTTAATTTAAATCCTGGAGAAGTTATTTCAGGTTCCTTTATGACAGTTTTGACACTGCTGATGTTTTATAAATGTGCTGTTTATTAACTGCTGCTTTTGATCAAACTCTTTTCTCACAAAGGCAATTATTTTGCCTCCTGCTATAGGAAAAAAGGGACAAATGTTGAGAATAGTCTTCCTTAACTTTAGAAACTCAAAAACGTGTCACTTTTTTTTAACATTTTAGGCATAATTGTTCAATAAATGGATACTGAGAGAGAACAAAATGGAACAGCTGCGTGGTCTAAAATTATTAAACTTAAAGAAGATGAATACATAAACACATTAGCTCAATGTAGCAGAAAGTAATTTTGCAAGCTCAATAAATTCTCGTTTACTGACAGATTCACTGTATCTTTTTTAATAAATAAGAAAGCAAATAAAGGGCCTTAAGCTCATGCTGTAGTAAATGATTAACTTAAAAAGACTATTTTGCCTTAACTAACTTATAACCTGATAAAGTCATGAGCATTTTTAACTGGTGAAGTCTGCATTCAGTCACTGGTCTTGCAGAGGTAATGCAGCCCAATAATTTTGATTAGAATTAAATTTATTTGAAACAGGTTCTTTGTATTAAGAAACTATACTTTCTTGTGTAGGAAGTAGAACTTTGCCATAAAAATATCCATGCAAAAGGTGTTTCTTCCCCACCCTGCCCCCAGTATTTTCTGTCAATAGTTACTCTTTCTTTAATTGCAGGAACTTACTCTATGATTTGTTTTATCCTTTTTTTTTTTTTTCCCCCAAATTGAATGTATTTTTAACTTAATTGACTACTGAACTACTGAACCAAATACATGAAATACCATTCCAAATTTACACACAGAAATAGGATATCATTAATGCGTTCCATTCAGAAAATTATTCTTTTTTTAACTTTTGGCAGTGAACTACTACATGGATTGCTGTCTTTCCTGTCCTACAATCTGATTCCTAGATCAGGAGTGGACTGAGTGAGCAGTACAGAAGTCCAGCAGTGTTGAAATTGCCTTCCGCTCACTTTTACCAGGGAGATATCCTTTGTGCTGGAGTAATTCTCTTGCTCTTTCAGGCATACTGAAAGGGCAGAAAAGGGTACAAAGGGTCCTAAGCAAAAGGCTGGATATAGTCTTTGATATTCACATTGAAAGAATTTTGAAAGGTAAAACCTTGTTAAGAAATTCAGCAAAGGCATGATTCAAGCAATACTACCTCACATCAAAGGTAGCCTGGTCTTTTGAGGTCGACTTGTCAACTGAATTTGAAAATGGCGTTTCTGATTAGTTATCAAAGGTTTGTAATGATAGAGCTGAGAAAAATACTTTTGAATCTGGTCATGATTTCTGCTAATGTCTCCTACTTTGTAACCTCTACTGCATTTTCTAGCCATTTTATACGTATATACATATGTAAATAGGAATATTTATCCATTTTAATACAAAAAGAAGTGATAAAAGCCTGCAAATTTCCAGCTCAGAGGAGTCTGAGTTTGGTCTAAATTCACATCAGCACTCAGTGTCTGAATAAACTGAAGTATAGACCACTGGGGAATAGAAATCTATAATATCTCCGCAGGCAAAATTTTCACTGTGATCAGTGGAGATAAAAGTACTCAGTACTGGATGCTTTCTTCTTGTCAATCATCCACTCTAAATAGTGAGTCATAATTATAATAGAAATCCCAAAAGTTTTGGTAGGATACACAATGAGGTTCAATTCAGTTAAAAGAATATCCCCAACTCAGAAATGAAAATATGACTGTTCTGTGATCATGATTTCTTATGTGATCAAGCTTTCTTTTTAATCATGCAGTGCTGAAAATAAGTCTTACACTGCTGTAGGTACTCAAGTATTAAGAGATGTTACAAGAAGTCTACAGACACCAATAATCTGGAAGAAACAGAAAAAAAATTGAGCTATGTTTTTGATGCTAAATGAAGTACTACATAAGGTAATGTTAAATTAGTAAGATAGTCTTATAAATTAAAAATGTGAAATTAACAAAGAAAAACTTGAAGAACTTGAGTTTGCTTAATTCAAACTCACTGGATTATCCTTCATCTCTGAATTCTGAAAGCACTTGCACATAAACATGAAAGCTTACTTATAAGTATTTTCAACAAATCATCCAGAGCAGAGGTGACATCTTGTAACTGAAGTAATAGAACTTAATATAGTTAAAAGGCCTAAGAGTAGCCCTTGCAATTGGAGGGCTGATATCTAATCTTCGTAATGACAGGTTTTCAGGCGTTTTTTCTTAGAGAAATACATTATACTTTTCCCTATAGAAAATTTTACTATAAACTGTTACCAAGAAAGACTAAGCTGCAAAAAATTATTCATTTCAAGTCATCTTCTAAAATAGGACTCTGAGCACTAAGAAGGCAGTAAGACTTATAAATATCTTTCATTATAAGTATTTTTAAAGTTTTGATTAGCTGAACAGTACCCTGAATATTCAGTAGTGGTTGCAGAGTTGTTCTGCAGTAATTTTAGACCTTTGGGTCTATGGATTAGGAAACTTGGCTGAAAAATTGAAGCAATTCCTGTCAGAGGCACTCAGATTTATCCACAACCAGAGCTTTAAACCAATTACTCAGTTTCTAACTTTTCTTTGTCTGAACTAGACCTTTGTGAAATTAAATTTTAGTGCTTGTCTTATAAACTATTCCTTGCTGAGATATAAACTCTAAAATGATAGTTCCAAAATGTGATATTGGGAATTAATTTTGGTTTGTTCTCAATAACATGGAGTGTTCTAACAAAAAGTAGGTGACCCCAGTTGCTGACTGGAACTTTTATCAGTTATGAATGGCAATTGCTCTCTCTTTATCAGCAACTCAGGAATGCCTTTAGCTATATTTTACAAGCTGTCTAAATTGAAATAGAGGAGTGAAAAAGTGTGCTTCACTTTAAATGTGGAAACATCATCTTATGGAATTATTTCAGTTGAAAGACAATGGAATAGATGAAAACTTTTCATGCCAGGAAAAAATAAACAAAATGGTGGGTATTTAGACTAAGGGAAACACATAGGAACATAGAATACCAGGTTGAAATGAACCTCAAAGAGCATCTGGTCCAACTTTTCCAGGAAAAGCATGACCTAGACTAGAATTCCCAGCATCCTGTTCAGCTGAATCTTGTGTCCAGCACTGGGGAATCCACCACTTCCCTGGGGAGATTAATCCAATGGCTGATTGTTTTCATTGTGAAAATTTACCTCTAATGTCCAACCAGAATCTCCCAGGAGTAACTTGTATCCATTGCCCCTCATCTTTCCCATGTGACTCCTTGTAAAAAAGGGAATCTCCATCTTCTTTGTAGCCACCCTTTAAATACCGGAACATGGTGATAAGGTCTCCATTAAGCCTTCTTTACTCAAGGCTGAACAAACCTCATTCTTTCAGCCTTTCCACATAAGACAGGCTTCCCAGCCGTTGGGTCATCTTTGTGGCCCTTCTTTCGACACTATCCAGCCTGTCCATATCTTTTTTGTATAGTGAGTACCAAAACTGAATACAGTACTCCAGGTGTGGCCTGACAAGTGCAGAGTAGAGTGGGATAATGGCTTCTTTATCCCTGTTGGTGACACCCTTGTTGATGTAAGCCAGAATCCTGTTGGCTTTTTTTGCTGCAGTTGTGCACTGCTCACTTGTATTGAGCTTGTTGTCTACCAGGACCCCCAGGTCCCTTTCCACAGAACTGCTCACCCAGCCAGGTAGATTCCAGCATCCACTCTTGGATTGTGTGTACCTATGTGTAAGACCTTACTCTTGTGCTTGTTGGATTTCCTGTTTCTTGTCAGCCCACTCTTCCTGCCTATCCAGGTCTTTCTGCGGTGTGGCTTTCCGAAGTGTCCACTTCCCCACTCAGTTTAGTATCATCATGATTATGATTATTCACACTGAACTCTGCAAAAGTGTTTGTACTTTGCATTTTTTAAAATTGTGTGAAGTGTTTAGATGCTTGAATTCTATCTGGAAATCTCAGGGTTGTTAACCATGATTTTCATTTTTAGGGATCATTTCTCTTATCTACAAGTAATAGACTACTGATGTTTGAATTGCATCAGGATAGCCTACTTGACCTCCAGCAATTATGCTCGTTTCTCCTGTGTAGTCTTTGTCAAATATGCCAGCCTACAGAGAATGCCACTGTACTCTTGATGTCAGAAATAACTTTTAATCACCGTCTGTGACCAGCTGAACCAAGTCCCATCCTTGAAAATAAAGATAATATTCTTGAAAAAACTACATGTAAATGCTTATATTTATTTTTATATTAAAGTAAATGTTTTTGCATCACAAGTTTAATTTTTTTTAGTGCTGTTCTGCAGTTCTAATTCTCTGCTGAAGAAAAAAGTATGGTTGTTCTTTGGGCTTGGCAGACTACCCCAAGCATAACAGCAATTTAGACACTGCAAACACTCACATATTAACACTTACATGTAGGTTTCTTAATCTCAAATTGAATCCTACCTGTGGATATCTGACAATCATACAGAAAGTTAAATATCGTAGGGCTGGATCCACAGAAATAGTTGCCAAAAAAGCATATTTGCTTAAGTATCTCTCACAGGGGAGTATGGGTTCTCCTGGCTACTTTAGTAAGAGCACTATACCTATCTGTCAGATAGTACCAAAATGCTCTACAGCTTCAGTGATATATTTAGTGGTAGTACAGTACTTCATTATTCATCAACATCCATGCCAGTGAAACTTAATGGCAGATGCACATTTAAATAGTTGTGAATTCATGGAGTGCTTAGGACAGTAAAAGCTTTCAAATGAATAATTGTTTAACACAGACAGCTTTTGAATCTTAAATTGCTCAGTGGCTGGATTTTAAAATAGCCCGTGCTTCTATTAGTTAATCTCCAGGCACTGTAGAAAAGGCAGCAGACCACAAAAGAATTCATTTAAGAAATGAATGCAGCATGGTAATAGTGGGAAAGAACAATCAGAACTATTTCTTCCTGGGAACCATTATAAGGGGAGGAAGAAAACAAATTTCTTACCTGCAGATATTTACAAACACAACAGGTTTTTTGTTAAACCACAGTTTAGCCATTTTGAATTTAAAATATTTTCAGAAGTTTTCCATGACTTCCCTACAGAACTCAATCCTCATAATATATGCAGTGCCTGGAGGCGTATCATTTTCTTACTTTCTGAGTAGACATGTTAATGTTAGTGTAAGCAAGAATTTTCTTCTATATAACTAAGATCCTTGAAACTGAAGTTTAAAAAAAAAAACCCCATGTTTAAAAGATAATGCAATATTATTTTCAGCAATGCACTGCATGTTTGATCTCTACTATATTATAAGTGTAAAATTAACTCCGGACACGAGCATCCCATTGGTAGTTTTCTATGTGGAATAGGGTGAATTCTAGATCAAACACTGAGAACAGTTTTCTATATGGGTTTTACTTAAGCATACAAAGCTAAATTACATACAAAGCAGTGCTTCTTTTTTTCCTTAATTTTTAATTATTTTTTTTTTAAGAAGGGAGAATTAGAAGCCTGTGAATCTATTCAGCATTAAGGAATTAAGATAAACAGGAGTTGTCAAACTAATGTCCACTGCTTTGATGCATGATAAAAACAGAGAAACAATAATAAATGGATTGCATATTTCTTGCTTGTCTGAATTACCAATTATAAATTAGCACTTACGCTTCTTCCTCACAGATGAGCAGTTAGGCTGCAACCCTGCTTACATGACCTATAGAGGCAAATATACATGTCACTTACGGGACTCTTGGCAGTATATGCTGTCATCAAAGAATGAAAATAGCCAGTACCAGAAAGAATATATCTTCCTTTCTAGTCAGGTGGGCAAAGGACTAAGTGTGAATTTGGGAATAATATTAATCTATGTTTGCTGACCATATGAAATTTGTATGATTTTGAGAGATTATTTTTTTTTTATTTTTCCTGTTTGCTGACATCAGATAAAAACCCAGATGCTCCTTGGTTTTATTTCTACAGTTCTGAGCTCTTGTTTCGTTAACTTTTTTGTTTGTGTGGACTTTCTTAGGCTATATTCAGTTGGAGGTCGGGATGGAAGTTCGTGTTTGAGTTCAATGGAATATTATGATCCTCACACAAATAAATGGAATATGTGTGCTCCTATGTGTAAGAGAAGAGGAGGTGTAGGAGTGGCTACATGTGATGGCTTTCTTTATGCAGTTGGAGGCCATGATGCTCCTGCTTCTAACCATTGTTCCCGGCTGCTGGACTACGTAGAAAGGTATCCAATTATACATGCATTTTAAAAATAATACAAAATAATGTCCAGTAACATCACTCTCTTAGCTAAGTGATGGTAAAATTACACAGATGTTTTTACCCAAGAAATGCCAATTTATTGTAATTTGAAATATTCCACAGAGATTTGTAGAAGACAATTTTTTTCCCTTTTTTCACAGTCATATTGTATATTATTGTGGACACAAAAATCCACTCTTCTCACACCTCATTTAAGAAATTTTGTTTTTAAAGCATGATGCAGAGCCATAAACTAAACTGCAGAGATAAAAAAATCAGCATTGGATTAATTTTATAACACAAAATTGTGTCCACTCTAAAAACACAGCTGAGCGAGGAAGTAATACAGAACTGCTTAAGTGATTTATATTTACAGTACATGACTTTGCTTCCTTTAGAAGTGCTACCACTTCCTTATGTGTTGATATAAGCATTATACACTGTATTTACAGAATCCTGAATTTTGAAAGCGGATATTCTGCAAATTCAAGAATACCTGTTAAGGCAGTAGGGCAGAGTTGGAGTGTTTCTAGCATTCAGTTTGAAGGTACTCTTCAAATGTTTAATTAAGGTTTGACTGTTCTCTGTTTCTGTATGCTTTAAAATAGAAAAAGGAAAATACAGTCTCCAAAAACATACAGGTTGGAAAATTTAAAGTAGATATGTTTAAGTAGTTGGTTTATCTTTACATACAAGTAAAAACAGGTGCTGGGAGAGACTTGTATACTTATTTCTTTTCTGAAGGGTTTAATCTTTAAATGTCTGGCTTGGCATTTACCACTTACCTGATATGTAATCCAAAATTCATAAGTTGAAAGTTACTCTTTATGTTATCCATATGATTTTGCTCAGTCTCAAACTCATTCCCATCTCTTCTTTATGTACAAAAAGATCAGAGACTGACAAGTACTTTACTTCTCATCTCCAACAAACGGAAAGTTCATCAAAAAAATCCTATGATGCCTGTACTTCAGGGCCTATTCTCATGGGCTTCTATTTACAAGGAACAATGACCAGAATTTTCAATGAAATAAATTTATATTAAAACTACTAGGGACAATATTAGTAAGTATGAAACCTTTCCAACTGCTTCTGATTATTGGTACTTGTAAGGGAGCTTTTCTTTAATTTTTTTTTGGTCTCTGAGCAGAAAAGCCTTCTGGTGTTGAAGACAAACCACAACCCATCACATTTGTCTTTCTCAGGGAGGACTGTAACAATGGACTAAACCACTCATTCTTAAGCTATTTTATGTACTGATATCTGAATGTCATTATACATTCTTCCTTGTCTAGGTATTTTTGCACTGATAGCAAAAAATGTGGATAATGTACTTCATGGGCAGTTAGCTTCCAGACTAAAATCTGGGACTAACAAATCAGAACTTGTAAGGCTAGTATCTTGCATAGAGTGAATGTGAATTAATTGGTGGACTCCACTATAACATGAAAAAAACTCTCATGTCCCTCCCAGTGATTGATAAACTTATAAGGTGGCTGGGATGTGATTTAGTTTGTCCATTTTTACATTCAAAATTAATACATCATCTTCAAAAAATAAAATCATCTGAATAATTTAGGAAACCAACACTAGTAAGTGATAATGACGTCTATTACAGTAAACTATTTTACATCTCTCTGAAAGTTCTACTTTCAGTAAATATCTAGGGCATCTTTTTTTTTAACTAAGTTGCTTTTCTTCTTCAGAAATGAGTCTCTGCTTCAGTCATTTTGTCATTCTGATACAACCTGATGTGACGTACTTTATTCAAATATGATTTTGCTCCTGGAAGACTGTCAAACCAGACATAATGTTTTAAAACTTATTTTTGAGATTATGTAGATCTAGGGAGACTAGGTATGTGGGTTTTAAGTGCTACTGCTAGAATCTTGCTCAGTAGTAATTAGCACTCCTAGTTTGATGTCTTCTAAGATAGATGCAATTGTAAAGGATTTCCTATAGGTTCAAGCATTCTAAAATAATATGTTTGTCTGCTCTTCACAAGCTGGGAAACTACAGTGTTGTATACCCTTTTTAAAGGTAAAATAACTGATTCCTTTTTAAGAATTATAAAATTTTGGAGGTATTTTGGAAGATTTTATAAAACAGCTTTCTTTTCCAAATGTTGCTCAAAACAGCTATTAAAACCTTAAGCAAATTCTTCCCCTTCTTCTCACCTTGATTTCAGATTGATTCTTTCCACATTCAAGAACTTCTATGATAACCCTTCTGACCTTAGGGCATACCTAGCTATTATACAGATGAAATGTACAGGCTTTTTTAGCAGAAGAAAGGATATAAGAAATCTCAGATATTTTCCTGGCAGTTACAAAGAAACAAGTTCTTGTGCAGTTCCATTTTGTTGACAGAATTGAATTATAAGAATTCTGTTTAGCCTTGCATACCTGTTTGTTAGAAAAATATGAAGCCCAAATATGTCAATTGCATTTAGTTTCCCTGCTTTAGCACATCTTCACTGTGGTCTTTGTAATTCTGGAGTAGTGTATGAAAGAACTCTTATTAACTCTGATCTAATTAAAGACTCTGATTAACTCTATCAAAAGCCTAGAGTTTTCCTTTTTTGTAAAGCATGTATATATGTCCTGGGTTCAGCTGTCATGGTTATTTTTCTCCTTCTTAGTATCTGGTGCAGTGCTGTGTTTTTGGCTTTAGTCTGTGAACAATGCTGATAACACATCCATGGTTTAGTTGTTGCTATGTAGTGTTTACTCCAGTCAAGGACTTTTTCAGTCTCATGCTCTGCCGGTGAGGAGGGGCACAAGAAGCTGGGAGGAAGCAGAGGTAGGACACCTGACCCAAACTAGCCAAAGGGGTATCCCATACCACAGCACATCAGGCCCAGTATATAAGCTTGGAGGAGTCACCCAGAAGGTCCAGATTGCTGTTCAGGTCGGGCTGGGTACCGGTCAGCAGGTGGTGGGCAATTGTATTGTGCATCACTTGTGTTTATTTTTGGTTTTTTTTCCCTCACTTTTTAGTTTTATATTTTCTCCCTTATTATTATTTTTATTGGTGGTGGTAGAAGTAGTTTTGTATTATACCTTAGCTACTGGATTGTTCTTATCTCAACCCTTGGGATTTACATTATTTTGATTCTCTTCCCCGTCCCACTGGGAGAGAGGGAGAAGAAGGGGAGGAGTGAGCGAGCAGCTGCATGGTTCTGAGTTACTGGCTGGGCTTAAACCACAACAATATATACAACTTTCTGTAGTATTATCAACTTCTAGTTAATAAAGTTTAGACTACAAGAAAATATGTTGAAAGAACTTGACTCTTTTAAAAAAAAAAAAAGAACTTATATCTAATACTGTCTTTTAAAGGTGTAGGAGAAAGTGGTTTGATGCCTAATTTTGTATAGGGTACTAAAGGATTTTTATTTTTTGGAGAAATAGGACTATATTCAGGTCAAGGTCAGCATGAACTGGCACTTATCTGGACATTTTTTCTCTTTCCTCAGGTATGATCCAAAAACAGATACATGGACAATGGTGGCTCCACTGAGTATGCCTCGAGATGCTGTTGGTGTCTGTCTCCTTGGTGACAAGTTATATGCAGTAGGTGGCTATGATGGTCAAACATACCTGAACACTATGGAAGCCTATGACCCTCAAACTAATGAATGGACACAGGTAATCATAAAGTCTTTATTTTTTTTCATCTGTAACGTATTTTGATCATTGTACGTAAAAAGATTTCTGAAAAAGAGGTATGGTATCTGATGTTGCCATTGCTGTAAAACTAGTCCTAGTATTTTATCAAATATATCAGGAGTTTCCTCTGAAGACAGAAAAAAGAGAATTGGATCCTAAGAAATTGGAAAAAGGCAGGATAAGCAGTCATTATAAATATTATCTTGTTACCTCTTAGACAAAAATCTTGTTCTGATTAATGTCTATAGCAAATTATTCTTTTCCAACTTTCTTCATGCAGAAGAAATGTCATAAAAAGTAGGAAAATGGATCTAGAATTTTCATTGGTACTGAGCATGTCCTGAATATCCTTCACAGGAAAATTTTTATTTTATGTAGAGACCCAAGTTTCCATTTCATTCTTCAGTTCCATTTTCTTCTGTATGATAAATATTTTCATAGAATCATAGAATGGTTAGGGTTGGAAAGGATGGTAAGATTATCTAGTTCCAACTACTCTGCCCCTCCCACCTCTCACTAGACCAGGTTGCTCAAGGCCCTGTCCAACCTGGCCTTGAACACTGCCAGTTTTTAAATATTTTGAAATTTTGAAATGTTAAATTGTATGCATTTGTCTAATTTTTAACCACATAAGAATAGGTATAATAGTAATTTGGTTGTAGAAGGAATGTATTTTATTGTGTCACAGTAGTGCTTGGATTCATAGCAAAAACAAAAAGAAACAAAGCATTGTTTCAGCACTTTCTATTACTAGTTCTAAGATTTCCTGAAAGAGTAATTTGTTCCACCAGTGTAGACGTTTACATCTGAGTTAGTCACCCTAAGTTCCCTTTAAAGTTTGTGAAAAGTACATACTTTGAAAGCATGATCTTCTCCTCATATTGGCATTTTAAATAGGCCAGATGTGTTATATTCAAAATGCTTATTTGTTTTTTATGATTGTAAAGGGTTGCTTCTGTTGTCATAGAATCATAGAATCATAGAATAGTAAGGGTTGGAAAGGACCTTAAGATCATCTAGTTCCAACCCCCCTGCCATGGGCAGGGACATCTTGCACTAAACCATGTCACCCAAGGCTCTGTCCAACCTGGCCTTGAACACCACCAGGGATGCAGCATCCGCAACCTCCCTGGGCAACCCATTCCAGTGCCTCACCACCCTCACTGTACAGAACTTCTTCCTTACATCTAATCTAAACTTCCCCTGTTGAAGTTTGAACCCACTACCCCTTGTCCTACCACTACAGTCCCTAAGGAAGAGTCCCTCCCCAGCATCCTTCTAGGCCTCCTTCATATGCTGGAAGGCTGCTATGAGGTCTCCATGCAGCCTTCTCTTCTCCAGGCTGAACAGCCCCAACTCTCTCAGCCTGTCTTCATACAGGAGGTGCTCCAGCCCTCTTATCTCCCTCGTGGCCCTCATCTGGACTCGCTCCAACAGCTCCATGTCCTTTTTACATTGAGGACACCAGAACTGTACGCAGTACTTCAAGTGAGGTCTCACAAGAGCAGAGTAGAGGGACAGGCTTAAATGTAGACATATATGGTTTAAAAATAATGCAGAAGCCTATCTTTTTAATCTAATATTAATTAAATTATAAGAGCATTTTTATTACTTTCTGTAGCAGATAAGAAATCAGTTTGGAAAGATTCTTTTACCAAATCCACCAGTCCATATAAAAAACAGCCCATGAATAACCACATTTAGACAGATAGATAGTTAGGAAACATGTATCATTAATTATAGTGTATTATCTTTACTATTATTATTACATACCATATAAGCTGACTCTACTGTGTTAGTTTCATCAAGATCCAGTCCCCTAAAGTTATTCATCCTTGTGTTGTCTTGAATAGTGTCTAAATCTGCTAAACTTATTCCAACACTCGAACCTGTTTAAGAATACTGGAACCATACAATTTTGGTATGGTTAGTCTTGACCTTGTCTCCAGGGCTACAGTCACAGATTATAGCAAGCCCTTGCATATCAACAGTTCACAAAAGTGATGGTAATTCTAAAATCACTTATTTTTTTCTCTTCTCACATTTTCAATTGGAAGGTTTCAGATGTAAGTAACTTTAAAACTACAATACTAGGATATTGTGGGTTGTATTTTTTTTTTTCCTGTGGTTTATAGTCCCATTAGTTTTGATCATTTAAGAATAATGCTGATATAGCACTTTGGCAATCCCTTGCATGGCTTATTCCTGTTCAGTTAATTTGTGTCTTTATTCCTGCAGATGGCTTCCCTAAATATTGGAAGAGCTGGTGCCTGCATCGTAGTCATCAAACAACCAGGAGTTTGATCAGCGCTGCTTAGGGCTTTACTGACTGTGAAATGATTATTTTTCTATCAGACAACAAGAGTGATTTCTTCATGAGAACAAGGATTCACACAGTGGATACTCTGTTGATCACAAACTTGAAGTTTGGAAGTGAGAAAGATCAAATATTTATGCCCTATAAAATCGTAAGAAATGTTCACAGTCAGTGAACAAGAAAAAAAATCAGGCTGTTGTAGGCATAAATATGTGAGCACGGAGTAGTAAGTTCAGGTACTGTTCTCACAAATGTGTCCTGGAGAACTGGATAACCAAGGGACAACTCTATGCAAGGAGCATGAGGGAAAATGAGAACAGTTTTCATGGCTGCAAGAGTTTTCACTGCAGAAACATTGAAATACATTTAATCACTTTTAAACTGTGTTTTTTAAAAGAGGAAAGTAGATAGTAATTTAAAAAAAATTGTGTTTAGGTCTTGTCTTGGTGGTTTGGTTCTTACTGAAGAGGTAGAAAAGTCTAGATGTTCAAGTTTCATTCATAATGACTGAACTGTTGCTCTACTGTAGGAAGAAAAACAAAACTAAAAATAAACCTCCAAAATTACTTTTTGTTTTAACTTTGAATTGTATGTTCTTGCCAGTGTTAACACATCTCGTGAGTCTATTAAAGGGAAGCCTGTGTGTTTAATCTAATTATACACAAAGCAATCCTTTGGCTGCACTGGGGTTTTGCTGCAAATATGGGCGCCAAAAGAAGTTTCCCAATTCTTCCTTAGTCTTGTATTCAATTTAAGCATGTGGGCTCTGATCTCATTGCTTGATGCATCTTCTGCTTGTTGGAAGCTCATGAAAAGCTGGAAAACAGATACTGTTCCTTCACTGCTTCTTGTAACAGATGAGCCATGACCAGAACAGTCTATATAGAGACTCTTCTAACATTTCAAGAAGGATAAAAATACTACATCTTATTTCTTTCTCACACTTGTACATACACAACTTTGCCTGATTAGAGCTGCCAATTTATGACTTTCCACTTATGATGGAAAAACTGCAACTAGGGAATTCAGAATAAATGCAGCTGGAATAAGGAAAATTAGACTATTTAATCTGATAATGTTCATATGGTAAATATACTAGTGTCATCTGTACTTCCCTTTAGGGCTGATAATTTCTGGTAGTAATGATATGTTGAGCTTTGGCCTTGGCAGTAGATTTAATGTTGATACTTTCTATCTGCTCAGCTTTATCAGTTAGTATCTTAAGGCGCCTAATGGAATATGGAATTCTGCTATTCAGGCATAGGCTCTGGGAACAGGACTACCAGGTATGCATTGTCTTTAAAGCCTTGCTGATCCTTTAGGAAATATTTCATGACCCAAAATTCCGAAAACTCACAGTCCTCTGTCACTAACAATTCAGAAGGAATTCTGGTTGTAGTTACAAGAGATTTCCTAGAGGAAACATTTGAAACCATTTGAGATGAAAAAATAGGTGCAGCCTTCTACTAGGGACATTTGATTTGTAGATGTGTCTTTCCTTCTAAACAGCATCAGCATGCATGGAGATCTTTGTTTCCTGACAAACTGAACTTCAGTTCTTAAGCCGAAGTATATTTGTTTAAGTCTTTCAAATGCTTCTCTGTCCTAAATAGAAACCAGTTGCAAAAGTTTCAATTTTAGTTTTCCATAGTCAGTTGGCTTTTGAACTGCAATTAGTCTTCCACAGACAAGCATGTCCTTTTTTTTCCACAACTGTAACAATTTGTTGAATAAAAGATATTACCTCTATAGAAATTTTGCTTCACATAAAGATAAGCTGCTGAGACCAAAAAAAGATTTTAGAATTATGATTGCAATGACATTAGCATTCCCTTCTCATACACAGATACCTAATGAAGTTAGAAATAAAATTTTTAATTCTATTCCCAGAACTTCCTTTTGGTTACAGTATATCCATACACAATAGAGATATGATTACCTATGTACTGACCTTCAAAAAAGGATTATGTCTGTTAATTGTAATTCATGGCAGATTTGTTTTCTATGCCTTCATCATTTTTAGCCTCAACTTACCCTCAATTTTATTTTCTGTTCTTAATTTCCATTTGCACATTTCCAGTTACCATTTTTAATTTGTTTCTACTAATAAAGTAGCATAAAAAAATCAATTTTGAAAAAGAAAGATTAATCTTGTGATCCTCTTTTGTTTATGGACTTGTTGATTACCTTGCCATTTTGGAAGTTTCCTATTAGTTATTTTTTACATTTACAGGTTTTACTATTTACAGTGAAGAATGCTAAGAATATAATCATTATTAGCAAAGATCTTCATAGAAAAATGTAGTTTAAAAGTCATTATTTAGTAGAGGTCTTTATTATTGACATTTTGTGGTCCAATTTTACTGACTTTTTTTTTTTTTTTGCATTGAAATCAAAGCCACAAATAAAGCAATAAAAAGATCTGAAGGTAAGAATATTGTTACCTTGGCTTTAACTATAATTGTTCAATACATATTTGTATGTCTATTCTTGCAATAAAAATACCAATATTGTTTAAAAGCAACAGTAAATTTTAAAAAATCCTTTTGCATATAGAACAGACTTTTAATCATATGAAACTTGTTACATTATTAAAGTAATTTAAGGATGCCTGCCTCATAATGTTACTCTGTTAAGCTAATGTTAATTGATTTAAGGGAACCATTTTGGCATAGACAAAGGATGATTTCCTTGAGTATCATTCTCTTCTACAGAAAACTGCCATCAATTGACCAATATTTGAAAAGCACTTATGTTAAAATATATCTAGAAAGCTCTATGTATTATTCAGATTAGTTTGTATGTTTAGAAAGCCCCAATTAATCCCATTGAATATATTTTTCAATTACTTAAATACTTTTCAATTACTTCAGTAAAAAGAACTCACAGATGAGTTTGAAGCTATGCAGGTCTTAATGGCTCAGACTTTGATGTCCATGAGCAAACACTAGAAACACTGTGCATTGTGATCATGAACACAATACAGTTTTTCCACAGCAGAATTCACGTTCTAGAAATCTTTCTTTATTACTGTGCTCACAATGGACTGGGTATAACAAAATGTATCCTATGCTATCTATGACTTTGCATTAGCTATTTCATGAAGAATAAATAGAGAAGGCATTTCTGCAAAGGCTTAAAAAATAAAATCTCATGTAACTGTTATTAAATAGCAGTAATAAATTTCATTAATAATTCTTTAATTCTGTGGGAAACTGTTTTCCTGTATCAAATTCACAGTCTGGAACAGGTCACAGTGCACTTTTTTGCCATTAGCATCTCCTATACATACACCTGTGTTTAGTTTTATATGCTCACAACCCAGCTGTACATTGGCTCTTTGTGCAATACTGCTTTCTCACTTTTCTCCCCTCCCCACATCCAGTTTTCCAGTTTCTGTTTATATTGCAGAGGTTTTTACCATTAGGCACATTTTCCCACAGAATCGTTTCTGATGAAAACAGCAAGTATAATAGTACACCATACTGGTAAACAATTTCTTACCACTCTATATGCAAAGTGGATGTCCATCACAGAAAAAAAGGTTTACTTTTCTTTGCCAAAATAAAACTTTTTTTATATGTCACCAGTCTTTTAAAGATCTATACATTGAAAAAAGAAATGTAAACTTTCTAAAAATGTGAACATTTTTAATAGAGAGCTTCCAACTATTCAGAGATTACTCCAACCTTAAAAAACTGTGTTTAGTCATGCACGATTCTTTATCCCAAAGTAATACTTAAAATCTCAATATTGAAAAACAGTAGCTCAGACATACCTTAGAAGTCAGTAACTAGTTACATACTTTAAATTCTGAGAATATCAAGTTCTTGGACATTTTTGTGTCTCTTGTATCAAAATAGATGTACGTACACCAGGTAATACAGGCTCGCTACCAACTCAGAAGAGAATCTCAATACGTAGAAGTAATTTCAGAAATATTTCTGTTTAAAAATAGATTATACATGCAATATATCTGTTCTAACTTAAATGAGACTGTATAAAATATTTGGCAAAATAATTATTCTTCAGCCTTATTCTAAATCCAGTGTAAAGCTGCTCAAATTGGAATAACCTTACATTTAATTGTAAATTTCCTCATTATTGTTCTGCTTCATAGTACATGGGGATTAGGTACACTCAGGGGCAGAGAGACTGCTCAAAATACTTAAATCAGCAAAGCTTTGATTTCCATGTGCAGAACTGCAACTGTTGGAAACTAAACTATAAAAAAAATTACTACCAAAGGTAAGAAATGCAGCGGCAGGGAACAATAGAGCCTGTATTCACTGGCTATCCACAGCTTCCTGAAGGGATCTATGGAGCTGCCAAACCCAAACCCGTCACCCTCTAAAGATTGTGTATAAAGACTGGTATTCTTAGTGAACTATTTCTAATGCAGAGGCTGTCCCCACAAATACTCACTGGAGGGGGCTGCATTTGAAGGCCTCCAGGAAAAAAATAATGCTCCAGAAGCGAGGTGTTTATATTAAGTAAATGAGCTTTCATTTTAGTTACCCACACGTAAGTGTCTGCTATCATCTGAGATGCCCAAAATTATTTAAGACACCCACATCAGGCAGGCAGGTATGACATCATTGATAAAGTTTTGGAGTCGCAACAGAAGTTCACATGGGAAGCTCTAATGTTTTTAGATGACATAAGGTGCCTATGTGTAGGCAAAGAGAATCCATGATCCCTTATATCCAGTGCCACTAGACATTTGAAGGTGGTGTCTTGTGGTGTCTTGTGACCCACCTGGGTTTTAAGAAAGGCTGAATTTAAAAATGTTTTACTTTCAGTCTCTTAATCATGAAAATATTAACCTTATTTATCCAAAGAATGACACTTACAGTGAACATAGGTGTGAGAACACAGTCAATTAATCTTCATTAATGCTGGCATGATATGGTTAAATATGCTAAATGCTAACTCATAGAGATCCTTTTTTACCATGAAAATTAGCTTTTGTGCATCACTTCAGTCAGAAATTTGTTCTGTAAGCAAGTCATGAGTAAGTCACCCTTACTCAGCAGAGTTATTAAAATATCACCTACAGTAGTTGCTGTTGCCTAATGTAGAGTTCCTGGTTTTGCTTTTCTATTTAATGCTGAAATGTTTCCATGTGCAATTCTGTAAAGATTTGGATGGCATATTTCAGTCACATAGTGGAAAATCTCACATGTAGGCATAGTACGGAAATGGAGTGTATCAAGTTTTATTTTTTTTTTCTTGTTTCTACATCTGTATATTTTCCAGGACATCAATGGATTAAAAATGTCATTTGTCCCATTTGAAAGGAAAAAAAAGAAAGACTTGCAATAGCAAGTGAATGAATAAATATCCAGTTCTTTATTTCATTAACACAGTGTTCTCAAATATATAGATTGTTCTTGAATACAGATATCTACTCTGTAAATGTTCACATCAGAGTTATATATCCTAGGTTTTTTCTTACAGCTAGAATAGTGAAATCAGTGTTTCTAGGACGTGAATCGTGTCATTCTAAAGCTGAAATAAATCACACTTTAAAGGTGTGTTTCTGTCCATTGACTGCAAAAGGTGCCTAGTGCTAAAATGACTAGCTCAGATGCAGATAGTCACACTGTGGTCACATACATTTCTTAAGATAAATACAAAAGTTGGGTGAGATGAATCTCTAAAAGCTGGTAAATGTCTAGAAGGAACCAGCCATACAAATATTTATTTCAAATAACTATGACAGGCATTCCATTTAGAACATTACTGCAAGATTCAACTACATACTGAACAAAACAATTTCCTTGTTCTGAAATCAAGCACTGTTAATGGTCTTCAGAAAGTGGTAATTTTGAGCTTCCAAATGACATTAAAGAAGTAAAAAAAATCCCTTATAATTAGCCTAAAAGGAGAAAATTGTATCTGCAGGTCCTGGTTACCTAATGTTTAGATATCCAGCTAGATATCAGGGAGAAGGGACAAATATCATACAGTAAGCTGCAAAACATGTCTATATAATTAAACTTTAGAAACCTTCAGAACATAAATTAGGATTATTTAAACACTAGCACATTAGATTGATGTAATGAATGGGTATCAGTTATGCCAGGCCCTTGTGTAGGAAGAATGAAACTGGGGAAAACCAGACCGCTCTCACCAGATGTTTCATTTCATCCAAATACAGGCATACAAAATAGTTACCCATTTGAGATGCATTGTTTCCCTGTGATTTATAAAGGTACCAGTATGACTAACCCAGATTTAGGCACCTAAATTAGTAAAAATCCCAACAATGAAGTGTAGAAAAATATCAAATTGTATGATCTGTCTGAAATTACGAATCTGCTTGACTTTCTCATAAATTTATCGGAATTATAATTTACCTTGCAATAGTTTATACCATGCTACAAATTCTTTACCAGCTCTGTATACATAGGCTTAATTTAAGAAATATATTTTTTGTGATTAAAGGCAATTTTTGAAATAATGGATCCATTGTACAGCTATTGCAGGTAAAAAGCTTTTTTCTTCTTATGTGAGTTCAAGATCTTCGTGCAGTTCTGAACAACCAATGGATTCATTGCTAATTAAATTGTAAATTGTGAATGTTTACCACTTCTTAAAATCACAACCCATTTTGATCAGATCAAAATGAAGGATCAGATGCTTATTTTTTAATTCAAATTCTCAAAGTTGTGACTGTATTTTATTTGTTTATGTAACAAATGTTTTTGTGTGTGTGGAACTTTGCAGAAAAATACATGGAAGGATTCTGCTGAAATCATATTAAAGAACACATAATCTTTCTATGTCAGGAAGCTAAAACATTTTTGATTAGTGACTTCAACTCATTAAAAAAAATTATGACTAAAATGAAACCAAGGTTTTCAATGAACTTCACTTGAACTTGACTGCTGTCTTTCCCTTCTTCCCCCTAAAAAAGAAACCATTAAAAACCCCCAACCAAAAACCCCTCAAAAAAATAAGCAGATAAGATCCGTGTCCTTGATTCTAATATATGTTTACAAACTTATAGTCATAAATAATAATTAATTGCAAAATTAAAATTAGAGGAAAAGCTGTAACTAAAATGTCACAGAAGTAACAGTTAGGCACAGAACAGAGGACTTCATTAACTGGGGTGAAAAAAATTTAAAACAAGAACAACAAAAAATTAGTAGTAATTTTTCTAGAATGGTCAAATCAACATACAGTGTCAGCAGATTTATGTTAGTGGATGACTTGTTCTTCAACTAAAAAGCTTCTGCCCTCACCTTGCATACCAAAAGACTGGAAACCCAGGGCTGAGTCTTCCCTGCAAGTGGGACATAGTTGAAGTAAGCATGATGTGGTTAGCAGTGTGTCATAAATATGAACTTTCAGTGCTGTCATATGAGAGTGCAACTGTTTGCAGATGTATTATATGACTTTTGCATCAAACTGGACCAGTCAGAAGTTTTGAAATGTTAGTTGAAAACAAAACTAGTATTTAAGAAGTGTCTTGGGATGTTGAGGTATGAGTATATTTAGTGTGGTAAGGAACCACAGAGCAAAATTAAGTGTACAATAGTTTGGAATGTAAGAGAATAAATGCATTATGAAAATGTACAATTATGGTTGCAAATACATTCAATTAAGCTGTCCTAAATTTTGCAATATTTGCAGAGCAGTTTACTGAATGTTATGCTTTTACTGTGGTTCCATTAGATCTTGGACATGTGTGTATAGAATGCAAGTGAAGACATAGAGCACAAAGTTAAACTTGTAGCCTGGCTTTGTTTGACACAACTTGTTTTTAAGGAATTTGAATCCTGAAAATGTCACTGTGAAAAAATAAATATGCCTGGTTTTATGTGTTGCAGAGGTGATTCTTTAAGTGGGTATAGTAACACAATTAAGGTTTTAGCTTGTGTATTTTAAACTTTGCCATACCTAGTTTTCCTTGTGCAAATTCAAAAGGCAAGAACCTTAAGACCCTGATAAATATTAATATTTAAGTAATTTATCCTTTTCTTAAGTTAGACTGTCAAGACTATAGTGGAATGACACATAACATCATCAACAATTCAGACTTTCAATGTTTTTCTTCTTTTATTAGAAATGTAACAAAAGAACTCCTCCCCCTCAAAAAAATTAAAAATAAAAATCTGCATTCACAGCTATGTGGTTCAGGATTTAATTACAGTAAGAGATGTGAACTGCAAGTGAGTCTGGATGTTGCTTAATATGATGATCAATAAAATAATCTTAGAGTAGCAAAAAGTAAATCTGTTTAGGCAAAACTGTATTGGCTTGAATTAAACGTAGTTGGAATATTTAGCATCTGAAATGCTAACCTGGGATGCAAAAGCAGATTTGTATTGTAGGATCTAGGAGTACCTCGTATTTCTTGGGTACACCTGTGTATTCTAGGTTTATTCTGACTTCATCCTACAGTGAGATCCAGTTGAACACTAAAGTGTGTGGGTGGACAGTTCAGATGGGTGGACAGTTCAGACTGACCTAGATTCGAAACCCTTTGTTTCCTCAGTTTTCATGTGTAACCTGGGAGAATCACATATTCCCCTTTCTTAAAATCCTCCCAAGAAACATGGATCATACTCTATACTTAACATAAATAGGATTTGTGAGAAGATATGCTAAAATATGTTGATGAATATATGCGAGGGATGCAGGACAGACAGGTTAAAAGTTCTGCTAAAGTCGAATTTGAATAGAAAGTCTCAAAGCATAAAGAATGCATATACTAGAATTTGCATTAAGTGATTTCAAGCTCCTTGGAGAGACAAATACTTTAGACATGACTGCATTAGTAAGCATGGATTTTGAATAACTGTTGTCAGAGTTTCTGAGGTGGACAGTTTAAATGCAGAAACTTTGTTGAGAACATACTTCTCTAACATTTATCTTAACATATTTTGGACTAAGGCTGAAGTTTCAAAATTCTTCTTTGTAAGAGATGTTAGAAAATATTTATGCAAGAAATTCTCTCTGTGTCAGCTGAGTTTAATTTTTGACGCAATGAACTTTTGCCATAGAAACCACTTTTCTCTTGGTCTCAACTTTTCTTTTAAGTAATACAGTTAAGCAATGGGTAGTTGTTTGTAATTAAAATTAATTCAAAGGAGGCTGTAAAAGTGTCCATAAATTACCTTTTATGTCCTGTTAATTCGTGTACTTTTAGATCTGCCAATAAACTATATGGTCAAACCTGTCTGGCATACTAACATAAGTTTCCAAAAGTAATATGATGGGTTTTGAGCCCTGATCACTGTGTTGCAGATTATAAATAAGATCATTTACCAACCATCTTAGAATGAAAAATCATGCTGTAAAAAATCACGCTGTTTTTAGTGAGTAAGAGGGGTTTTATTTATTAAATTGAAATGTTAGATTATTTAGTACTTTATGGTTTAAGATTCAGGTTTGAATCCTTCCATTTAAATTTAAGACCTGGAAAGAAAGTACGTTTATACTCTCTTAACTACTCACTATTTTATGCATCTATTTCTCCTTTTCTTTATCTGTGTTTCATCCTACTCTCACTTCCAGTTTTCTGTCCTATTCATATGATCATTTTCTTCCTGCTAATAAGTTATACTTCTTTCTATTTTAATCTTTTTTTCTGGTTTTCTTCCTACTGTTGCATTCTACCTATCCTGCAGGAACCCAAACTTTCTGTTTCCTTTTCATGCTGGGTTGCAAGGTGTCCTTTATGTCACATTTAGCAGAAGCTCATAATTTTCTTCTTCCTCTCAGTACATTTCCTTCAACTTCCTCTTGTTTGTGTACATAGACTTCTTCAAGAAGTCCTGTTTATGCTGTATCCGACATGGCTATATCACAGCTATCTATCACTTAAAAGACATTCCTTTTGTCCTATTATAAGCATTGGAAAATGATATTTATCTTGATAAGGATTATTATTATTTTTGACACCCCAAATACGAAAATAATTGCCGAGTATACCAACACAAAGGTTGTTTCGTAAGTTCATGCTCTCCAGAGGTCAAGAACCCATACTGCACGACATATTGCATCATTTCCCTGACTGAAAGATTTTATATATATAAAAAATAATCAATTATTATTGTATCTGTGCGTTTCCTTCGCATCATTCGTGTTCAAAGAAGTATTATTTCATGCTGAATCAGTGGCAAGGGAATGGACAGGAGGATTCATAATCTACTGTACAAGAGATCATTGTTGAGTACAGTGAGATAGATTATGACTGCTGAGTAGAAAGGAAAATTAAGAAAAATTGGTAAGCAACAAAGAGAAATAATTATTTACAGGATCATACTAGGCGAGGAAAAGTACATGTAGAGTAGTTAAAAATAAACTGCATACAAAATCTAAAATAAGATGTTTAAGTAGATGAAAGCTAAAGACATGGAACTACATTCTAAAAAAAAATGCTTAGAAGCTAACTGAAAAATTGATTCATAAACTCCAGAGTTCCCAGTCAGGTCTCAGATCTCCTTAGTCCTGATACCATTTAGCCCATTTCTCACCACATTTTGGCCAGGCTTCCAGTTGTCCTGAGAGGACTCTAATCACCTTGCAACTTTGAAAAGTAACTGGTCATGATGAGAGGTACCTGAAGTTGATTTCATTCTTTGCGAATTGTAAAATTAAATCAAGATTCTTAATATAATTGCAGCTTTTCTAATAATCTCCACGAAGTTTCCTGTTGTCCTCTTCTTTTTACAGCAACATATTAATGCTGCTTGAAAGAACAGAAATAAACCACATTGGTATTTTGATTCACAATTTCCTGTGGCCCAAGGACTGAAAAAAGTGTTACTTTGTGAATTCCTGATGTTGTATTCTTTCTGTAACCTCATGTCTAACTTTTATATTTGCTATACTCATCAACCTTGCAGTTGGCACCCAAACTATTTTTAGGGGATTTCATAGAATGCATTCTCTACATTGCTGCAAACGTGTCATTAGGCAGCAAAGAATGAAAGGTTCATTGTGCTGGAGAAAGAGCATGAGCACAAGTACAAGAAGGAATATGACTTTCTAATCTATTAATGTGGGCATTCGTCATACAAAATTTCTCAGTTTTGGCTCTGCATAAGATGTTTTATAAATTACATTTTGTAGTTTATGATCCTTTAACATTAAAAAGATATTAGGCAAAATAGCCATCAATGAAATGAGGTCCTGGATCTTCAGATTTTCAACATTTCCTCATAGCTAATTTAGGTAGTTCTCACTTGCATGCTGATTGGTTTTGTACACTGCATTTGCAGCTTAGATTCCTGATCCTGGGCAGTTGCAGGTGCATGAGCTTATGTTTGCACTTATCTGGACAGGCACGTTCTTGCTGTAGCTTATCTACAAATTATTTAAAGCAAATTGATGAACTTAAACCCAAATATTTAACTTTTGGGAGTTTTATTAGTAGAAGTTCTAAGGCATTCTAACACAATCCCATCGACCTCTACTTAGTCAGAAGAAGTTAATGTACACCCAATGCATATTACATAAATCTATTCTTAGCAAATGACATCAAAAAAACAAGCATGACCCTAAGTGAGTCAAAGTGATAAATGGCTATAGAGGGTTTTTTTTATTTTCTGTTGTGTTCTATGTAGCCTAACTACCTATATTCCTCACTCATGCAGGTGTTATTGGTGTTGGTTTTAAAACATGACCAGTTCTTCTAAATCAGAGCATTAAATAACAGAAAATTGGTGTGGGTTTCTTCTGATTCTTTTTGTGTGTTTTCTTTGTTGTTTATCAAAGATTTTCATCAAACAGACATGAAAGAGAGGCTGTTTGACCACAGGCAAAGGAGTGCTCCAGAGCTTGACATATGCCTTCAGCTGATGCCTGGAACCACTGTACCAAAATATCTTTGTGGGATAAGTAACAAATGTAGTCAAAGTTCAGGATGCCTGAAATTGCTTTTGAAGGGTTTGAGGAGTCTCATACTTGTACAACACTGAGACAACATATTATTGCTATAATATGTCAAATTGCTCACTATGAAGGTAGGAAAGTGTCTAGATCTTTACTAAGTAGCACAGGCATCTCTCAAATAAACATTTCACAGTAAACATCAGCTGCTGGTGATACAACATCTGTATTATTGGTAAATAAAAGAACAACAAAATTTCCTTTACAATGGCTCCAGGGTATAAGGAAGAATGAAATGGAAGGTTTCCTGTTGTTTCAGGAGAAAAATATAGGTTTTATGTGTTGGAAATTAGTCGGAAACATGACACCATAGTCCTTCAGTGATTTTGAATGTTTCAAAAAGGAACAATAAAAGCTGCCTGTAAGAATATAGAAATGCCTGCACCAGTTCTGATGAAAAATCCATTGACCTTCAAATTTTACCTTAACTGGTGACCACCAGCAGCAGCTTCAGAAAAAAAGTTTATAGGGTTGTATTCTCACCTACTCCTGCCTAACTTCTACTACTGCCTGATAACTTCCGTGGGCAACCCAAACTCTTTGTTGTCATGAAGAAAGAATTCCTGTGTTGTAAGGAACGATCTTTCCTTTCCTCTCAGTCTCTTTTCATTTTTACAGCACTCATTATTTTACATAATTCACTGTCTTTCATTCCTGGTATCTTTCTCCTAGCAAAAGCGATATATTTTCTTTGCACCGTACAGTTGCTATTCTGTAACTTCAGTGATCTTTGTCAGCCTTTTACTACTTTTTCTAAGGATGTTTTACTATATTATGTTAGATGTCATAATTCATCAACTGTATTCAGTATTCAAAATTTAAGTATGTCCTGGAGGTTCACTGGCATCAGAATGTTTACTATTTTCTTGTTTATTTTAGTAGTTGAAGCTGTAACATATTTGCCTCTTGCCTATGGCTGCATATTATCACGATATTACTACAAGATCTTTTCCTAACAATAGCTAATTTTGAAACTTTTATCGGTTTTGTACAGTTAAGGCTATTTTCTGTACAGGTATTATACGTATTGACCACTAAGTTTAGCTGTCATTATATCAATTTATTAGAACTCTCAATAGATAGGATTTGGTTTTACTTCCAGAATAATTTTTTATCTGTTTCAAACATAATCATCAGTCACCCACTGTCTGTTTATCCCTGTCAGGATCTTGGTTTTTATCTTCTGATGGCTTAATTTCCTTAGTAATTTTTATGGGGTAACCTTAAAAAGTTTTAGAAACCTAGGTACACTTTATTAAATAAAGCTTTCAAAGATTTTTAATTTATTTGTCTGGTGTGACTTATTAACAAAAATAAAAAAAAACCATGTTGAATTTTTCCTCATTCTTCCTTTATCTAAGAATTTTATACTTTAGCACAATTTTTAACAATCACAGACCTAATTTTTCACAATCACAAACCCTCAGACCTAATGATGTGCAGATACTCATATGCCTCCAAATCTTATTAACTCATGTTTTATTTTCCACACATCATTCTCCAAGGTCAATTAAAGCCACTCTTAATATTTCAACAATTTTATTTTGTATCTGGCTTTCTTTCGCACTCTTTGATGAATATCACTTGCTTCTGGAAATTTGAGTATTTTATTATATTGCTTAGCACTTGATCTATTCTGATGACACTTCTCTTTAATGACAGTTGCCTCCCAGGAAAGAAATAATTAAATGTGGCAAATTTCCTGAACTCATCCACAGTAAATGTAAAACACTAAAATAGTTCTGTTTCCTACAAGTTTGTTGTTTCTCTTTTCACACTCTTGTATGATTTTTTTGTACCATGATCACCTGTGAACCCAGTAAATTCCTTTTAACCCTTTTGTCTTTTTTTTTTCCTGATTCTGAGATGTTTGAATTGGTTTCTATTAATAGTTTTAATTTTTCAACAAAGACTTTCTCAAAAATTCTTTTGGACAGTTTCATTAAGGCTCTAAATTCAATTGCCTCTTCTGTTTTCTTTGTTCCATCCTATTCTGTACCAGTTGATGATTTATTTTACTTTACACATACACTTTATTCTTTACTTTCACCAGTTTAGATTTTTTGATAGTGGTAAACATTTCCATTGAGATGCCAGTGTAATGTCACTCATGGCATGTTTCACTTGACAATATTTTATCCTTTTGGTTGCTCCATTGTATTTCCTTTCATTGAGCTTTATTATCTTTTTTCTTCTTTTTCTGTTTTTTTCTTTTTCAGCAGGGGATTTTTTTTTCTTTTCAAGGATATACACTTTGAGTTCAAAGTGGTCATACTTACATAGCTGTTTCTCACTAACAATATTTTATTAAGTCATTGCAAAGTCAGTTATGAAAGTAATTCTTTTTCATTCTGCCACAAAGGAATGATGAATCCTAGTGGATGCTCCTTCAAATGACCTATAAGAGAGTTACGAAATGTCAACAGAAATTAGATAAAAAGGTGATTTGTATATTAATTTCCTAAGATTTAATTGGCATGAGGTAAATTGTAAAGTCATATAATAGGGTAATTATGTCCATGATTGTGCTTTTCCTATTCTTCGCAATTGTGTGAAATTCTCCAGCAGCAGTAAGAGGATAATATTTGCTTCAAGTGGGTTGAAAATCTCATATAGTTTCAATTATGTTGCCTTTTATACTTCAATCATATAATCTTTTACACTTGTGCTTTACTTTCAAAGGTGTGTAAAACATATTTACAACTTCACATATGTACAACTGCTAGACATTAATGCTAGCAATAGCATGCATCATTTCAAAGGGTAAAATAAATTTTCAGTATCAGGCCAAGTGCATGTTGGTTTCAAGGGACAGAACACTGCAATATGCACAATGTTTTCATAAACTGATGAATCAAAAAGAAGAAAGTATTGCATTTCACTTAAGCAGAAATGATTAAAAATTACCAACAATGTAAGAAAAATAACTGAATCCTTTTAAACTCAGAAAAACAAAATTTTTCTGCACAGTATTTTTCTTAAGGGTTTCTGAGTCTTCCTGAAACATTGTGTTGACTACAGACAGTAGAGGAGGCGTTATAGGAACTACAGTGGACTATCAGGAAATGGGGATATTTTGAGTACTTATTTATTAAACAAATTAATTTCTTTTTTTAGACCTTTTAGACACGTTGGCCATGGAGTTCTGATTTTTATAGACCAAAAAATATTTAAGAAATTACTATAATAAATTATGTATTTTAAAATGTAAATGAAAAGTTGCATTGCTATGTGTGCTTGCCATTTTTAAAATTCTATGGTGACAGTCCTATTGAAGAAGAAAAAGAAAAATCAGCTGTCAAAGAAGTTAACTTATATTGTTTTATTCAATTGCTGTCTTTCTTTCCACTCCCTACACAACACTCAGCAGATCACCCCTTTTCATAGTCCTTTTTGGTCTCATGTTCATTATCTCTGTCTTTCACTCCCTCAGGTCTTCAGTCTTCCATTCCTTCATTCCCTCTTTACTACTAAAGGTAAAGTTCCTATATTCAAATTCCTCCTACTTAAATTTTCCTCTGACACACTGTGATCCACAATAATTATCCCTCCTTTTTGTGTTCCTTTCTCTGTAACTCTTCTCAGCCATATTTTAGTTCATTAAAGTTAAGACATGGAGGGAAACTATATTATTCAAAGCAAACTACTGTTTTAGGCTGAAAAGGAAGAAGTAATAAGAATATTTCATATGGTCTAGCCATGTCTGAAGGCTGCCTGAGGGTGATTTGTTGCATTAGGTAAATTAATTTAGATTATAAGGGAAAAAGGAATAATGCTAGAATTCTTCCTTCCTCTTTACTGTTCATAATGGAAGCCTAATTAAACAGCACAGGTACACACAGCTGTGCTATAGACAACTAAACTGAAGTGAGATGAATACTGCATGAAATGTCAACTTTTATTCTAAGGTTCAAATTTAAAAGCAGTATAATGGCTATCTTTAGTAATTAAATCTGTTAAATTTGATAGCCATGCTTTGACTCAGAGCAGCTTCATATTTCAAAGTAATTTACAGTAATGAAAGCTGACAGTCATAAAAGTAGTCTCCAGCAATGTTCATACAGTAAGATAACTGGAAATTTCTGTGTAATAATTTGTAAACTCATGTTTCTATGAGTTGTACCCAGTGTTGCTCTGTCTCTGATGTTAATTCCGCTTCCAAGTAACGAATGGCTCAGCTACTCCACTTGGAGGGCTAAAGTTCCTGATGAAAATTTTTTTTATTACATGAAAATGGAGTATTTAAAATAATAGACATATGCATTAAAAATAGAACTAGAATTTAGTATTATTACATTTCCATAATAGGGATATTGTGTTGCATCTCTATGTTAAAGAAGGGATTAAAACCAATCCTTTTTTCTTATTGTAAGAAAGACAAAAAAAGTCAGACTTCTTTATGGAGAAACTCTGCATTGATTAAGACAGTCATGCAAGGAACATAAATTAATCCCATTGTGAAGAAAGAGCAAGGAAATTACGATGTCTAGGACTTGTAGGCAAAAACCTAGAAGATGAAGAGGTGTAAGAATGTCCTGGTTTCAGCTGTGGCAGTCATTTTATTTCCTAGTAATTGGCGCAGTGCTGTGTTTTGGCTTTAGTCTGAGAACAATGCTGATAACACATTCATAGTTTAGTTGTTGTTTAGTAATGCTTATCCTGATCAAGGACATTTCAGTCTCATGTTCTGACGGTGAGGAGGGGCACAGGAAGCCGGGAGGAAGCAGAGACAGGACACCTGATCCAAACTAGACAAAGGGGTATTCCATACCACAGCACATTAGGCCCAGTATATAAACTTGGGGAAGTCACCCAGAAGGCCCAGATTGCTATTCAGGTTGGGCTGGGTCTCCGTCAGCGGGTGATGAGCAATTGTATTGTGCATCACTTGTGCTTTCTGAATTTTCATTTCTTTTTTTGTTGTTGTTGTTGCTGCTCCATATTATTATTACTACTATTGTTATTCTTGGTATCATTTCTCTTATCACTATATTTTACTTTAATTATTAAACTGTTCCTATCTCAACCCACAGGTTTTACATTCTTTCAATTCTCCTCCCCACCCCACCTGGGGATGAGGGAAAGTGAGGGGGGTGAGGGAGAGGCTGCATGGTACTTTGTTGGTGGCTGGGTTTAAATCATGACAGATAACCACATAGGTTCTGAAGAATCAGGATAATATTATTTTACACAAGAAAGAAGACACTATCTGGAAACTGAAATTTTTCAGTTTAAAAACTTTGGCCCTCTGGAAGTTTCAGTTTAGGCTATGGTTACCACAGATAAAGTTTTCACTTGCAGAATTAAAATGACAACCAGCAGGGGAGGATTTAAAGCATTGCTGCTCATCCACAATTGAGAGATTATAAACTTGTTATGTGAAGCTGTCTGAAAAGCAGACGTGTAACTTCTGTACTGCTCCTGTAAGTCTCAGGTATTCTCCCCACTGCTGTAATATCATGGAACCTCACAAGGCCAGGACCCTGAAAATCTTGTGCAACATAATACAGGAACCTCGCCTTTCTATGGCTTCAGTAGGACCTTGATGTATTGGTCAGATTAACATGCTCTCAAAAGAGTAGGTGGTCAGAAATGGAGCTAATTCAAACACTGGTCTGGAATAATTTGGGGTTTGTTAATATCCCTTGAAATCCAGCCTAACAGTAAAATGATATAAAAACCCAACCAACCAACAAAAAAAAAAAAAAAAAAAAAAAAAACCAAAAAACCTCCCAAAAACCACAAAAAACCAAAAAACAAAAAAAAAATCCCAAACCCCAAAAAGACACACACACAAAAACCACAAAAAACCCACAACCCCAATCCCCCAACACACCTCCCCAAAAAAACCACATAATGTAATTTGTTTGCATTTGCAGAATTCGAATGCAAGGATATATGAGAAAAAGCCATGTTCATATTTACCTACACTTTTGATCAATATCAAATATTTCAGATTTCATGCATATTTTTTCCTAGTTAAATTTTGGTGAGATGAGTCCCACTCTTATTATATAGAATTACAAAATATTTAAATGCATTTCTTATAGATGTGTGTTTGTTTTGCATACAACTATTCTTTATAGACATACACAAATAAGAATATGGATGATTTATTCCAAGTCACTGGCTGAAACTTGAATAGCTGCAGATGTAGTTCCAAGGTAGTCCCAAATGACTTCTTGTGTGAGCTTTGAGGGATTCCATTCCCTAACATACACAATATGATGAGTATGGCTGCAAAACTGTCCTGATTAATTTGTCATGGCTGCTAATAGGCATCCTCATAAGATCTACTACAGCAAGTTGTAAGTTTTAAAGATGGATGCACTGTGTCCCTTCCATACACAAATTTCTTACACACATTTCATTCTTACACACATTTCTTACACACATTTCCCTTCCTTACACAAATTTCTTACACACATTTCATGTTACACACATTTCATATGTTCACATATTCAGAACATACACTAGTTTTATTAACTTGACAACAGCTGTGCAAATTCCAGAGCCTCTGAACTCAGAATTAAAGTGAATAAAACTTGTAAACATCTGGGAGGTTGTTGGTTTTCTTCTCTAACTGCCTGAGATATTTTTAGTACATTACATAATATCTGAAGACTAATGAAGTCAGGAACGGCACACACAAAAAAAAAACACAGAAATTGACAATGTCAGATAGGAATACTATAATTCTGTGTGACTCGGGGAAAACCAAACTGTGAAGAGTGCCGATGTCATTCAAAAGTTGCATTGAATCAAGTAAGGCAACTGATATAGTAATATATTTCTCAACATGAATACTTGATATTCAGTTACGATGTCATTTATTTTGTGGATTTCCCTCTCCCTTCTGTATGTATTGTGCTTAGCAAGTGCTCGCTTGCTCACTACAGTCCATAGGAGAATAACTCACAAACAGACCATATTTTCAACGTAAAAAAATAGTGAAACCAGTGCAACTGCAGTGGAAGAGCTCCCTGCAGTCTGTCCTCCCTGCAGCTCTGTCCTCATCTGCCTTCATTTGCTGCCACATAAATACTCTTAGCTTTACATTTTATTATCTTTGCCCTTCAGACCCTTCGTCTCTGTAGAGAAGCACATTCTCCTTTAATAAGGTGTAAAAATTGAATACAGTCCATGTAAGTTCCTGATCATCCTGAGCATAGCCCTACATACAAATGTGGATTTAATTCTGCTGTAGTTCACTGAACATATGAAAAGATAAATGTTCCCTGCATAGACTACTATGGTGACTTTGACATTGGTGGACATACATTTCCCCACTAGTGACATTCACTGAGGAGACAAAAAAAGGATTAAACATTATAATTGTACTTTGACAAGAACATATGACTTCTGCGATGTATTAATACACCTGCAGAGTATTTTACTATTATATCTGACAATACTGCCTCCTGAACTTTTATTCTGGGTGCCTTTTTTCTCTAGCAGTAAAATGACACAGGGAGTGCTCTGAAAAAACATTTATGTCTATTACAGGGAAAATATACTGTAAGTTCATGAAAGGTTATCCAGACTTTTCCACTGCTCAGCAGAATTTCATCATCTCAGCTGACCTTACAGCAGGTCATAGTTTCTTACTTTTTACCCTGGGTGACCTCTTCTGCTGACTATAACTTGGGTAACTGGAGCCGGTCTTTTTTTCCTACTCTATAAGTCTGAGTTGTAGAAGTCATGATAGTGTCCGTTTAGATGAGTGGACGATCTATGGATAAGCAAAGTATTTCTGGGCATTATAATCATCTTTCTTCTGAATCTTTCCAGGTGGACAGACTCATATTGTCCAGAGTAGCAATACTGCCTTGATTGATTTGAATGAGACCCTTATTTAGCTGGAGCTTTGAAACAGAACTGTCTAGATGTTTTTCTTGGAGAAATACTCTAGAATTACCAAAAAGGCTTTTAAACTAAATAACAATAATAGTAATAATAATAACAACCAACACAAAAACCAGCCAAACAAAACCCCCAAACAAACAAAAAACCCCAAACAAAACAGAAAGTTCAAAACTATTTTCTTTTTTCTTTTCACTGCATCATGGGAAGGCAAATCTCTGTTTCCAGACTAGCTTTGGGGTTAGGGTTACTCTCTCAGTGGCTTCTTCAATGGAAACTAGCTCTACACAGTCCCACTTGGTTGCCTGGAAATGGTCTTCTGTTTATGAGCTATTCTCCAAAGCCCAGTTCTCTGTTTCTTCCTCCTTATTGGTGTCTCAGACTGTGTAAGATGGGCAAACTCCTTGTTCTGTGCTAAAATCTCACCATTCCTTCTTTCACTGTTCCAGGAAACACATTTTCCCCAGGCAAGCTAAAATGGCTATAGAAATACATCAGGTTCCCTAGTGGAGAGACGTCTACCTGAACACCTCATTCTTTTCTTAAAGGAACACAACACAACACAAGGAGAGCAAATAAAGAAATAATCTCTCCTACTGATACTGCAAGAGTGCTTGTCTATCAAAAAAGGTGCATGTAGAAGCAGCAGTAACATTTAAGTGGGCTGAATTTAAGGTTTATTTTATCTATTCATCTCTAATCCCACGCATTTTTTGTGCAGCCATAAAGTCATGTCTCATTGGAGAGGCTATGCTGTATTTCATAAACTGTTGTAGCTTCAATAGTGTGCCAGAATAAAATAAATACAGTTGCCCACTGAGTCTAATACACTCATAAAATTGCTAGAAATGAACTCTTACAAATAAGAAATTTGCCAGTAAAGCACCTTACAGTGTTTATTGATCAGCTTATTATACAATTTTGCTTTTACATATGTATCATAGAATCATAGAATCATAGAATAGTAAGGGTTGGAAAGGACCTTAAGATCATCTAGTTCCAACTCCCCTGCCATGGGCAGGGACACCTTGCCCTAAATCACGTGGTCCAAGGCTCTGTCCAACCTGGCCTTGAACACCGCCAGGGATGGAGCATCCACAACCTGCCTGGGCAACCCATTCCAGTGCTTCACCACCCTCACTGTACAGAACTTCTTCCTTATATCTAATCTAAACTTCCCCTGTTTAAGTTTGAACCCATTTGTATGCCCTATTATATTTAAATAGCTACTTCAATAATTTCCTCTTTTAGCAATAGGTTTTAAAACTATTGTAAGTGAAGGCTGTTCTTAAAACATCAACACTTACCTGATATTTCCTAATAGAAAACATTGAATTTATACCAGCAGTTCTAAATAATAAATCCTTGGGTAAAGCTCGCACTAAACCATGTTGCCCAAGGCTCTATCCAACCTGGCCTTAAACACTGCCAGGGATGGAGCATTCACAACTTCCTTGGGCAACCCATTCCAGTGCCTCACCACCCTCACTGTAAAGAACTTGTTCCTTATATCCAATCTAAACTTCCACTGTTGAAGTTTGAACCCATTACCCCTTGTCTTACCACTACAGTCCCTAAGGAAGAGTCCCTTCCCAGCGTCCTTACAGACCCCCTTCAGATACTGGAAGGCTGATAGGAGGTCTCCATGCAGCCTTCTCTTCTCCAGGCTGAACAACCCCAACTTTCTCAGCCTGTCTTCACACAGGAGGTGCTCTAACCCCCATGTCATCCTCATGGCCCTCTTCTGGACTTGCTCCAACAGCTCCATGTCCTTCTTACGTTGAGGACACCAGAACTATACACAGTACTCCAAGTGAGGTCTCATGAGAGCAGAGTAGAGGCGTGGGATCACCTCCTTTGACCTGCTGGTCACGCTTCTTTTGATGCAGCCTAGGATATGATTGGCTTTCTGGGCTGCAAGCACACTGCAGGGTCATGTTCAGTTTCTCATCAAACAACACCCCCAAGTCCTTCTCTGCAGGGCTGCTCTGAATCTCTTCTCTGCCCAACCTGTAGCTGTGCCTGGGATTGCTCTGACCCAGGTGTAGGACCTTACACTTGGCTTGGTTAAACTTCATGAGGTTGGCATTGGCCCACCTCACAAGCGTGTCAAGGTCCCTCTGGATGGCATCCCTTTCCACCAGCGTATCAACCGAACCACACAGTTTGGTGTCATTGGCAATCCTGCTGAGGGTGCACTCAATCCCACTGTCCATGTCACTGACGAAGATGATGAACAAGGTCTGTCCCAACACCAGTCCCTGAGGGACACCACTAGCTACTGTTTCCCAACTGGACATTGAGCCGTTTACCACAAATCTTTGCATGCGGCTATCCAGCCAGTTCTTTATCCACTGAGTGGTCCATCTATCAAATTGATTTCTCTCCAATTTAGAGACAAGGATGTCATGTGGGACAGTGTCGAACACTTTGCACAAGTTCAGGTAGATGACACATTCAGATTCTCAAGATGGTCTCTAACCTGATCCTCTCCTACAGTGGGCCTAAGGTCTTCATTCTCACAGTCCCTGAATCTACCTTCCAAGACTTGGGCGGTGTGGTCAGAGCATTTGCTAGTGCAGACTGAGGCGAACAAGTCATTAAGAACCTCAGCCTTCTCCAAATCCAGGGTAGCCAGTTCTCCCGATAGCTTCCGGAGAGGGCCCCAGTTGTCCCTAGTCTGTCTTTTATTTGCCACGTATCTATAGAAGCCTTTCCTGTTTATTTTACATCCCTTGCCAGATTTAATTCTAACTGGGCCTTAGCTTCCCTAACCTGGTCCCTAGCTTTCTGGACAACGTTCCTGTATTCTTCCCAGGCTGCCTGTCCATACTTCCACCTTCTATAAGCTTCTTTTTTCCCTCTAAGTTTCCTCAGCAGCTCCTTATCCCTCCTGCCTCACTTGCTTCTAGTCGGAACGCAACACTCCTGAGCATGTAGAAAGTGATCCTTGAATATGAACCAGCAGTCTTGGGCCCTCCTGCCCTCTAGGGCTTTATCCTATGGAACCTGTTGTGGTTTGAGCCCAGCCGGTAACTCGGAACCACGCAGCTGCTCGCTGACTCCCCGCCCTTCTTCCGCCCCCAGCTCCCGGAGTGATGGGGAGAAGAATCGGAAGAATGTAACTCCCACAGGTAGAAATAAGAGCAGTCCCGTAGCTAAGGTATAATACAAAACCACTACTGCTACCACCAATGATAATAACGATTAGTGAAATAACAAGGGGAGAGGATACAATTGCTCACCACCCGCCGACCGATACCCAGCCCGACCCGAGCAGTGATCTGGGCCTTCCGGGTAACTTCCCCCGGTTTATATACTGGTCATGACGTGCTGTAGTATGGAATACCCCTTTGGCTAGTTTGGGTCAGGTGTCCTGTCTCTGCTTCCTCCTGGCTTCCCCTCCTCCCTGGCAAAGCATGAGACTGACAAAGTCCTTGGTCAGAGTAAACATTACTTAGCAACAACTAAAAAACATCAGCGTTATCAGCGTTGTTCCCAGGTTGAAAGTTAAAAAACACAGCACTGCACCATCTACTAAGAAGGAGAAAGATGACTGCTATAGCTGAACCCAGGACAGTATCCACCCCTTATTCCATACCATTCACGTCATGCTCAGATCCCACATCTCTCAACACACCATTGCCCCTGTCCCATATATACACGTGTATACACCCACACCCACACACACAAAGAGAAAGATATCATTCCCTAGTCCACGGATCAATCCCTATAAAATTGCTGAATTCATCCAGTCCATGATGTCAGGCTCCATGTCTTGTAATAGTCTTTCAGGGCAGGAGGGACGGTGTGTAGTGTTGGGTTGTTGCCTGCTGATAATACCGCCAAACTCGTCTGGTCACTGCTGAGCTTGTCTGGTTTCCTCAAAATTCATTCTTTGTTGAGGTGATGATCGGAGGGAAGTCAGGGTCAGTTGCTGGCAATCTGAAGATATCTAGCTGGTGAGCTATGAAAGTGTTATAGAGCAGGCAACAGCGTACAATTGAGTTCATTGGCTGTTTTCCCCCAAAATCAAATCCCCTTGAGGTACACATAGGACTTCCCCATCTTCCCGCATGTCCTGGGTTCAGCTATAGCAGTCATTTTTCTCCTGCTTAGTAGCTGGTGCAGTGCTGTGTTTTTTAACTTTCAGCCTGGGAACAACGCTGATAACACCGATGTTTTTAGTTGTTGCTAAGTAATGTTTATTCCAACCAAGGACTTTCTCAGTCTCATGCTTTGCCAGGGAAGAGGGGAAGCCGGGAGGAAGCAGAGACAGGACACCTGACCCAAACTAGCCAAAGGGGTATTCCATACCACAGCACGTCATGACCAGTATATAAACCGGGGGGAGTTACCTGGAAGGCCCAGATCACTGCTCGGGTCGGGCTGGGTATCGGTCGGCGGGTGGTGAGCAATTGTATCCTCTCCCCTTGTTATTTCACTAATCGTTATTATCATTGGTGGTAGCAGTAGTGGTTTTGTGTTATACCTTAGTTGTGGGACTGCTCTTATCTCAACCCGTGGGAGTTACGTTCTTCCGATTCTCCTCCCCATCCCTCCGGGAGCGGGGGGAGGAAGAAGGGGTGGGGGGGGGAAGTGAGCGAGCAGCTGTGTGGTTCTGAGTTACCGGCTGGGCTCAAACCACGACACCGCATTACCCACCAAGCATATCCAGGTCCCTGAGCAAAAGCAACCCCACGAGTGGGTTTGCCTTTACCTGAAGCAGGAATAACCCAGACTGTCTTCCCCAACAAATTCTTTATGTGCACCACAGGAAATTTATCCCCCTCTACAGTACGTAAGAGTTCTGATTGGGCTGGGCCAGCCCTGTTGGCAGATCCCCTACTGTTGACCAACCAGATAGCTTTTGGTAAATGTGTATCCCAGTGTTTGAAAGTCCCACCACCCATTGCTCTCAGTGTAGTTTTTAACAGCCCATTGTACCGCTCAATTTTCCCAGAGGCTGGTGCATGGTAGGAGATGTGATATACCCACTCAATGCCATGCTCTTTGGCCCAAGTGTCTATAAGGTTGTTGTGGAAATGTGTCCCATTGTCTGACTCAATTCGCTCTGGGGTGCCGTGTCGCCACAAAACATGTTTCTCAAGGCCCAGGATAGTGTTCCGGGCAGTGGCATGGGGCACAGCGCATGTTTCCAGCCATCCGGTGGTTCCTCCCACCATGGTAAGTGCATGGCGCTTGCCTTGACAGGTCGGTGGGAGTGTGATATAGTCAATCTGCCAGGCCTCCCCATACTTGTACTTCAGCCATCGTCCTCCATACCAGAGAGGCTTTAACCGTTTGGCTTGCTTAATTGCAGCACATGTTTCACATTCGTGAATAACCTGGGCAATAGTGTCCATTGTTAATTCCACCCCTCGATCACGAGCCCATCTATATGTTGCATCTCTGCCTTGATGGCCTGAGGTGTCATGGGCCCACCGGGCTAAAAATAATTCACCCTTATGTTGCCAATCTAAGTCCATCTGAGCCACTTCAATCTTAGAAGTTTTATCCACCTGCTGGTTGTTCTGGTGTTCCTCAGTGGCCCGACTCTTGGGTACATGAGCATCTACATGGCATACCTTCACCACCAGGTTCTGCACCCGAGCAGCGATATCTTGCCACAATGCAGCAGCCCAGATGGGTTTACCTCTGCGTTGCCAGTTGCTCTGCTTCCATTGCTGCAACCACCCCCACAGGGCATTTGCCACCATCCATGAGTCAATATAAAGTACTGGCCATTTTTCTCATTCAGCAATGCCCAAGGCCAGCTGGATGGCTTTCACCTCTGCAAACTGACTTGATTCACCCTCTCCTTCAGCGGTTTCTGCAACTTGTCACAGGGGACTCCACACAGCTGCCTTCCATCTCTGATGCTTTCCCAGAATATAGCAGGACCCATCAGTAAACAAGGCATACTGCTTTTCACTCTCTGACAGTTCATTATACAGTGCGGCCTCTTCAGCACACGTCACCTTCTCTTCTGGTGACATCCCAAAATCTTTGCCCTCTGGCCAGTCTATGATGACTTCTAGAATTCCTGGACGACTGGGATTTCCTATTCGAGCTCGTTGTGTAATTAGTGCAGCCCACTTACTCCATGTAGCATCAGTTGCATGATGTGTAGAGGAGACCCTGCCTCTGAACATCCAGCCCAGCACAGGCAACCGGGGTGCCAGGAGGAGCTGCGCTTCAGTTCCAATCACTTCTGAAGCAGCTCGAACCCCTTCATAGGCTGCCAGTATCTCTTTTTCAGTGGGAGTATAGCTGGCCTCGGATCCGTTATATCCCTGACTCCAAAAGCTGAGGGGTCGACCTCAAGTCTCCCCTGGAGCTTTCTGCCAGAGGCTCCAGGTAGGACCATTCTCCCCAGCTGCGGTATAGAGCACATTTTTCACATCTGACCTTTTCAGGACTGGTCCAAGGGCTACTGCATGAACTATTTCTCTGTTAATTTGTTCAAAGGCTTGTTGTTGCTCAGGGCCCCATTTGAAATCATTCTTCTTCCGGGTCGCATGGTAGAGAGGGCTTACAATTGAACTGTAATTTGGGATGTGCATTCTCCAGAACCCCACAACACCTAAGAAAGCTTGTGTTTCTTTCTTGTTAGTTGGGGGAGACATTGCTGTTATCTTGTTGATCACATCTGTGGGGATCTGGCGATGTCCATCTTGCCATTTTATTCCCAAAAATTGTATCTCCTGTGCAGGTCCCTTGACCTTATTCCGTTTTATGGCAAAACCGGCCTTCAGCAGGATTTGGATTATCTTCCTCTCTTTCTCAAAAACTTCTTCTGCTGTATCATCCCACACGATGATGTCATCAATGTATTGCAGGTGTTCTGGAGCTTGCCCCTGTTCCAGCACAGTCTGAATCAATCCATGGCAGATGGTAGGGCTGTGTTTCCACCCCTGGGGCAGTCGGTTTCAAGTGTACTGGATGCCCCTCCAAGTGAAAGCAAACTCTGGCCTGCATTCTGCTGCCAAAGGGATTGAGAAAAATGCACTGGCAATGTCAATTGTGGCATATCACTTGGCTGCCTTTGACTCCAGTTCATATTGAAGTTCTAGCATGTCCGGTACGGCAGCACTCAGTGGTGGTGTGACTATGTTCAGGCCATGATAGTCTACTGTTAGCCTCCACTCCTCATTAGACTTTTGCACTGGCCATATGGGGCTATTAAAGGGTGAGAGGGTCCTGCTGATCGCTCCTTGGCTCTCCAGTCTACGGATCAGCTTATGGATGGGAATCAAGGAGTCTCGGTTGGTGCGATATTGCCTCCGGTGCACTGTTGTGGTCGCAATTGGCACTTGTTGTTCTTCGACCTTCAGCAACCCCACAACAGAAGGATCCTCCGAGAGACCGGGTAAGGTGGACAGCTGCTTAATTTCCTCTGTTTCCAAGGCAGCGATACCAAAAACCCACCTATACCCTTTTGGGTCTTTGAAGCACCCTCTCCTGAGATAGTCTGTGCCAAGGATGCGTGGCGCCCCTGGACCAGTCACAATGGGGTGCTTTTGCCACTTCCTCCCAGTCAGGCTGATTTCAGCTTCCAGTACAGTTAACGCTTGGGATCCTCCTGTCACTCCAGAAATATAAATGGGTTTCACCCCTTGATACCTTGATGGCATTAGGGTACACTGTGCACCGGTATCTACTAGAGCCTTATACTTCTGTGGGACTGATGTGCCAGGCCATCTGATCCACACAGTCCAGTAAACCCGATTATCCCTCTCCTCTACCTGGCTGGAGGCAGGGCCCCTCTAATAGTGATCACAAAATTCTCCACTTCTGTCTTGTAGAAAGGGATTAGTATTCCTTATCACAGGAGCTGGAGTAAAATCAGCTCTTCCACTCTTTCCATCTGGGAAACTGCTCACCAGAGACTGGAGCAGCAGCTTTCCTGGGAGGATCATCCTTGACCATTGTTCTCCTCTTCAGTTCACGCACCCGTTGCTCCAGAACTGAGGTAGGTTTTCCATCCCACTTTCTCATGTCTTCTCCGTGATCTCGCAGGTAAAACCATAGGGTGGCCTGTGGCGTGTACCTCCTATATTTTCTTTCTGGAGCAGTAGGGCACCTTCTGTTAATAGTTGAGACATGGGTTGGTACGTGTGGGGAGCTGGATAGATCGGATAAATCGTCTCTCAATTGTTTGAACTCCTGGGACAGTTTTTCCACAGCTGAGATGATGGAAGGGGGGAGATTGTCTTCGAACTCTCGGAGTTGACAAATCAGATAATCCACTGTTGGTGATACTCCGTCATTCCAGGACATTGATGCCAATGTGTGGGCATATGATGATGGCGCACTCCGTGTAAGTTTCCGCCACATGGGTCGTGTACATTCGACTTCATCTGGATCTACGGATGTGTTCCTGGCATCCGGCCTACGATAGATCATCTCTAGAATGGCTGGTTCCCTCAGGGACTGGATGCCTTTCTCTATCGTGGTCCAGTTGGCTGAGCGACTCGTAATATCGTCTTTGTAGGGAAACCTTTCCTTCACAGCTGCCAGGAGCCGCCTCCAAAGACTGAGGGCTCGCTTCTGTCTTGCAATTGCTTTGTCAATTCCTCCTTCCCTAGCAAGTGATCCCAGCTGCTTGGCTTCCCTACCTTCTAGTTCGTGACCATCGGCCCCATTGTCCCAGCATCGGAGCAAGCAGGTGTCAATGTGCTCCCCTGGAAGACGGGTGAACTCTTTTCGCATATTCTGCACCTTGGTTGAGGTCTGGGGTCAAGAAGTCACCTTTTCTTCTTCTTCCTCTTCCTCTGATCCGTGTAGTAGTAAGTCTTGTCCAGATCCTGTTCCGTGTAGTAATGGCGTTGGGTCTTCATCTTTCTTCGCTTCACGGCTTGCTCTTTGCGCACCTCATTTCCTTTTGCTTACAGGGGCAACAGATATTGTCACAAATTGGCCATTTGGTTTAGCTGCAGTGTTTGTCACTCTGGTTGGAGTGGCTGCAGTGTCTGCTGCCGGGATTGGTGCAGCTGTTGTGCTTGGGAGTTGAGTAACACTAAAAGCTGCATTGTGTCTTGCAGTCGGGGTTTGAGTAGCTACTGTGCTTGTCGCTGGGGTTGGTGTAGCTGCGGTGCTTGGAGTAGCCACATTGTTGCTGTCGGGGTTTGAGTAGCTGCTGTGCTTGTCGCTGGGGCTGGTGTAGCTGCAGAGCTTGGAGTAGGCGCATTGTCTGTTGCTGTCGGGGTTTGAGTAGCTGCTGTGCTTATAGTTGGCATAGCTGCATTGTCTGTTGCTTTGCCATCAGATCCAGAGACATTTTTTTCCCTTTGAAGGTGCTGGATAGTGTTGAGCAGGGCTCTGTAGGCGTAGGCCAAGCCCCAGCACATTGCAGTGATTTGTCCCTCTCTGGTATAACCAGGACGACAGCACACCTCGTTTAAGTGTTTTACTAGTTTTTCCGGATGTTGCACTTGTTCAGTGGTGAAGTTCCAAAGCACTGGAGGGGCCCACTGGCCTAGATACTTGCCCATACTATCCCACACACCCTGCCACTCATAACTGACCAGCCTCAGGGAAAATCTCTTGGTGGTCCTCCTATATTGTCATCTAACCTTAGACCAGATTTGAACCTGATACTGCTGAACTTTCAAGATCAGATGAAATAGGGTGTTCCCAGGGCGGGATGGTCATGGGTAAAACACACTCCGTACGTTTGCCAACATGCTGATCCCCAGCACAATCAGCAGGCAGGACTCAAGGGTATTCAAAGCCCATCCAAAACCTTCAGAACTCTCAACTGCTGTTGCAAATAGGCTGGTGGGGGAGTGGAGGGTGTAAGGGAATGCCTCCTTCATAGGTTGACCCCCTGAGGAGAAATAAAAGATATGCAATTGCTAAAAAATTTCATTATATACCTCCCAAAGTATAGAGGTGATGGCCACGCTGGAAGCACAAACCAGACCAGTTTCATGATCAATGAGTCTATTGTATTACAAGTCATTACCATGAAGTACAGTGAAACAAGAACCTTAGCCCAGGCCCCCCAGCTGATAAACACTAAAACAGCAAATAGTGGCTGTAAGTAAGGTACAACATGCTGAAACTCTGAGATCAAGCGCAACAACTCTGACAGCCAATAAATCACCATTGTGACAAGTAGTAACAATGAATGCTTATCACAAATATAATTAGACACACTCTGGTGAGATCTGTCGTTATCTCAACCCTTCATGCCCCACGTTGGGCGCCACAAAGAACTGTCATGGTTTGAGCCCAGCCGGTAACTCAGAACCACACAGCCACTCGCTCACTCCCCCCTTCCTCCCCCCGCTCCCGGAGGAATGGGGAGGAGAATCGGAAGAATATAACTCCCACGGGTTGAGATAAGAGCAGTCCCGCAACTAAGGTATAATACAAACCACTACTGCTACCACCAATGATAATAATGATTAGTGAAATAACAAGGGGAGAGGATACAATTGCTCACCACCCGCCGACCGATACCCAGCCCGACCCGAGCAGTGATCTGGGCCTTCCGGGTAACTCCCCCCGGTTTATATACTGGTCATGACGTGCTGTAGTATGGAATACCCCTTTGGCTAGTTTGGGTCAGGTGTCCTGTCTCTGTTTCCTCCTGGCTTCCCCTCCTCCCTGGCAAAGCATGAGACTAACAAAGTCCTTGGTCAGAGTAAACATTTCTTAGCAACAACTAAAAAACATCAGCGTTATCAGCGTTGTTCCCAGGCTGAAAGTTAAAAAACACAGCACTGCACCATCTACTAAGAAGGAGAAAGATGACTGCTATAGCTGAACCCAGGTCAGAACATTACTAAGCAGGTCCCTGAAGAGGCCAAAGTCTGCTCTCTGGAAGTCCAGCGCAGTGAGCTTGCTGCATGCTCTTCTCACTGTCCTAAGGATCTCGAACCTGACCATCTCATGATCGCTACAGCCAAGGCTGCCCTGGAGCGTCACATTTCCAACCAGTCCCTCCCTGTTGGTGAGCACGAGGTCCAGCATGGCACCTCGCCTTGTCATCTCCTCTATTATTTGCAAGAGGAAGTTGTCTTTCACACAATCGAGGAAACTCCTGGATTGCGTGTGCCGGGCCGTACCGTCCCTCCAACAGATATCAGGATGGTTGAAGTCCCCCATGATGACAAGAGCCTGAGAGAATGAGGCTGCTCCTATCTGTCTGTAGAGCGCTTCATCCACAGAGTACTCTTGATGAGGCGGTCTGTAACAGATCCCTGCAGTAATGTCCCCCATCGCTGTTCTCCCTTTGACCCTGACTCACAAACTGTCTGTTGACTGATCACCTGTCCCCAGACAGAGTTCCATACTCTCCAGCCTATCACTGGCATAAATAACAACTCCCCCTCCCCGTCTGCCAGGCCTGTTTTTCTAAAGAGCCTGTAACCTTCCATTCCGACACTCCAGTCATAGGAGCCATGCCACTGTGTTTCTACGATACCAGTGTAATACCACTTATCTAATGTTAAAACTATTATTTTTTACATTATTTCAGTACTACTCTTTAACCTCATCTCCTTTTTTAGAGCAAATATACTGCTGATATATGGAGAAATTTTTTTTTAATTCATCATTATCTAATTTTCTTAAGCCTCTTTAATACTGCTTTATGTGTATCTTCATGTCTTTATTCTTTGAACTGTAATTTATTCTGTGGTACTGATGGACATACTTTCACTTCACTGCAATGAAGAATATCATCTTGTTCAATACCCTTTTTGGGGGGTTGTACAGCTGGAAAAGGAGAGATGGGTTGTACAGCTGGAAAAGGAGAGACATGCTTTGGCCTAAGTAAAAAGTATACCTGATCCAGCCTTGCTTGCTTCTGTATTTCTCTGAGGATGACATAATTCCTTCTTTTTTCCCCATTATCCCCGCCAACAGAGAGAAAATGAGCCCACATACATTGTGCACTGGTAGCAAGGCATGCTGGGCCAAGCTGGAATAGAGTTAATTTTCTTCATTGCAGCTTATATATTGCTACATTTTAGTTTTAGATAGCTTTTGCTGAATGTATTTGGACAGCATCAAGTCCTTCTCTGTTTCTCACTCTACCCCTCAGTGAATAAATTGGGGAGTGCACAATAGGCTGCCAGGGCATACAATGGGATGGATGACCTGAACTAAGCAAAGACATATTCCATACTATGTAACAACATGCTCAGCAATACAAATGAAAAGAGGGGATTTTAGGAAGGTTAGCCATCTTTTTCTCAGGAACTTGCTGGACATTGGAATACCCATGGGAGATGATGAGTCATTGCCTTTACATCACTTATTTTCTTCTCTCCTCTTCCACTTATCCTTCACGTAACATATTTTTGTTTGTTTGTTTTATTTTATCTTGACCCCCAAGCTTTCTTGGTTTTATTCTTACTTTTATTTTCCCCTGTCACACCAGGAGTTGGGGGGAAAAGTGAACAAGTGGCTGTCTGGTGGCTGGCTGCCCACTGGGATTAACTCACAACAGGATTTAATGGCTACTGAGCATTTCAGGTCTGATAAGCAGGTGCACTGTGGGTGCTTACTAGTCTATTAGGGACTCTTGTGGACTCCTAATTTACATTGATGTCTCAAGTTTGTGTCAGATATGGCTTATGACTTGTTATTTTTCCTCCCTTTAATAGTGAGAACTTAGATTAATAAAGTTGGGATACAACATTCTAGTTTCTTCCAATACTCAACACTATTACAAGTAAAGTAACCAGTTCTGTCCTGTCGGGGGGCTGGACAGGATGATCAACTGTCAGTTAAATGATCTCCATTTCCCTTGGTTCTTTATGAGGGTAAAATTCACTAAATTTGTAATCCATGGTTTGATTTCCGCTGCTGGTTTTTGATGAATTGTTCAGCATCAATACATCTCATCCTCCTTCATATGTCTTTATTTTTCATCATATTCTGTTGCCGAGGATACAAACTAATATCTATTGAAAGGTCTCTATGATTTACTGCAGTGAATCTCTAATAAAGTCATGTGGGTCTGCTCTTATTTGAGTTTAATACCAGCTTCTCCACCGGCAGTGGAATAAGGCAAATTTTTTTTGTCTAAACTGTAACAGAAGTTTTCATTTTAATACTGTTATAGTGACTTAGAGATATGTTAGTCACACAGATGAGTGAGTGCAATAAGTAAATAATTGTTTCAAATTCCTTTAAAAGGAAAATTAACAAATTATAAGTTGTAATTATAGAAATTTTGATTCATCTTTTTGGACAATGAGCCACTAAAACCAGTATGGCCAACTGTTGCTACTAATATAACCAGAAGCCTTACACTTAACATCAAAAAGTAACAAGACTCCAGTCCTGGCCTATTAGGTTTTCTATGAGCTTGTTATAAGAATATACTGCTGATTCAGAGCTTGGTATTAGGCAAGTTTTTTCTATAAATTGTGGGAAGATAGTTGCATCATTCTCTGAGGGTACTTGCCTCCTTCCTTTGCTGATAAAAAAACCCTAGGTGACTAGTTTAGATTTGATTTATGTTTAGAGGGCTAAAGTTTAGTGAGACTCCCACCTATATAATGCATAGGTTAGGTTATTCACTGAGCTGCAGAAGATATTTCACCAGTTTCCTGCTTTTATTGAGTATTGTAGGCATGAGCCTAGATCTTGGATCAGTGAAATCCAAACAAATTCAGAATTACAAATGATAATTTTGACATTTCTTTGCACAAACTTGTAAAAGTTGTAACCTCATTAGGTGAATATCAATATTGATCTAGAAACATTTTCTCCAATAGATTAAAAACTCCTTAAAATGGGAAATTTTTTCATGTTTTTCACATGACTCCATATGAAATATGGATGCAGGAGTTTAATACACCATTAGCAAGTTTGCTGATACCAGACTGGGAGGTGCTGTTGACTGTCTTGAGGGACAATGGCCTTGCTGAAGGATATAAATAGATTGGAGCATTGGGCTATGATTAAAGGGATGAAATTAACAAGCCAAAATGCCATATTCTGCACCTAGGACAGAGTAAAGCTGGACAGAAGTATAACTTGGGAGAGGAGAGGCTGGAGAGCAGCCCTGCAGGGAGGGATCTGAAGGTACTGGCTGACAGCAGACTCAATGGGAGTCAGCAGTATGCCCTGGCAGCCAAAAGGGCAAACCTCATCCTGGAGTTCATCGAACACAGCATGACCGGGCAGTCAAAAGAGGTGGTTATCCCACTGTATTCAGCATTGGTGCAGCATCACCTTGAGTACTGTGAGCAGTTCTGGACCCTACAATTTAGGAAGGATGTGAAGGTCCTTGAATGTATCCAGAGGAGGGCAGCAAAGCTGCTGAAAGAGCTGGAAGGAATATCCTATGAGAAGCAGCTAAGGATTTTGAGCTTCTCTAGTTTGGAGACAAGGAGGCTCTCTACAGATTCCTGAGGTTGGGAAGTGGAGAGGGAGGTGTTGATCTCGTCTCCCCGGTACCCAGTGATAGGATGCATACTGCATAGGCTCAAACCTGTCAGGGGAGGTTTAGACTGGACACAGGAAACCTTTGTTTACCAAGAGGGTGGTCAAACACAGGCTTCCTGGAGAGGTGACCAGTGTCCCAAGCCCGTCAGTGTTTAGGAGGCATTTGGACAATGCCCTTATGTTGTGGTTTAACCCAGCAGTCAGCTAAACGCCACACAGCCATTCACTCACTCCCCCCCAGTGGAATGGGAGAATCAGAAAAAAAAATTTAAAACTTGTGGTTTGAGATAACGACAGTTTATTAGGACAAAAAGGGAAGGGAAAAGTAATAATAATGATAAAAGCATATACAAGTGATGCACGATGCAATTGCTCACCACCTGCTGACTGGTGCCCAGCCAGTCCCCTAACAGCAGGCTGCCACTCCCTGGCCAACTCCCCCTAGTTTTATTGTTCAACATGACTTCCTGTGTTATGGGATATACTTTTGGCCAGCTGGGATCATCTGTGCAGGCTGTGTCCCCTCTTTGCTTCTTGTTCACCACCAGCCTCCTCCCTGGCAGGGCAGCGCGAGAAACTGAGAAGTCCTTGACTTGGTGTTAGTGCTGCTCAGCAACAACTAAAACATTGGTGTATTATCAGCATTATTCTTATCCTAAGTCAAAGCACAGCACTACACCAGCTACTAGGAAAAAAATTAACTCTATCTCAGACAAAACCAGGATACCTTAACAACGTGCTTTAATTTGATTAGCCCTGAATTGGTCAGGTAGTTGGACCAGGTGATTGTTGTAGGTCCCTTGCAACTGAAATAGTTCTGTTCTATTCTATATATGGCACTACTTTTCTGGAGTCATCAGTGGACTGGACTGGTAGTTTTGGGTATTGGGGGAGGGTTTTGTTTTGTTTTTTTTTTTCTTGAACGTTGGCCTCATAGAATAAAGGTGGTTGTTGTCCATGGGAACCTGACATTACTTTTTGCCACGGCCTATAGTGATAGGGCAAGGCACAACGGTTTTACACTAAAAAAGGGTAGATTTAGGTTGGACATAATGAAGGAACTCTTTACTATGAGAGTGGTGAGGCACTGGATCAAGTTGCTGAGTGAACTTGTGGATGCCCCATCCCTGGAAATGTTGAGGACCTGATTGGATGGCGTTTATAGTGACCTGGTCTAGTGGAAGGTGTCCCTGCCCATGGCAGTGGGAGCTACACTAGGTGAGCTGTTTCTGAGATGATAATTCTTCTGTCATTATTAATGTTATTCAAAATCCTATTAATCAAACACAAAAAGAGAAGTCAGCATTCCAGAGTGTAGTTTTATTAGTCTGAGGATTTCCCTATAGATGGTGCATCAGAGCTTTCAGACATAGAAACTGAAAAAGAAATCTCAGATCACAGAAGAATACACTCACGCCCATGCCTCAGGTCTCTCTGAAGGAGATACTTCAAGAGTCGTATACCAAAAGAAAAAAAAATCGTGTCAGCTGTACAACTTCAAAGTTTCTCTAATATAAATCAGATCTTCACAAATACTGAAGTCCCAAAAGGCAGAAAAAGTCCATTTAAAAAGGAACTTTCTCTCCATCTTGACAGATGCAACTGAAAATAATGTAGGTCTATTTGTTAAGCAGCAATATTATTTTAGTGTCCCCTCTATATACAGACTGATAGTATAAAAAAAAAAAAAAATTATTTAGACTAAACCAGTATTCATGGCAGGAGTTTCCTTTGTTGTTGTTTTTTATGTGAGAATTTTACTAAATAGGGGATACATATGTGTAAACACTCACTATACATCACTCCAACCACAATAAGCTCTTAGAAGATAATTATGTCATTATGTGATTATGTACATGGACAATTTAACAATCCTATAACCAATTATTTTTCTGTAGTATTGTTAAAATTCAAGACAATTCCTAGCATGTTCAAAGTCCACTTAAAACACTGAAAAATTTCTGTGTGGTTCAATATGTTGCAGACCATTAATAGTAAAACACCTTATTTTTCTATCCATGCAGACTGAAGGAAATGGGAAAGCCCGCAAGATGCTAACCCTTTTTTGAAGCACAGGTAAATGAAGTTAAGAATCATATACTCAGGTTTTGTCCATGCTACAAAGGGAGCAACTGAATGGAAAAGAAGTTACATATTTTCTTAACGTGATATAAGTACATAAGTTATCAGCAATGCCCCTGCAACACACAAGACCAACAGCATCCTGGGCTGCATAAGTAAAAGCATCAGCAGGAGGATGAGAGAGGTGATCTTTCTGCCCTGGTAAGAGACATCTGGAGTGCTAGGTCCAGGTCTGGGATCCCCAGTGCAAAGGAGACATGGACATGCTGGAAGCAGATCAAGCGAAGTGACCGTAAAATCCTTTGGAACTGGAGCATTTGCCATATGAAGAGTGGCTGAGAGAGCTATAACTGTTTATCCTGGAGAACAGAAGGCTCAGGCCAGTGCTATTAATGTGTATGAATAGTTGATGGAAGGAACTAAAGAAGACAGAGCCAAGCTGTTCTTAGTGGTGCCCAGTGACATGACAAAACACAAGGTGCATAAAGAGCATGAAGTATAAGAGGTTCCATTTAAAGATATGAAAAACTTTTTTGCTTCAAGGATGATTAAACATTGGAATAGGCTGCCCAGAGAAGTTGTGTATGTCCATGAGTTACCATGGACATACTGGTCCATGGTATTTTGCTGCCTTAGTGATTTGTATTCTCTCTTGCCCACATATGAAGCAAGCCACTCCAGAAATTTTGTAATCAATTGTCAATTAGTATAGTGTCTTCTTTTCTGGAAGAGTCTTTCAGGTCTGAATCCCAGCCATTCACTGCTATAACTGCTGAAAGCTGCAGCATTGATGCATTCACCACTAAATAATTACAAACGTGAAGAAAAAATAATGTCCTGTTTGTATCAAAACTCACCCAAAGTGAGTGGAAAATCAGGAATGTAATCTATCTGCAACTCAGGCAGATTACTCAGTTTCCACAATGTAAAATGAGAATAATGTTATTACAAGAGGACACACGAGTTTTGTTAAGACATATTAAAAGATTTTAATCATATGGTGATGAAGGTCACAGAAAAATTCAAAACAAAATTGGAAATTTAGTTTTCAAACAATTTCTATGGGAAATCAGTAGTAGAAAAATTCTATGAAATTATGTTAAACATTAATGTATGTGACAAAAAGAAAATAATGAATTGGTTTTTTTTAAGTCAATACTACACTTTCATCTGCTCTAAATATTTAGGGATCTGTCTGAAAAAAAAGATAGTCAATTAAGTAAGCACAGACTGCATTTTAATGCAAAAACACAAGGATACTAAAACAGTGAATTAAAGTTTCACAGGCTTTCATATTTAACTTTTTTTTTCATGTTTATTAAACACTTGACTCTACAAAGTAATTTAATGTTCATTTGATGTGCTTCTAAAACCTTCTATACAATCTGCAACAAATCTACTTCCTTATGTTATTTCTCGTAAAATATTTTTTTTTAAAACTAGAGAGTATTCCTGTTTCTTGTTTTAATATCAGCCCTGTTTTTAAATTTTTTTTTGGCTAGGCAATTTTTGTTTGTTTGCTAGTTTGTTTGTTTTTCCTGTGTACCATGTGTATATCTCAGGATAGTTCTTGGCTAATCTGCACATCTGTGCATCTGCAGTAAACTGGAAATGCACATAAGCAGGCTATCACATGTAAAAATAACATTTTTTTTTCTCAAATATTTCAAATTTTATAAAATACCTAGGAAAACAAATATTAATACTTTTTAGATTTCTTCCTAGGTTTGGAAACTTAGTGTTTAAATTCACAAAACTCTTTCTTCCATTGTTAGAATTAATTTCCATGCCTGTATACTTCTGACTGGGATTTTATTTTGATTTAATAATGGAGTTCTTACTTTTTTGAAATAATAGTAATAGATGCTATTATTACTGTTCTTAAAATGTAAAGAGTAAACATAGAAATTGGAGGTATATCTTATCTATATGTGTATAAAGATATAGGGGTATATAAATCACATATATATCAAATTTTTAGAAATGTAAAGCAAACTGTAAAGCTATGATATTTTTGTTTGTGTGGAAATCAACAGCTTTCAGGGAAAACCAGTGATGCATGCAGCCATGCAGCAAGAAAGTCTCAAAAGGCTAGGTTTTTATTTCTTGTATCACTTAATCTTACTATTTCTATGCAAACAACCTGTAAAACATTGAAACTAAATGTAGCAATGTACATTTCACAGTATTTTTTTTAGATTTTATTGATTTAAATATATTTCATAAGGCATTATCTTGCAAAACTACTCTTCTCTTATTAGTACTTCAAGCTCAAACAGCATATAATGTTCTATGCTGTGTATTTTATAACATTATTTTTAATTCATCAGTTGAATCATGTTGCTTCGGTATATAATTGTTCACTTGGTATGAGGCAAGTGACCTATGGTGAGGCTGATAAACCACGCACATCAGTAAGGCAAATGGTGCTGGGAAAAATCATTATTTCCTCTTACCGTAATGATCAGAAGTTGCTGCTTCAAAAGGAATTGTGAAGATGATACCAAGTCAAGAAACCTGTCATATGAAGATTTTTCTGATACATGTTAAATGAAGTTTTGGTATGAACCACATGGAGAGAAAGGATCGTAAGCAGGCACAGTTTAGGTGGTGTGATTTAAGCCCAGCTGGCAACTCAGAACCACGCAGCCACTCACTCACTCCCTCCTTTCTTCCCCCCCACCCCACTCCCAGAGGGATGGGGAGGAGAATGTAAACCCCACAGGTTGAGATAAAAACAGTCCAGTAACTAAGGTATAATACAAAACTACTACAACTACCACCAATGATAATGATGATAAGGGAAATAACAGGGAGAGAAAATATAAAACTAAAAGGGGAAAAGGAAAATAAAACAGAAAACAGAAGCAATGCACAATACAATTGATCACCACCCACCGACTGATATCCAGCCTGACCTGAGCAGCAATCTGGGCCTTCTGGGTGACTCCTGCAAGTTTATATACTGGGCCTGATGTGCTGTGGTATGGAATATGCCTTTGGCTAGTTTGGGTCAGGCGTCCTGCCTCTGCTTCCTCCCAGCTTCTTGAGCCCCACCTCACTGGCAGAGCATGAGACTGAAAAAGTCCTTGACTGGAGTAAACATTACTCAGCAACAACTAAAAACATCGGTGTGTTATCAGCACTGCTCTCAGACTAAAGTAGAAAATATAGTACTGCACCAGCTACTAAGAAGGAGCAAAATGACTGCCACAGCTGAACCCAGGACAGTACGCAGTCAAGAAGAGCAGCAACTCTGAACAAGTACACTACCTGTAGAAGCTCAGGCTTATATGAAAAAGGTTAAGCGTCTCTCTTCTCCTGTAAAAATAAAAAGATGCAGTATGAAGTCCCAACTGGGAGAAAACCTGTAGGCTGGAAATAGTCTTCTAGCCCCTGTGGCATGAATTTGAGCTTTCCATTCTTTGAGCTGTCAAGAAGACTGAAGTTCCTATCTCCTGTTTTAAAGACAATCACAAGTGACAAAAGAATTGTTACATCCAGTCTGGCCTTGAACACTTCCAGAGATGGGCCATCCACAACTTTTCTGGGCAACTTTTTCCAACTCACCCCTTCCACAGTAAAGAATATCTTTCTAGTATCTAATCTAAATCTACCCTCTTTCAGTTTAAAGCCATTCCATCTTGTCTTATCCCTACGTAGCCTTGTAAAAAGTATCTGTCTAGCTTTCTTGTAGCTTTGGGTATTGGAAAGCTGCTCTAAAGTCCCTCCAGAGCCTTCTCTTTTCCAGGCCAAACAACCCCAAATCTCTCAACCTATCTCCACGGAAAAAGCCATCAATATTATTTTTAAATTACATATATTAAAGGAAAATAGAATCATAGAATCACAGAATCATTTGGGTTGGAAAAGGCCTTTGAGTCCAACTGTTAACCTGACACTGCCAAGTCCATCAGTAAACCACATCCTTAAGTACTATGTTTACATGTCTTAAACACCTCCAGGGATGGGGTCTCAACCACTTGCCCAGGCAGCCTGTTCCAATGCTTAACAACCCTTTCAGTGAAGAATTTTTTGCTAATATCCAATCTAAAACTTCCCCAGAACAACTTTTCCAGATGATCTTCCCCAGGCCAGTAGCGTTTTATGGGGTTGTTGTGACCCAAATGCAGAACCCAGCACTGAGCCTTCTTGAACTTCATACAGTTGGCCTCAGCCCATCAATCTGGCCTGTCCAGATCCCTCCGTAGAGCCTTCCTACCCTCCAGCAGTTCAACATGCCTGCCCAGGTCAGTGTCATCTGCAAATTTTTGAGGGTGCATTTGATTCCCTTGTCCAGTTCATTGATAAAGATATTAAACAGCACAGGCCCCAGTACTGAGCCTTGGGGAACACCAAGTATAACTGGCCACCAACTGGATTTAACTGTTCACCACCACTCTTTGGGCTCATCCATCCAGCCAGTTTTTCACCCAGTGAATAGTACACCCATCAAGGCCAAAAGCAGCCAGAAGCAAAAGACACAAAAACCTCACAATGCTCTTGTGACTTTTAGCATCCCTCCACCCTCAAAGCCCTACATTATCCTAAGTTTTACTCTTTATTTATAACTGGAATTCTCCATTCACATAAGATTTGTAAAATTTGGTTCACATTTTTAGTTATCCAGCTGAAACTTGGCTAATTAAAATCTATACATTCCTTACTCATCAGCCACTTGTTTTGCACTTACTGTGTTAAAAATGGCACTACAAATCATATTTTCTACAATTCACATGGGGAACATCTCCTGCATAAGATTGATTTTTTTTGTTTGCATTTTGGTAAATCTCCTTAGTTCTTCCTCATAGAGACTAAATTTCACAACCATGTTCCATAATTCTTTCTGTAGTGAAGACTGATGTTCCCTTCACTGCCTGAGCTTGCCATTGAGCTGTACCACAGCTTGCTGTCCCCATGTTATGAATTACACATTGTATTTCACAATGCAGGGAGAAACTTCTCCAAAACCAGTGGATGAGTCAAAAACATTACTTATAACATCCTGAATTCCTTGGAAGTATATGTTAACATTTACCTTGTTCTTGGAAAAATTTAAAATCACACCCACATTATATCTTGCCACACTCTCAGCTTCATTGAATGCAAACATATATATACACGATGAATGCCTTTGCTTTTCTGAAAGCAACTTGAATGTTTTCAGCTTCACCGGATCTTTAGTCCTGAAACAAAAAATAGTCTTTGAATTAAAAAAGGAAGTTACATGATAAAGATGTCATAGAATCACAAAATCACAGAACAGTTGAGGTTGGACAGGACCTCTGGAGGTCAATCTGGTCCAACCCTCCACTCAAGCAGGGACATCTAGAACCAGTTAATAAGGACCATGTCCAGACAGCTTATGAATATGTTGAAGGAGGGAGACTTCACAACATGCCTGGGCAACCTGTGCCAGTGTTTGGTCATTGTCAGACTACAAAAGTGATTCCTGATGTTCAGACAGCACCTTCTGTGTTTCAGTTTTTGCCTATTGCCTCTGGCCCTGTCACTGGGTACCACCAAACAGAGACTGGCTCCATGCTCTTTCCATTCTCCCTTCAGGTATTTATATACATTGATGAGATCCCCCTGAGGTTCTCTTCTCCAGGCCTTTAGCATATACTGGTACTAGGGGTTGTTCGTCCTCAGGTACAGAACTTTGCACTTCTGATAACACTGTCATGAATTGTTGTCACTAATTCTCATCAGTAATATGTAACTAATGCCATAGAAATTCACAATATTGAACAGTATATGAACTGAAAATAGAAATTGATTCACAAAGAAATTAAAACATGAAATGCTACTTGGCATGGCATGGAATAATTATACTGAAACATATTTTGAGAAAAAATACAGAATATGAAAGATTTCTTTGTAATAAGACATGTTTACTTGGTGTAATATTAGTGAATTACAAACTGCTGAATGCCTACAAGTGGATTCATGTTGCTTTTGAGACAGATACAAACTTGACTAAAAGTTATTTTCCTTTTCTAATATTATATCTTATGAATTTATTTCTTCAAGTATTTCTGTTGAAGTCATAAACCAAATAATTCCTTATTGAGACACAATTCTATAATGACAGAGATTGCAATTTAAGTACCTACAGCTATATATATACACATATATCTGTACGTATATCTATAAATACAGCATTTTAATAACGCAAAGAAAAGCCTCACACAGGACATGCCTCCAGAGATTCCTTTTTTCCTCAAATAATTTTTCCTTTCTTTGTTCTTTTATAAAATTGAACACCCTCGCATGACTCTTCACCTCACCAAAAAAAAAAAAAAAAAAAAAAAAAAAAATCCCCCAAAACAAAGAAGAAAAAACTCCTTAACTCCTTTGTGATCAATGTTCCAGATCTTTAGCAGCATCTGTTAATTAAAACTAAATTCCCAGCTCAACTTGCATTGGAAATCAGGATGAAAATATAACCAGGTTAAGTCCTTTAAAGATATCTTGCATTCCATATAGGGGTGAGAATTTACTATACATTTAAAATATTTACGGTAATGTTTGGTGCAAAGAAACTTATGTGCCAGACAGACAAAAATAAACTGACAATCTTTTGTTCTATTCTGTAGAAATAGAAAAATTTTAGACTGCATAATCGCATGATAATTAATATGGAAGATTATGATTTTTTTTCCTGCTACTTAAGTAGAACTATTAGAATCTAAATGTTAACAGACTAAATCTAACATAAATTCTTTGAATTGACTTTTTTTCTTTGAAGTGCACCCTCATTATTTCTTCTAAGAATATGTCGTTTTGTGCATTGGCCCTGTATCCTTTTTTGAAAAGAAGCAGTTCAGAGGGGATCACTACAGAAGCTGGCAGTTACACTACAGAAGGGAACCTAGGCTTGTTTTGAAGAGTTATCAAATCCAAACAGAAGACAATATAAACTGCAAAAAGAGTGGAGCTGTGTTTGTAATCTTGCCTCAGGCAAGCCAAATGTTCTGTTCACATTTACTCCTTATTTGCCACAGAAAGGAACTGTAAAAGCTAGAAACAAATCTTTGATCATATTTTATTCCTACGGGACTTCCCTGTATCTGAAGTAATATGATCTCTACTATTTGCAAACCTCCTGAAGTGAAATTTTGGAATGCACTATTTTCAAGATACATCTCCGTTAGAAATACTGATCCCCTAGGTTACAGCCAAGATTTATCTGTAGGTAAGCTGGTAGATGGTTTTAATATACCTCACCTGCCGCTTGAGGGGGAGTCAAAACATATTTTTCTTAACAGTCTTCAGAAGTGCTCTCCCTGATTCCTGGGAGGAGTTAGAACCAGATAACCCCTTAGTAGGGATCTGTTATGTTGGCTGAAGTACAGAGTAGTTGTTAGGAAAAAAAACCAAACACAACCAAAACTTTTTTTTGCAAGCCTACTCAAAAGCAAGACTCAAAATAACAAAGTTGCATGATCTGAAATATGCAATAAATGGACATGGATTTTTTGCGCAGTCAACTTTACTATGATTTTGCCCATTATGTTTGCAGTGCAGGCAGATGGAGAAAGAGCTCAAGTGCACAATCTGCATTTAACCTCTTCTATGGTCCATTCTGCCAGCAAGACAGCTGATTATAACAAGCAGCAAATGGAAAAGGGAGCAAAAACGATATGGCAGTTGAAGATAATAAAGTTAGAGGTAGCATGACTGCATAGCTGTTAAATGAAAGCATGCCAGATGAGACATTCTGAAGGAATGAAGCACAATAAAATTGCACATTGCCACAGACAAGGACTCCTACAGTCCTAGACCCTCTAATAGCCTTGCATACAAGCCAGGCTTTAGCTGGCCAGTTCAGAGAATATGTCCGAAGTTCACCATGTGGAGCAATGCTGACAGAAGAGCATACGATAACCAAGTCTGAATAGCCAATAGGGCAGCCAAGTGGATTTCTAGTGAGATACTTGTATCTACAAGCTTGTGTATGTGCCTTAGGGGGTGATGAGATCTGCTAGCAGGCTTTGACCAGGCAACAAGTAGGAGCAGAATCAGGTAATTTCTGTTGTTCGCACTTATGTCAGTGGTGTTTGGGGGTAACACGCTGTCGGTAAAGCCTCTGCTATTTGTTCATCTATGGACAGTTGACTGTGTCTATAGAGGCGTATGTGTGGGCATGTACTTGCACCACAGCACAACAGGAAGGACAACTCCCTCAGTTCCCGAAGTCCATTGGATTCAGTCAGACCTTAAGGATTTACACAAACATTGCTTTCTCCATCTGCATAATTAGTCTAATGAATCAGAAGTGATGCCAAGCTGGTTAGCAACAACTACCGCAACCAACCGAGACAGGTAGGGCATTTAGATAGTACGACAGTATTTAAAAAGTATTTTAATAGAGTGAAAAAACCATAAACTGAAGATGAAATAGGTTTTGGAGTTAGTACTGTATTTCCTGCAACAGACTCATATCCCCAAATGCAACAGTGCAATTGAAATCTTGTGCCAAAACACTTTAATTGGATTAATACACAATGAAGTAAATATAAATGTTAACTCTTTTAGTTGGCATTCATTTTTCTTTTACAGTGATCAAATATAGAAGTACATTGTATAGAAATATAATCTAGAAAGCCAAATTTTGCCGTGAAAGTAGTGTGTTCAATTAATATCATGGCTTTTATATTTTCAGTGTTCTAATAGGATCATGTATAAAGATTTTCTACATTAATTCTTCAGGTTTTCAAATGTAGAAGTTATTTTAGCATAGGCTCACTAGTGATAAATCCTAACTCAAACATATTAAATATTTTGCTTTGTTACTACGGAAGGTAGTATTAACCTCATTTACTAGATGACTAGAAATGTATTACTACCAGTTGTTCCTGTCAAGCATGATTAATTCCCTGAAACTAATCATAATTAGTTATTTCCATTCCTGTAGAGATGTCACATGCGAAATGCACTCAGATAATTTTAATACAGTATTCTCTATATTTCAAGAAGTCTCTCAAATGAAGATAACAGAGTATCTTAGCAGAAAAGAAGTGTGCTAAAATGTATTTGATAGTAGCACATTTTAACACTGCAATATTCTTTCTAGAATACAAAAGAGCTGTCACTGCTGGTGGCATCTGGATTTTTTTTTTTTTTTTCTGTAGTAATGATTATGAGATAAATGTAGCAATGATTATGAGGAAAAGAAGTGTGCTAAAATGTATTTGAGAGTAGCACATTTTAACACTGCAATATTCTTTCTAGAATACAAAAGAGCTGTCACTGCTGGCGGCACCTGGATTTTTTTTTTTTTACTGTAGTAATGATTATCAGGTAAATTGGCAGATCCAGATGAAAACGGTACCACCCAAGTTCAAATATATACATGCAAATTTATATTTATTATAAAAGATGGTTTTTATATCATAGAATCATAGAATCATAGAATCATAGAATCATAGAATAGTAAGGGTTGGAAAGGACCTTAAGATCATCTAGTTCCAACCCCCCTGCCATGGGCAGGGACACCTTGCACTAAACCATGTGGTCCAAGGCTCTGTCCAACCTGGCCTTGAACATCGCCAGGGATGGAGCATCCACAACCTCCCTGGGCAACCCATTCCAGTGCTTCACCACCCTCACTGTAAAGAACTTCTTCCTTATATCTAGTCAAAACTTCCCCTGTTGAAGTTTGAACCCATTACCCCTTGTCCTACCATTACAGTCCCTAAGGAAGAGTCCCTCCCCACCATCCTTGTAGGCCCCCTTCAGATACTGGAAGGCTGCTATGAGGTCTCCACGCAGCCTTCTATTCTCCACGCTGAATAGCCCCAACTCTCTCAGCCTGTCTTCATACGGGAGGTGCTCCAGCCCTCTTATCATCCTTATGGCCCTCCTCTGGACTCACTCCAACAGCTCCATGTCCTTTTTATGTTGAGGACACCAGAACTGTACGCAGTACTCCAAGTGAGGTCTCACGAGAGCAGAGTAGAGGGGCAGGATCACCTCCTTCGACCTGCTGGTCACGCTTCTTTTGATGCAGCCCAGGATGCGGTTGGCTTTCTGGGCTGCAAGCGCACACTGCCAGCTCATGTTAAGCTTCTCGTCAAACAACATCCCCAAGTCCTTCTCTGGAGGGCTGCTCTGAATCTCTTCTCTGCCCAACCTGTAGCTGTGCCTGGGATTGCTCTGACCCAGGTGTAGGACCTTACACTTGGCTTGGTTAAACTTCATAAGGTTGGCATCTGCTCACCTCACAAGCGTGTCAAGGTCCCTCTGAATGGCATCCCTTCCCTCCAGCGTATCAACCGAACCACACAGCTTGGTGTCATCGGCAAACTTGCTGAGGGCGCACTCAATCCCACTGTCCATGTCGCCGACAAAGATGTTGAACAGGACCGGTCCCAACACAGATCCCTGAGGGACACCACTCGTTACTGGTCTCCAACTGGACATCGAGCCATTTACCACAACTCTTTGCGTGCGGCCATCGAGCCAGTTTTTTAATCCACCGAGTGGACCATCTATCAAATTGATGTCTCTCTAATTTAGAGACAAGGATGTCATGCGGGACAGTGTTGAACGCTTTGCACAAGTCCAGGTAGATGACATCAACTGCTCTGCCGCTGTCCATCAGTTCCGTGGCTCCATCCTAGAAAGCCACCAAATTGGTCAGGCAGGATTTCCCCTTAGTGAAGCCATGTTGGCTGTCACCAACCACCTCGTTTTTCATGTGCCTTAGCATGCTTTCCAAGCGAAACTGTTCCAAGATTTTGCCAGGCACAGAGGTGAGACTGACTGGTCTGTAGTTCCCTGGGTCTTCCATCTTCCCCTTCTTGAAAATGGGGGTTATATTACCCTTCTTCCAGTCATCGGGAACTTCACCTGACTGCCAGGATTTTTCCAATATGATAGACAGTGGCTTAGCAACTTCATTCGCCAGCTCCTTCAGGACCTGTGGATGGATTTCATCAGGTCCCATGGACTTGTGCACGTTCAGGTTCTTAAGATGGTCTCGAACCTGATCCTCTCCTACAGTGGGCCTAAGGTCTTCATTTTCACAGTCCCTGCATTTGCTTTCCAAGAATTGGGTTGTGTGGTCAGAGCATTTGCTGGTGAAGATGGAGGCAAAGAAGTCATTAAGAACCTCAGCCTTCTCCAAATCCATGGTAGCCAGTTCTCCTGATAGCTTCCGGAGAGGGCCCACATTGTCCCTAGCCTGTCTTTTATTTGCTACGTATCTATAGACTCCTTTCCTGTTATCTTTTACATCCCTTGCCAAACTTAATGCTAGCTGGGCCTTAGCTTTCCTAACCTGGTCCCTAGCTTCCCGGGCAATGCTCCTGTATTCTTCCCAGGCTGCCTGTCCTCGCTTCCACCTTCTATAAGCTTCTTTTTTCCCTCTAAGTTTCCTCAGCAGCTCCTTGTCCATCCATGGAGGTCTCCTGGCCCTCCTGCTGCACTTTCTTCTAGTCGGGATGCAACACTCTTGAGCACGTAGCAGGTGGTCCTTGAATATCGACCAGCAGTCTTGGGCCCCCCTGCCCTCTGGGACTGTATCCCATGAAACCTTACTAAGGAGGTTCCTGAAGAGGCCAAAGTCTGCTTTCTTGAAGTCCAGGGCAGTGAGCTTGCTGCATGCTCTTCTCACTGTCCTGAGGATCTCAAACTCAACCATCTCGTGATCACCAGAGCCAAGGCTGCCCTGGAGCATCACATTTCCAACCAGTCCCTCCCTGTTGGTGAGCACGAGGTCCAGCATGGCACCTCTCCTTGTTGGCTCCTCTATTGCTTGAAAGAGGAAGTTGTCTTCCACACAATCGAGGAAACTCCTGGATTGCTTGTGCCGGGCCGTACCATCCCTCCAACAGATGTCAGGATGGTTGAAGTCCCCCATGAGGACAAGGGCCTGCGAGCATGAGGCGGCTCCTATCTGTCTGTAGAGCGCTCATCCACAGAGTCCTCTTGATCAGGCGGCCTGTAACAGATCCCCACTGTAGCGTCTCCCATTGCTGTTTTCCCTTTGATCCTGACCCACAAACACTCTGTTACCTCATCACCCGTCCCCAGACAGAGTTCCATACTCTCTAGCCTATCACTGACATAGATAGCAACGCCCTCTCCCCGTCTGCCTGGCCTGTCTTTTCTTAACAGCCTGTAACCTTCCATTCCGACATTCCAGTCATAGGAGCCATCCCACCATGTTTCTGTGATACCAATGACATCATATTCCCATAGCCTTGCACACATCTCTAATTCCTCTTGCTTGTTCCCCATACTACAGGCGTTTGTATAGAGGCACCTTAGCTGAGCTCCAAATGCAGCTGACTCAATGGCTGGGGCAGCTGGAACATCTCTACATTGCTCCAAGCACTTATTACAGGTGTTGGTAACTGACCAGGAGTGTTGGGATGGATCAATGCTCCCCTCCCCCAACACATCTAGTTTAAAGCTTTCTTGACCAGCCTGGCAAGCCTCCTACCAAAACAGCTCTTCCCCTTCTTTGTCAGACCAGCTCCACCAGCCTCCACTAGATCTGGCCTCCCAAATGGAGCCCCATGTTCTAAATAGCCAAACCCCTGACTATGGCACCAGCTTTCTAACCATTTATTAACCTGCCAAACGCGCCTAGCTTTTTTAAGGTCCTCCCCTTTGTCCTGGAGAATCGATGAAAAAACTATCATCTGAGCTCCAGAGCCCCTAACCACCTCTCCCAGGGCTCTGTAGTCCTTCTTAATGTTCTTCAGGCTACGTCTATCTATATCTCTGGCACCCACATGGACCACTAGAAGGGGGTAATAGTCAGCAGGACTTACTAGAGCAGGCAGCCTCTCAGCAACATCCCTGATCCGAGCCACTGGCAGGCAACACACCTCTCTCGAGACTGGATCAGGCCGACAGATGAGTGCCTCCGTGCCTTTCAAAGTAGAGTCCCCTACTACTATGACCCTCCTCTTTTTCCTGGAGGCACCAGTAGTGATCCTCTTTACTGGTGCATCAGCAGGGTGCTCATTAGGTGTGGTGGGTGCTTTCTCATTAGCCCCCTGCAGAACTGCGAAGCGTTTCTGTGTGGGGACATCAGATTTAGGAGGAAGCCCCTTGTTGTTAATTGTCCTCTTCCTCCTTTTTTTGTTAGTTTTTCTCGTGACTAATTCCCAGCTTCCTGGGTTGCTGCCCTCCTTCTTTCCCATATGACCAGTGCTGGACGTCTGCCGCCCCTGTACAGTTTGGGCCTGGAGCAAGCATCCCAGCTTCCTCTCAGCTTCCCTGGCATCTTTTAGCTCTCCAACAGCCTCCCACAGCTCAGCCACCTGCTGCAGGAGGACTTCCACCAGGGCGCAATGGGTGCAGCCCTGTCCATTGTGCACCCTCGCCTCAAGAGACCAGTCGAGGCACTTTCTACACTCCGAGGTCTGCGCCGCAGCCTCCCCTCTCATTGGCTCTGTCTGGGTGCCTACGCTGGCCACCGCCGGGGCAGAGCTCCCAGAGCAGGCCCTAACGTTTCTTTAGTTACTAGGCAATGACTACAAAAATTCTGTAAATATAACTTTTTCATCACTGTCCTGAGTTCAGCTGTAACAGTTATTTTTCTCCTTCTTAGTAGCTAATGCAGTGCTGTGTTTTTTTACTTTAGTCTGAGAACAATGCTGATAATATATCAGTGTTTTAGTTGTTGCTAAGTAGCGCTATCCTGACCAAGGACTTTTCAGTTTCCTGTGCTCTGCCATTGAGGAGGAGCACAAGAAGCTGGGAGGAAACAGAGACAGGACACCTGACCCAAACTAGCTAAAGGGATAGTCCATATCATAGAGTGTCATGCTCAGTATATAAACTGGAGGGAGTTGGCCAGGAGGGGCTGAACACTGCCTGCGGACAGATTGGGCAGCAGTCAGTTGTATAAAACTTACTTAAATTTACTCTCTCTGATTTATAAGGTTTTGTCCTAACGAATATGAAATTAGGCCAGTGCTACTCATCAAATATCTAATCAAGTATGAATAGTCTAATTGCATTTTTGAGTGAATGAAATTATTATTCACAATATGCTGGCAATAATAATTAAATGCAGATTTTTCACCACACAACAGAAAGGTCTTGGTAGTGATAAGTATTAGTTCAAATAAAAATAATGCTATATCAAATATATTATACTTCATGGACACTTGATTCTTCACCTTTAGAAGATAATAGAAAATAAAAATATACCTGGGGAGCACTCAGGCCACATTAACTTTGAATTTTTTCAACATTCAAGAAGAAAAATTACTTTGGTAAAGATGTGATTTCACTTATCTAAAGGTATTTAGCCAAAAAATTATTTCTGTCTTAGAATGGAAAAAATGAACTTCTAAAGATACCCTGCTTAGACAGACCTTCAATTCTTAGGTTTGACATAGATGTGTAACCTTTAAACAGTGTCTTAATGAATCCCTTTTTAAGGATATACAAGAAACTTCCAAAGTTTTGATAATAAACCAGGACTTCTTCAAAGTCCTTTTTAAATAGCTAGTGAACTGCAAGACCAAACACAAAATTTTTCAGAGTGACACTATATGGCAAGCTTTTTTGGAAAGAGAGTGGTGGCCAAGATGACCTCCTGAGGACCCTTGAGCTCTCTTGTACAACCCCCAGTGATGAGAGCTCTGGGGACATAGCCACTATAAAAAAGTACTCAGAATGCTCCTGTGCAAACTGGTTTCCATATAACTGAGGTATTTAGAAATGTTATTTTCTCTATCTTCATCTGTTTGTCCAGAAAAAAAAGACAGAGTTCTAATCTTTCATCAGTCTAGACCAATATCATCAGACCTATACACATACCTGAACTAAAGAACTGGCTATCAATTTAATATTTGTGTTACATGTTCCCTTTCTGCGTATCTGTTACGGTTGCCATTTCTCTACCTTTGGGAGAAAAGACCTCTTCTACACCAGCATTGCAGAGGGAATGAAAATGGAGTGGAAACCAGAAAACTAATTTGTTTTTTTTTCCCAGAAAAACAAATAAGAAGAAATGAAGATATTGAAGAGACCTGTAGGTTAAGTAGTTGGTGCTGAAGTTATTGCACCATCCCTTTTTGTCATACTGGAAAACTGAAGAGGACCTGAATTTCTGCCTCCTTAAACTGCCTAAAGTGAGAATTTTGAGAGGGGTTTTAATAGCAGAACCTTATGTCTGTTAAGTAAAATAAGGCCTTGGTCATCCATGATGTATAAGAACATCAGAGACGACTCAGTCATGGAAAAACTAGAAAATGCAGTGAATGTGGAAAAAGGAATATAACGTTATAAGACGTTGCAAGGCAATCAATCTATTTGCCACATCCATACTAAAACCCCCAGCATACCCCAGAATGCAGCATAAAGAAAAGATCACATTAATATAAAAACATACTTTCTTTCATTTTTTCTTCCTGGTAAAGGCAAATCATGGCATTACTTAAAAAATGCCCTTGTATTTCCATTAAGGTTGCCACAAACCCACCTTCAGAAGGAACGTCTGCTGGGAAGGGACTCTTCCGTGTTCATACCTATTTTGCGGTTTGAGAAATAAGAATGGAAGATTAAATTGTACAAAGTGGAAAATGTCTGCAAGATATTGAGAAAATAAAATGCTAAGTATAGTTTGAAGAGAATTTACGGTGTAAGCCCACAAGATGTATACAAATCAGGAAGAATCAGAGACATGACATAAGCCGTGTTTAAATAAAATAATACCACAAGGGACAAGCTGGTAAAAAGAGATCTCTGCTTTATGTCATTCTTTTTTAGCTAATATTCAATGAGACAAAAATAGATGAACTTCTGTGAGACATGCCCCTTTCTCCTTAAACACAAAAACAATGGTGAACTTACCCGCAAAAAAAAGCAAAACAAAGTGACATGGCTTTCTCATAGTAAAAGGTTGATACAATTTTTTATGATTAAATGCAATTTAATTTGCAAGGGAAATAAATATTTTGAAAACTCAATCATTAGGTTTGTTTTACTACGAACCTTCCATCGTTTAACATATCTCCTTTGTCTAGTCAATAGTAAATGTTCTCACACTGAAAGTTAAGCAAATATTTAAGCATTTTGTGTGATTATCCCCTAGTCACAGAGTACTTTGGAAGAACATGTCTTAAAATTCATGATGGAACCCTGCTTTTATGCAAAATTCATTGCAAGTAAGATGACTCACTATTCTATTTGTCCTTCTAAATGGCAGCTGAATATAGGTCTTTAATCTTACCTAGACCATCAGGTAAATTGTTCTTCATCACATAAAAATCTGTTTATTTTCATGGACATTCAACATACTCTATGAAAATAAAGTCTTTCTGTAGTTCAGTGAACATTTAGGGCCAAATAATCTCAACATTTCTCATTAGTGAGAAAAGTCAACAATCCTATAGCACAGAACCAACACTTTTAAAAAGATGTTTGACAGAAGCTAGAGTTGTGTCCTTTCGAAGCACAAAAGAGAAGCATAGCTTTGCCTTTTTTTCTCTTTTCTTTTGTTTTTCATTGATATGCTTTTCTAATTAGTCAACTGCTTTTTTAAGTGTAACTTTTTCTGCATATGTTTCTATACATTTTCCCAAAAAGTCTGAATGTGTTATGCCTCCAGATATTTAAAAAGGCTACAGTACATACAGGTTGCAGCTTAAAATAACTTTAGATATCAATAGTTACATTGGTAGGGTGTAGGTAGTTAAGGTCTGGCGGCCGGAAGATATCGCGATGTACGGAAAGAGAGAGCCCCTCCCCAGATACTCTCACAAGCCCCATAGCATGGAGAGGGGAATTGTGGGGCAAGGCTCGGCAATACCATAAGAGGTAAAAATTGTTAACCTGCCTTCTGATTGGGTCAGCACAGGTACTTCCGTGTGGCCGAAAGGCATATAATGCCTGCTGTTGTTCAATAAAACGCTATTTGGTCATCCTCCATATTGGTGTCTGTGATCTCTAGCCCTAAGCCAGGGGTTGGCTTAGTTCTGCAAGTCTTGGCTGAAGCAACGCAGCAACAGTAGGGTCTTTATATTCCAAAATGTGTTAAATTACTGTTGTCTTCATGGTTTGCAGAATCCCCTATAGTGCTTGTTTCACTGTAGTTTTTTATTACATTTTTGCAAATAACTTTAGCATTATTATATAAAATGTGCAGGAGGGCTATCTTTTCCAGGTGCTTTGCTACCATTCATGTTTTTTTAAACAAATTCAGCCACTTCTTTGACTCACATCTTTGTAGGATATTATTAAGCTTTTTTGAAGACTTTTTAAAAGTAGTGACAGTGTCAAAAATGCAGCCATCTGTTTAGTAGAATCAACTCTATGTAAAATTTCACTAAAACCAAATAGAACAAATTATGTCTATTTTAACCTCGATGAAGAATGAGTTCAAAAAATTGAATACAAAGAAAATATTCCATGTCTGTTCAATTACCTGATTTTTCTCTCCCAGGAGAAATCTAGCACCTTACTGTAGTGTTTCCAGTATGACATCTCACAAAAGTTGGAGTTAGAGCATTTAAGACTTGATCCAGTACCTCATGTAGTTAAAAGTTTGGAGTTCAACTAACTCAATTATTGTTCTAAAAAACCATTTCATTTGACCCTGTCTCTAAAACCTATGATTCAAAATGAAAATAAGCATAAAGTAATGAGGAAGGCAAGTTCTTCTGTTAAATAGCATCAAAGACACATGTTTCTTTCCTTTGACTATGTAGGCAAATTAATTTTTTGAAGAGTTAAGGTCTGTATTTAAAAAAGTCATACTGTATTTCATCCTATTTTTGGAGGACTTTCATGGATTTTCTAATCTTCTTCTGTATTTCTATTGGCAAGTACAACTGTCAGATAAGTATGAAAAAAACAAGTCTGTGGGACAAAGGAAATGCCCTGTTTGCAGTTAAAGTTGAAAATGTGAAATGGACAGAACGTATAAACATTTCTCAGTTTCTATAAACAAACTTGAAAATTATCCGGATGGTATGCTCCTGTCCAACAGAATTTTTCAGATCATATTCATAGCTGATGATAGATAAACAAGCAATGGGCTGAATCCCCAAATAAATCCCATATGTCTCTGCACATCATGTCAAAACTCTCATTGCTATTAACAGAGTCAGGAATTCAACCCCAGCTAAGAATAGTAATGCTCATGACATCTTTATGTGAACTATTTGTGCTACAGCATAACGATGTATTAAAAAGAGTCAGTGCCTTGTAACATAAATTTCAGTAATCTGCTGTAGCATAATAATTCATCTAAATAGTATGACTAAAATTGCATTCTTCTTAAAAAAAAAGGTTCATGGTGACACTTTTGCTCCTTTTGAAGTTTAACAGTATTTTAAACTAAACAGGGATAGATTAATAATATACAAATAACAACACAATATCATAAATATGTATGTAAATAAAATCCTTTATTTTTACTTTTAAGTACTCTTAGAGACAAGTTTAATGGAAGCTTGATATGCCTGATTAATTAATCTTTGGGGTTTTAATCTGAAATATCAAACAATTGACTTTTCATCTTTTCTCTTCACACATCATTAAAATATTTCTACACTATTATGTCTGTAGATACAACCAGAAATAATTAGTACAGAACAAATTATCCATCTACATGTCTCTAAGAAAGAAAGTAATAAGTTCATATGGATACTGATAAACAAAATTGTGTGTACACATAAGGGTTCTTCAGAAGATGGTAATACTAATCTATGTCAAAAGACAATAAAGCCAATAGAATCAATGTGTTGTCACTGGTTCTAAAAAGACATTCTAAAGAGTAAGAAAATAAAAATAAAAGAAAATAAAAGTTTGAGATCTTCCTGACTTAAAATGGAATACAAGCTTACAGTTTTGAGCTGTATCTAACAAGCATCTTAATGTAAAAGTTTATCAAAATTTATAGTTAGCAGGCCTTAGCTATAAGAAAGTCAGTAGTTTTAATGAAAGAACATGAATGTCGTTATGAAATCTACATAAAAAACAAAAAGAATAGTTGCAAATTATTAACTTTAATTTCCTTTATTGTGAACATTCTCCACACAATATAAGCTCAGTTTTTCAGAGAACCACAGCTACTGTGTTAACAGTCCTATAAAGTCTGCATATATGCATCCCACATGCATCATAGAGTCAATGACAAAGTAGTTCCATTTTATATTACTCACTTTTCTTATTTCTATTGACACTAAAGAGGAAGAAAGGTAAGGTTTTTAAGAACTATTTTAAAAGCCTATTACAAAAAAAGCAAAAATCAATGGTTGCCTCAATAAAAGTCATGCACACAAGAAAGAAAACTAGAATACTTTGAGAGTGACTGTACATCAGATGGCAGAAATCAATAGTTTCCTTAAAGAAGGTATCGTTAGGGATATAAAGCTTCAAGGTCTGAATAGAACAGTAGTTTCAGTGCCTGGCATCTGCAGAACTGATAATACAGTTTCTAATCCCTGCCCAAGAGTGGGTAAAAAAGTAGTTTTCCAAAGTTTTAATGATCCTTTATGCTATCTTTCCTGTTGAGCTGCTTGAGCCCTTCTTTACCTGAGGAATACATTAAAAGACTAATCAAGTAATTCAGAAAACCTCTACAGCTTAACCAGCAATATTGGAATGATGTTTACCCTTCCTTCTGGGTTCTCTAATGGCTGCTGAAATCTCAAATACTTACCTCAGACAGCAGCTTGATTTTTTACTAGCAAAGATTATACTGATATGAAGGAAAAGATTTTATGTAGTATTTGTAAATCTGCTTTGTGCATTAAGCTGACCTTGAAGTGCAAAAGCCCAAACACAGGGCCTCCTAGTGTCTGGGATTAAGTGCTGTCACTCCCTGGTAATGTCCTGACTCCATATCTTCATTATCTAATTCTCTTTTCCTGTGTTCCAGGTCCCATGTAAAGGAAAAGTACATCTGCAGAGTAATAGTGTGCTCCAGCTCATTACATCATACTTTGTTAACAAAGAACTGGGATGAAATAACTTTGAACACATATCCACCGTCAGGTTTCTTGATTTTAATTGTCTTTCAGGTCAACAACAACACGTCATCCATACTGCATGTTTGCTTCTTGTGTCTCTTTTGTAGAGAACTAACTAATTACAGACAAAATAAATCCCAAGAAGATGACTTCGAGGGCATGTTTCACACCAAAACTAATTCTCTAAAGTCAGTAAAAAAAAGTTCCACCTGGTGTAGGCTCTTTCCCCTCTACAGTATTGCCCACAACTTCCTAGAAATATATTAGGAACAGTCATTAAGAAAAGAAACAAATGAATTTACATTAAGGAACTGCCCCAGGATGCTTTACCCCTCAGGTAATAGCACTGTGTGGAAAGAAGGGAAGAAAGAACAGAAAGCAGAAGAAAAGGAAGAAGGGAAGCAAGAGAAGAACAAAAGTAGGAAGGCAGGGAAGGAAGAAGGGAGGGAAGAAGGAAGGGAGAGAGGAAATGTGTTACGTTATTTCAGACATTCCTATGAATGCCATGAGGACTGAGAGGACTCAAGACCAAGTGTTCTGTAGTTTGATCATTTGACTTTGGAGATTAAATCGAAGAAATATGTCTGGAAAACATACTGCTCTGCCAGACCTTGAGAAAGGGTGTGCCCCCTGGGTACACTTCATTTATCAGTACAGATAGTGAATATTGCATAGATATAATTCATAGAATCATAGAATCATAGAATCGTAAGGGTTGGAAAGGACCTTAAGATCATCTAGTTCCAACCCCCCTGCCATGGACAGGGACACCTTGCCCTAAACCACGTGGCTCAAGGCTCTATCCAACCTGGCCTTGAACACCGCCAGGGATGCAGCATCCACAACCTCCCTAGGTAACCCATTCCAGTGCTTCACCACCCTCACTGTAAAGAACTTGTTCCTTATATCCAATCTAAACTTCCCCTGTTTAAGTTTGAACCCATTACCCCTTGTCCTACCACTACAGTCCCTAAGGAAGAGTCCCTCCCCAGCATCCTTGTAGACCCCCTTCAGATACTGGAAGGCTGCTATGAGGTCACCACGCAGCCTTCTCTTCTCCAGGCTGAACAGCCCCAACTCTCTCAGCCTGTCTTCATACGGGAGGTGCTCCAGCCCTCTTATCATCCTCATGGCCCTCCTCTGGACTCACTCCAACAGCTAATTATTAATATAAAAAATAGTTTAAGATATTTTTTCTACTATTTAACTTCAGAAAGGCTTCTCTTAGAGATTTATAGATTGCCACTTTTTAATCATAGAAGTAGTGAGGACAGAGAAGACAGTCTTTGAGAGAAATAAGCTATCAGTCCTTCAGATATACATACCCCAGCTTAGGGAGACAGAAAATCTTCTGTCGCCAAGTTTTAAGTAAGCTGTACTTCTGCCAAGTCTATCAGATATATAGAGGCAATATCTGTTCAACCTGACTCTTTCATCATGCCAAAATTGTAAATATATGCTTGAAGCTATAGTCTAACCAGGGTTGCACCAGAAAAGTTGAATAAATCAGATTTGTCATGTATTTGACATTTCTCTTTTCAATAGAGTATGTACAAACTTACTACTACAACCTAACACTTTCATATGATTTAGCATGCACAGTAACTGCTAGTCCTTATCTGGAGTTCTTGTAATGTCAAAAAATGTACACAAAAGAATCAGATAAGCGAATATTGATGTATACCTTCCAATCATTTTGAGGGCTGTGTTGAGTGCTTCGTATGTGCTGTGCTACTTTTGCAGGTGTTATCTATAATAGACAGGCTGATCTAAAATAAAAAAAAAAAAAGGCATTATAATTTCACACTTGTGAGTTTGAGGTATATTTTTCTAGCTGAAGAGAAAATCAGCCTATGTTCAAACACTACGTTTTCTGCCGTGTGTTTTCTGAGGTACCTATTTCTCTATTTTCAAAGTACATGTGGCAATGTTGCTAGTACTGTAATTGATTAAGCGACTGCAAGGTATGCTGAATGTTTATCATCTCTTTAGGGGAACCTTCAGAAGTTTTCCTGCTCTGCACCTCCTATTGTGTTGAATAATAATATGACTTTACTAGATGAAGGTGATAATTATGAATCTTCATGAAATTCCTTGTGGTTTTTTATTTAAGCAAAAGGAAGTGAAAAAAACCCCTACAGTTATTTAAAATTTTAGTATAGTATTGTCAGAAAAAAAAAGTGACATAATTAAAACACTAATCAATTGCTAAGCTTGCTATGTAAATGTTTGCTAAAAAAATCACATAACACTTAAAAAACAAACTGTAATTTCATAATATAAGGTAGCGGGTTTTTTTGCTGAGTTTTTTAACAGAATGCTGAAATTAGAATAGCAATTTTGTTTTCTGAAATGTTGAGCATTAGTCTCAGAAATTTAAATATTTTCAGACATAAATCATGAAACCTACCAATCAGTCTCATGGTACTTTAAAACTATTCTCCTGTTTGGTGAAGTCTAAAGACTGGAAAAGTACAGGAAAATACAGATAGTAAAAATAATAGTCTTCTAAATAATCTAACTGAAATTATATATAATTTCATAATGTTCAAAGTAAACAGCATTTCTATATTTCTTAGTAATTAAATATTTTATAACAGAAATGTGACATATTCTGGGTGTGTCTATAGCATCAGACAATGGGAGTCTACAGACTGGTCTTAGGAGGCCCCTCATCTCCTGATCAGCTGCTTATTTACTTGAAGATTGTCCTTCAGACTGAAGCAACACAGTATCTTTAAGACTCACACAATTTCAGTTCTCGGGAAAGTTCACTCTCAGGCACTACCCATGTATACAATATGGATAAAATAGCCCCAAGTTATACATTTACCCTACAGACTAGCAAGCTATATACCCATAGGAACCACTACACACTCTGAAATGTCACTTCAGGACATGTAATGTATATTTTTGGAAGAAGAATATTATCCCAGTGAGTTGTAATATAATCCTTACATTTTTTTCAGTTACTCTTAACTAAAAAAATGCTAAAGAAATAATGATTATTGCTGAGGATACTGAAAGTCTCTGGGAGAAGTATTTTTGTGGCCAGTCCATCCTGATGGACCTTAACTGATGAATTCAGGCACAACAAATTCTAGTTCATCTGGCTGGAGCACCAGGGCTTTGTCTACCATGCCTGTAGTTATGAAAACATGGAATGTCTTCTGAACAGTTCTATTATACTTGAGAAAAGTTCATGCATTTATTAATTATTCAAAGTGCTAGCAAATGGCAGCTGTAAGTGAACAGTTACTTTAGGTACAGTTTTTTCTTTACAGATACTGTTGAACAATCTGTAAATCCATCAGAATTCAAAGATGTATGGGGAAAAGATTCATTTTGAAGAATACAAAAGCAGTACATTAAATGTTACTGTTATATGATTCAACGACTTTCACAGACTTTTCTCCGTTCCTTAGAAATATACGAATGAGAGGTGATATTACTAGATCAATTTGTCTAGTAACTCCTTGAAAAACTTATGGTATTGCTTGAGAAAGTATAAGGTTTTTTGCACTGTATCAGCATAGCAAATGAAAAAGGTAGAATTTGGAGTATGTGAAATAAAGGATTATTTAGATTAAGTTGAATTCATCATCTCACAATATGATTTTTGTGTAGTTTTGAAAGAATACTCATTAAATCTCAAAATCAGAACTTGGAAATTAAAATAATATTAACTACTAGACATCATGCAGGTATGCTTCTAAATTACCAAATAATCACAGGATCATGCTGTTACTCTTCGTTTTATTTAATATGACCATCCAGAAAACTAGAAGCTATAAGCATTTCTTGGTTTACAGTTCAGTGTGTAACAAATTATCACAGTAATATTTCTTACTGTGATAACATGGTCTGGTGGAGCTCCTTTCTTCAGTGAGCTGTTTAAGAATCTAGTTTCAAAAAGTAGTGAAAAAGATATTAAGTTGTCAAAAATAATTATAGCAAAACCACATAAATTAGTAGAACATTTTGTAATGGTTCTCTTTATAAAATCAGATTCCACATATTTTGTCTTAGCCAAATAGTATTCTATTTCACCCTACCATGCCTTATTTTCTTCAAGACATGTGGTAAGGGCTCCAGCATGCTCACTAACTCCTTCAGAGAGATCTGGAATATAGTAGAACTGCTTTCTATACTATTTGTCATGGACATGAAGAGTGACTCAGGTTTGTTCCAGGTAAGATTCAGAATAAATTGATATATTGCATGATGTGGAGGTAAATTCATAAAGGTTGATACTGTTCTGGTAACAAGTTTCCTTCCACATCAGTCAAATCAGCACACTTTCTAGGCCACCATAGCCCAAGCAATGCTGATCCAGAAATCTCCTTTGTTCAGGATTTCCTATGATTTATTGAGTCTACATAAACTTGAAAATATGTTGCCAAATCATTTTTTTCTAACCTTTTTGCTAAAAGAAATAAATCACAAGAAAAAATATTTTAAAAGTGTTTGCATCTTCTAAAAGTCCATTAACATCTTGGGAACATGTTGGTCATGTCTGCATCATATAACTTTTCTTGATTTTGCATGTTGCAAATAGTTTTTAAATACTCTTCAATGAACATTATGTATAAAAGCATTATTAGACAAATAAAAAAAAAAAATACTGCTGGTTTCTTTGGTTTTGAGCAGCTCTACTTGGGTATACCCTTGAATGCATCAGCTGAAAGCAGCTCTGCCTGTCAATATACCCCTATATGAAGGCAGCCATACTGATTTCTAAAATTTTCATTGACCGTACCCAGGGAGCCAAGTGCAGTCTTACATTTGACAATTTATGAACTGAATCCCACACCACCTGCTTCACTCACACAACATAAGGTCCTGTTCTATCCAATGGAGAGTAAGAGACACATCGGGAGGGCAGTTCATCTCATTTTAAGGCATCACAAAGAAAATAATCATCTGCAGTTTCTATTTTGAGGCTTGGCTCGAATAACTGTAAAAGTTACTAGACCAGATGTAGATGAGATATCTTAGGTGGAGGCATCTAGGTGAGATAAATCTATCTTCTGCACAGAGGTGAACCTGTCTGTATGAACTGTAGAGCAGGTATTTCCGTTCTCGTGCTTATTCTTACTCCCTCTTTGTAGCCTCACTTTTTTGCCTGGAAAAATCTTGAAGCAAATCCTCTTCAAACACACTGTGGTACATGAAGAGGAAAATGGCTGGGAACAATTTGTATAGATTTGCCAAGGATAAGTCTGAATGACCTGATTGACTTATAAGACAATATTACTGGGTTTGTGGATGAGAATAGCAAGCGTAATTTGAAAAGCAATTCTTTCAACACAGTCTCTGCAATATATTTTTGATCTAAGTTAGGATGTTATAGTATGGATGGATAGACAGACATGTAAAGACCTGGCTAGATGATTAGCCTGAGAGGATAATGGTTAATGGGTTGTACTCTCCTTGGAGGCCAGTGACTGGAGTAGTATTGCAGAGGCCCATACTAGGACCTGTTCAGCATCTTTATCAGTTTCCTAGAGGGGATGACACATAGTACTCTCAGCAAGTTTGCAGATGGCACCAATCTGGGAGGACCACTCAATATGCTTGAGGGCAGGGCTGCCTTTCAGGACAGAGGAGAGGGGGGGCCTTCATGAAGATCAACAAAGGCAAAAGCAAAGTCCTGCCCCTGGGACAGAAGACCCCTTGACATCAATACAGGCTGGGAATAGACTGTCTGGGGATCTCCTCTTTTGAAAAGGCTTCCAGAATCTTTGCAGGGCAGTGAGCTGAATGTTAGACTGAAGTGTGGCCTGGCAGCAGAGATGGTCCACAGCATCCAGGACTGTATTAACAGGAGCTCAAATGGCATGTCAAAGGAGAGGATTATCCCCCTTACTTAGCACTCTTCCATGAAAATATTATCAGTAGCATGTTATAAAGATTTTGTGAGAACAAAACCAGATTGCTGCTATGAAACTTTTGCTTGTATGACTTAGAATTATCACCAAATTATATAAACAACTTATGTCTGTTTTACAATTTTGTAAAATTCATAGAAGGACAAACAAGAATGAATGTTTATTTTGTAATTCTTGTTTAAATGGTCCAACCTCTAATATTCCGCTTTCATAGCAGGTATGATTGTCTAACAGTATACTTCACAGTGACTGCTATCGAATACATGGATGATGCAGCATTGTAAATTCTTGTCTGCTGAGCCTTGAAGATTTAATAGATTTATAAAAAATACTTGCATTGAAGTCCAAACACATACATGAAAGAATGCGACTTCATGAGAAAAGCTGCCATTTCAGACAAAAATGATTGGTATCTTCATTGTGAAAAAAGCACTCATTGCCAGGAAGATTTCTGCTTGGAAATGGGGAAGAATATCATTTAGATAACAGAATCATACAATTTAACTGGAAGAAAAGATGTATTATGTCATATGGTTCATCAGTCTGATAATTGCTCCTTGTCATGTTTTCAAGACAGTTTTGCCTGATTTAGTTTTAAATGTTCAAGAGAAATAACTCTCTCCATTCCCACAGGAGATTATATTGGCTATGAGAGTTTATTGCAAGGCAGGTTTTATTAAGTTCAACCTAATAATTGTTGTTTCTATAAATTAGTGAGATAAGGTTTTTGTTATTAGCATGTTAATTTCCACTCTTTTCTCACTCAAAATGTTAAAATGCTGTTTCTCATTTAACCCAGATATATGTTTAACTTTGAAATAATTCCCCTGTAAGTGACCTGTCCAACCTCATGCACTTATCTTCTAAACTATTTACACATATCTGGTAATGAAATGATTTGAACTCATTATCTTTAGATCTGTCTCAACAGAACTGTTCAGAGAAATAATGATATTTGCATAAAATAAAACTGTGTTCACAACTTTTTGGTGTGATTCATGGCAAAGTGATTTCTATTTCTTTTCCTGTTTCATCTCCATTAGCTTTTACTTGTAACACCACACCAAATAAATATTTTTACAGGTCTGAAATCGTAAAAGATTAGTTAAATGAAACATTTCTGATGCTTCAGTGAGGATGAAGAATGAAAAAGAAGTATTAGTAGGCAGGTTATACAACAGATAAGTGTGTGAGGACTGGTAATGTGGACATAGTTATTGGCTTTCAGAAACAATCAAAGCACTGAGAGGTGGAGTTAGCTAAAAATATAACTGTTTTAGTTTTAACATTATGGGTTTTGAATATTATTTTGCATTAATATTTTTACTTATTTTTCCTAGGTTACAGTGGTCCCAGTACCAGTACCTGGAACAGGTACACCTGCATTTGTGTAATGTGCCAATTAAATCATTAGACCCAAACTTGAATTTACATATACCCTTGTGAAATTGAAGTCTCTGCTGTATTTTTCTAAATGAATGTTATCTTTCTCCTGTCTTTTATCATATATTTCTTTTTTTTTTACTTATTTTTTAATATAATTTATAACTATATCCAATGTGGTATTGATAAACCCTGTTTCTATTATCTGCACTTCATTTTCTTTTCCTCTTTTCCATACAGTATGAATGTTACTCAGATGCTTCCATTTAATCCTCTTCCACTCTTCGCAGTTGTCCTGAAACAAAATGAAATACAGAATAGCTATAAAATCACTTCAATGAGAAAAAGTAAATGATAGTCTTGTAACTGTTTCCATAGATCTAGAAATGAAAATGAAACCAGAGAATTTTAAAATGTCCTTTTGAAAGGCTGTTGCTAGCATCAGTAAGAGTGACCTCACATTTTTTTCCCCTGTTTAACAAGTTTTTTATTAATATTCAATATTATATAGCCTGAAGGAAACCAAAGCAAACATATTAAACAACCCAAAGATGCTTTGGAGGTGTTTGGGAAGACCTTAACTTAAGGAAGACCTTAACTACAAATAGTCTGGCTGCCTGGAGGACCTGGAACCAGATGTTTTATTTTATAAGCAAATACTCCAGTTACTATGCTGTTATACATCTAGAATCTTAATGACCATGATGTATTGTGAAACTATAATTTTTTTCACTTATCTGTCCTAAGAGTAAACATAATCTCTCACTCCGACCTTCAATCCCTCCCATGACACAGGTCCATGACACAGGTCCATCTAATTAAATTGGCAGAGGTTTTTAAGTAATGTATTCCCAGTTTTCATCTGTCTGTTTCACAGATAGGCTTAGGGGAAACCCAAGCTGAATTTTTTGCTAACCCAAAATGAAGATTTGAAAACTGATTGTGCAAATCTTATAGGAAAAAAATCACAGAAAAAATCACAGGCAGTGCCAGGGAATTGCCATGCTTTTTTCCTGCAGCAATGTCTGCTGTGTATTGCCAACGTATGCCTTACCTATTGTCTTGAGGTATTTAAAACATACGAAGAAACCAGGTTGAAATAACTTCTAGACAGTGTGAGATCTCAAAAATATGAAAATATTTAAGTTTGCCTGAAACTGAGTTTAATTTATCTTATACTAAAGTGAATACTTTTACATTATACAGAAGGTAGTCTTAATTCTGAATCACACAATACAGTTGGTGGGTTTTTTAAGATTTTGAGAAATTTCTTCTATAAAAATGTGGACAAAAACATGAATGAAAGAAGTATTTCCTGTATTATGCAAAACACTTTGGTCAATCTTCTAATCTGGAGAAGGTAAGTGCATAGTGCATATAGAGATTAGGAAGGAATTCTGTAATATCCTTATATATTTGCCTAGTAAGCTGAACCCAAAATGTCAAGTTCTTAAGTGAAACTGTGGCAAAGCACTAGACCTAGTAAAAAAGAGTCAATGAGTAACGTGACCAAAATCTCATTTCTCCCAATCTTCTGATGCAACTAGCACATAGGAACATTATTCGTTGGTTTGGTTTTTTTGTTTTCATGGTAGTGAAGAGTAACTTTCACTACATGTCATCCTGTTAACTTCAGGAATGAAACATGGAGACTGTCACAATCCCAAAGAAAGCCCTTGTAAATTTAACAAGAAAATAGATTACTGTCTTGACCTGTGCTATACTCTTGTGTTTGCATATATTAGTGTAAATGTCTCATTTCAATTTCATGTAAGCCAAATGGTCACTGGACTTCCTGCATCATAATCAGTATTTTAAGCAAAAACCTGAAGCATCAGTCTTCCTACTTTCTTAACTTGCCTTTTGCTTTCTTTCATCAGAATACTGTATTAGCTAAGTCACCAGTTTCAGCAGTTGGAAAGCAGAGATATGTTTCATTTTTACACTAAACGACATTAAATATTATGCCAATAACAAAAAAAATGCTTTTTTACTTTACTTCAGAATGCAGACACATTTTATTTTCCTTATGTTACAGAAAAGGAAACTGAGAGTTAGTATTATATTTCCCTGGAAGTCTTCAGGTTACAATCCAATATAACAGAGTAGACCCATTTGCCTTTGACATATCTGTACTATCTCTCAGAATGAATTAAGCAGATTTTTAATGTTTTGATTAGGCTGTCTATTTTATTGAGTCTAATTCATTTCACATAATTGCTAAGAAATGCATGTATTTATTTTTAATTGCTGGTGAATGCACATATGTCACTTGCTGAGGTGACCAGCTCCGTAGCAGGTGCATTCCACAGCAGAGCAGGGGATCACAGTGCACAGAGGAGGTTTTCCTGAGCCAGGAAAAAAACAAGGGATTGCCAAGACCCTCCAGGAGCAAGCAGCTTGCACAAAAGCAGCTGACAAGGCATGGGCCAGGCCAGGAGTAACGGCAGCCACCCCAGATCCCACAAAGGGCAGGCCTCAAGAGTGTTGCCAACAGAGCTGGCAAACAAGAGACAATCCGATCCTGGTGTGTCAGCCAGGGCATGGTGCAGCAGTTTGTGCAGGATAGCATGCAGAGAGGAAAACTGGACTGAAGTAAAAGCTAGGCAGATAGGCAGAGGTGTTTCAAAGAAAAATTGTTATATCTGCAGGGTGAAATAAAGAAGTGGACTATGAATAGTTTATGCAACAAGCAGAAATCATGAAATGACTGGAACACATCATATGAGACTTCAATTATCCTGTTGCTGAAAACAATAAGAACTGTGGAGTAGTTGAAAAAGGAAAAAAAAACCCCAAAGCCAAACCAAAAGGTCCCCAGCCAACTGAACAAAAAACCAACAAGCATGCTTTCCACCCAAAACAGAAAACATGAACACCCAAGCTTGCTTCTTCTGACTGCTGAAAAATCAGCAGACTAGCTCTAGCTGGAATCCTGAGAAGCAGAATAACATGATAAATGATATAAAATGGTTGTCATCTCATACCACACCAGTGGAGACCCACCCCTGTGGAGAAGCAAGCTCTGGCTTTCTTGAGACACTATCCTAATACCTTTAATTTTTGCCTAAGGCTTGCAAACAGAAACTGTTAGACTCTGATTCGAAACATCCCTGGAGTACAACACACCCTGTTCTCAGCCTGTATTAAACATTTTGACTGCTACGCTGAGCAGATTTTGTCCTCTATGGAGAAAATCAGTAGTGGAGATTGTTTTGTGCCTCCAGTGATCAACATCAGAAAACAGTATATACCTTCTATGAATCAAACAACTTACATTATTATTTTAGAAATAAAATAATTATGGTTTCTTTTACATTACAGTTAAGGGTTGTGTATGTGGTAGCCTTTATCTGGTTTTAGGTCATATAAGATATTGACAAATCTTATCGACAAAGTAGCCGTATTCTTTAAAGAATAGCATGAAACAATTGTTAAGGAAAATATATAAAAGCCAAATCAAAATCAATAGGAATGTTGTAGCCAAAGTTAGTGAGCCACACACCAATGGCTTCAAAGCCAGGATAAACAATAGGTATTTGTTTGCACATGAGGTATTGTAAAAAATATTGACAACAGCAGGGATCCATCACTTCCAAAATTTTGAAAATTATGGAAAATTAATTATATATTCTGGATTTTAATTTTTATCTGAAGAAGTTTCAATAGTAATCTGGAAAAAAAAAAATCCTAATGGAATTATTCTGCAATACACTCATAGATTTTTCAGAGCAAAATGTATTTGATCACAGTTAGGCATCCATAGAGTCATTCTCATTAAAATCTTCTTACCTTTTCTGTAATTGTTCTCATTACTTTCAATGAAAATATCTCTACTTAAGGTAGATGGAAACTTTAGGCCAGAAAATAATTTAAGTTGGAGGAGACCTCTGGAATTCATCTGGTCCAAACCCTGCTAGATCAGCTTTCAAGCTGGATCTAAGTCTGAAGTTTGATGAGGTTGTTCATGATCTTGTTCAGTTGGTTTTTAATATCTGTGAAGACAGATTTCACAAGCTTTTGGGTGATCCTTTCCAGTGTCTGATTACTTTCATTTGTGGGTTGCGGGTTTTTTTTCCCCTGGGTCAAACCAGAATTTTCCTTATTGCAGCATGTATCCATTGTCCTACATCCTATAGCTGTGCTTGTGCAAGAATAGTCTGGCTCCTTGTACACTATAACAACTTCTTAGAAATTTGAATGCAGCAATAAAGTTATTCTTTAACCTTCTTTCATTAAGACTGAAGAAGTCTATATCTTTCTTTTTTTTCCTCATCTCTCATATTTAAGAATCTGAATGGCTATGGTGTCTACAGTGCAGTTCTCCGCCCTATATTTTCTGTTACAACTCAGAGCAGTTCTAACTAACTAGTAGTCAAATAAGTGCTAGATATAGAACACTACAGATTGTGTGGGGTTTTGTCTGTCATTTAGACATTACAAAGATTTTCTTTGTACTATTTTGCACTTTTTGGCAAAATAGCAGTGATATGCAACTTTGCATTTCTGTATTATGTATTAGAAGGATCAGATTTATGTTAGAAACATCTCTATGCTACAACTTAGGTGATTATGCAAGTATGTACTGACATCTGGTGGACGTTTAAGGGAACACTCAGAGAAAACAGTGCTGCTACATAGCAGTGTCCTGTTCGTTCAAAGTACTTGCAGTGGTTTTCATAGCATAAGTTCTTAGTCCTCTTTCCAAAAACACCTATGGGAGAAACTAAAACCTAAGTAAAGATTTCACTGGCAAGATTTCTGTTTCTATCATGCCATTTGAGTAGAACAGATTTTCAAAGAAAGTCGTATTATCTTCAGGGGTTTTTTGTAAGCAAATGCACCTTTTAAAATATATACAACAGCAAGTCAGACCATTTGGACACATATGACTATATTCACATATGTCCATCTGGCAATATATGACATAGCTTAGCCCATTCTCTAGTTAAAAAACCCCACATTATAGCATTTCCTGACTTCTAGTTAATGGAACTGTGTTTAATGGGTACCTCATCATGGAACAGATGCTGTTCAAGAATAAATGAGTGTGCTGGTTGAAAACAGGCTCAATATGAGTCAGATGGTGCCCTGGCAGCCAAGAGGACAAACTGCATCCTGGGGTGCATCAAAGGCAGTATAACCAGATGGTCAAAAGAGGATATCCTCCTACTCTGTTCAGTGTTGGTGCAGCCTCACCTTGAGTACTGTGGGCAGTTCTGGGCCCCACAATTTAGGAAGGATGTGAAGGTCCTTGAATGTGCCCAGAGGAAGGCAACAAAGCTGCTGAAAGGGCTGTAAGGAATATCCTATGAGGAGCAGCTAAGGATTTTGGGCTTGTTCAGTTTGGAGAAAATGAGGCTGAGGGGTGACCTCATTTCTTGCTAGAGCTTCCTGAGGAGGGGAAGTGGAGAAGTATGTACTGATCTCTTTTCTCTGGTATCCAGTGATAGAATACATGGGAAAGATCCAAAGATGCATCAGGGGCAGTTTAGACTGGGCATTAGGAAGCAGTTCTTTACTGAGAGGGTAGTCAAACACTGGAACAGGCTTCCTAGAGAGATGGTCAATGCCCCATGTGTCTCTAGAATTTAAGAGGCATTTGGACAATGCCCTTAACATCATGCTTTAACTTTTCGTTAGTCCTGAAATGTTTAGGCAATTGGACTAGATGATCATTGTAGGTCTCTTTCAACTGAAATCGTCTAGTTCTATTCCATGCCATGCCGTTCCATTCCATTCTGTTCTGTTCTATAAATCTTCTCAGCTTGTAGAAGTTCCAAATGATAACCCCCAAAGTGAATTCTTGCAGCTATCATTTCATTTTGCATATTCTTGAATGTCTTCTGTGTTAACGTGGTTTTGTTTTGTTTCTTACTCTAAAATAAATTTTCTTTTTGGTCTTACATTTCTTACTGCTGAGTTCCTCTTTTCTATGCCCTGATCTTCAAAGCTCTAACTCTCTAACTTTTTTTTTTTTTAAATCGTCATTATGTTGTTGTTCACTGATAAAATTAGTGCAACACTGTCCTTGGTTTGGCTGGGATAGAGTTAATTTTCTTCCTAGTAGCTGGTGCAGTGCTGCGTTTTGGCTTTAATCTGAGAACACTGCTGATAACACACCCAATGGTTTAGTTGTTGCTAAGTAATGCTTACCCGGATCAAGGACTTTTCAGTCTCATGCTCTGCCAGTGAGGAGAGGCACAGGGAGCTGAAAGGGAGCAGAGACAGGACACCTGATCCAAACTAGCCAAAGGGGTATTCCATACCACAGCACATCATGCCCAGTATATAAACTGGGGGAAGTTACCTGGAAGGCCCAGACCACTGCACAGGTCAGGCTGGGTATCAGTCAGTGGGTGGTGAGCAATTGCATTGTGCATCGTTTGTGTTTACTATTTCTTTTCCTTTCCCCTTTTAGTTTTATATTCTCTCCCCTTGTTATTTCCTTTATTACTATTATTAGTAGTAGTAGTATATTGTACTTTAGTTATTAAACTGTTCTTTTCTCAACCTGTGGGTTTTACATTCTTTCTAATCTCCTCGCCAGTTTATATCCTGAATATGACGTGCTGTGGTATGGAATATCCCTTTGGCTAGCTTGGGTCAGACGTCCTGTCTCTGCTTCCCCCTAGCACTGCACCAGCTACTAGGAAGGATAAAAAAATAACTGTTACAGCTGAAACCAGTACAGGTCTGAAAAATATAAATGTAATGTCATGCACCTAGGACAGAATAACAAATAATAATACAGGCTAGGGTCCAACTGGCTAGAGGATACAGCTTTTCCAAAAACACCTTAGGATCCTGGTGGACAGCAAGTAGAATATGAGACAACACCGTACCCCTGTGTGTCCTCAGCAGCATCAGTAAACATACAGTGTAATGACTTAAGGCTGTCCTAAGTTATAGGCTTGGGATATGTCAACAGACACAGACCACCAGCTTCAGGGATAAACAATTTATCTCTATATTTCTATAGTACAGTAACAAATACAGATCATTACTGCAATTACCTAGGTCAAAACAATAGTAACCTACCAATACTGGGCTAAATATAATATCTGGACATGCAAAGACTTGCATGACCATGGCTGTCAAGCAAGCAGGCAGGAAGCAGGGCATAGCTTCTTCTCCAGACAAGAAACTTGGACCAGCCAATGGTCTCAGGGAATTCTGAATTCCTTGGTTGGAATGCTTTTCTCAGATACTACTGAACAAGAGCCATCTCATCCTAAAATAAAGATTTGTGTTTGAGAAAATGAGTTGTACTCTGAGAATGACATTTTTCACCCCAGGAAAAAAGGAGGCACAGGGTGACTAAGACTCACATCTGCAGTGCAGGCACCAAAAGTCAGATGAAGGGGCTTCCACCCATGCTGTCTCATGCACTCATCAGGTATTCATTGACCAGAGAGAGCAAGAAGCAGGATACAGCATAGGCGGCATATTTCTGAACCTCAAATCTGCCAAAAATCTGAAAACTAGGCAGGACTATCACTGATCACCATTGACATTACTTAAAATCTCAGCATGTATTTCATATTGCTGCACTTTCAGCACTCGTGGATGCATCTCACTAGGGTGCATGGACTTGTGTATGTCTAGTTTAGTTATTTCACAACTTGATCCTTCTCCATTAAAGGTAAGTTTTCCTTGCTCCAGCGTTTCCTACTGGTCTCAATTGCCTGTAGTTCCTGAGGTCAAATCTTACCAGTAATGATGGAAGCAAAGAGGTCATTGATTACAACTCTTATTGCCAACCTGACAAACCCACTCAAGTGGTAAAAATTTTTAAAAGGTGTGGCATATATTCCAAAATGAAGCTTCAGTGCAACATCATAGACAACGTCAATGATTGATTATTGTGCTTTCATGGCATGACCTTACAGAAAATTGCAATCATGCCACATCCCCTGCTGAGGCCTGGTGTTCCTTTTCTCTGCTTTTTACTGATGTTATAGCTTGAAAATGTATGCACTGGCTTCAATACAGGAAATAGTCCATTCCCAGTTATTATTCCCTGGTTTATGGTTCAGTTCCAAACTGAAAGAGAAGCACCTGTGGAAATAGAGAAGGTCAATAAAAAGCTGTCAGTGCCAGCAAAGGGTCTTGGAGAAACTTGTTGCCATCCTGCAGAGACTGGAACATCACACAAACTATTTCCCCACACCATGCAGGTTCCACATCTAGGTACAGTTGAAGAATGATAAATCAGGGCCAGAGGCTGGAGTCTGAGAGGATTGTCCTGTAGTGCAGTAAATACTGGCACGCCATTGGTAGTATCAGGCTTCATACTGAGTTTGCATAACCTTCGGACTGAGGTGTGTCAGTCTTACATTTTTAATGATTTAAATCATAGACATATTGCCTCTGAAGTCCATCAAACTGCTGATTTGAATAAAGCTGTTGACATTTTGCTATTATTTGTTGTAAAATCACAACCTGTTTTGAGAATTGTGACATTTATTTTATTTACTTTGCATATAGTTTTATCTATAGTGGGAAACTCAATAGTAGTGTGATTTAACTTGATTTACCTTTTTCTCTCCAACTTCGATAAAGGAAGTATTTTAAGCCAAGAGTGTAATGACATGTATTTTCATCAAACTAGTTTGATAAAGCTTTAATGGCTAAAAAAAAAAATTTAAATCACACCGTAAATTTCTTTAGCTGTTCGCTGACCTGAACTTTTGTGTCTATTCCATGCACAATCCCTTTGTAGACTGCATTTTATGTTAGTAACATAAACAGATCCAGGCAGGCGATACTGTCAGGACTGAAATGCAATTGTATTTTTAATCTTTTAGACCATTCTCTAGAACAAATTTGACTTGGGCCAACTAGGAAGTTCTAAAATAATTCATGAGTAAATTTTAGGAAGTCGAATCTCCTACTTTAAATGTTAGCCAGCAGTTTGTATTCAGCCACTTTCTTTCTGTGGCTAAAGGCATTTACTAATAGATGTAGGTCATTCTATTTAACCCTGTGCCCAGGAAGGTTTCTGAGTTCTGTTTAATTTACTACTATTGACATAGCTTTAACTTCTGTGATGGAGGATTTTCATTTATAGTGTTCTTTTAGTGATATCTGAACTACAGATGAGTGTATTTGAAAAAAACCCAGCTTTTTGATTTCTAGTGCAAATTTTGCCCTTTTTAGGAAAATATGCATTAGCTATATAGAAATTTAGAAGCACACTAAAATTATGAAAGGTTTTGTAGATATTTTTAACTTAATTTCTTTGGTTACCTTTCACAAGACAATGAAGTGTTTTGAAATAACATCTTCCATCTGATGTTCTCAAATACTGCCAAAACATTAATAAATGAGTCAGTGAAACCTCATTGCAACATACCAGTGAGCTAGGGAAGTCTGAGAGCTGGATTTATCATTTATTATTTGTGAAACTACATATCAGTACACGGCTCTGTGAAGCAGAAAAGCTATGTCCAACAAAAAACTTGTAGCCTACCTGAAGAGATTTCATCACCATTTGATGAGAGCATGTTAGTAAAGAGTAATTAATCTACTTGCCAAACATTGGTGAGTGTAAATCCCATTAGTACAAGACTCCAGACCACTATTTTCACCCTATTCAAGACCTTTAGGTCCCATTATTCCTATGTCCAAGTTCTGCATTAAAGATAAAGTGTATAATTCTTGATAGCAATCACAGTTCCCTTATGGCACTGTATCCCAAAACTGTTTTGCTATCTACTCTCTCCTGGTAAGCAGACTTCACTATTGAAAATCCCCACATTCCAGCTGGAAAAAGGAGGTAGTCCAGACACCCAGGCCAGTAAAGGATTCTGAAAGACCCCTTTTATTGGAATAAGGCAGTTGTCACCCCAATGCAGGTAGAAGGTTTGGGTCAGGCATGAATTCAGTCAGAAGGTGATGTGGACCAAGTCCTTAGCACAGTTCAATTTAATGAGTTACTGCTATAGGATTACCACTACAAAAACCAACATCAAAGAAGCCACTGAAGAACTTGGTTCAAACCCTTTCTAAGCATTTCTCACTTGCTACAAGAATATTCTTGTTACAGAGAGATGAGTGGATAAACAGAGGTATAACACTGCACAAAAGACGCTGAAGCAATCGCATCTTTATCCTTTTCCTTTACATTTTTTAAGAGTTCCCTAGTGTTGTGTGACTACAGAGCAGCCCTCCTGCCCATAGGTTACATTTATTTTTATTATCTTATCTTTGCTTTTGCAGCAGTATTTTTGCTGATTCTGATTTCCGATCAGCTGATTCTGATGAAGTTCTGATTCTACTTAGTTCTTCCCATTCTTCCTATGCTGGCTATAATTTTAAACCTTCCTATTAGATTAAAATATAGGAAACTGTTTTAACAGTCTTTATGCCTTGGTGAATAAACAGATGTTTTTTAGATTATTTATTCAGATTTATCATTATTTTATCATTATCTGCTGCATGGCTGCCCAGAGTTAGGTTATTGCTTTTCCTATTACCTCAAATTACAGTATAAAAATATTTTTCAAAGGTCCTCAAAATATTTGAACTAGTTACAATGCAGAAACATTTATAGCCACAAGAGAGAGCTCTTGTAAAAACATAAGGCTGCTTGAGAAATAAATACATTTTGCTCTTTAACAATGAAAAATAGTTTTAGTAATTAGTATTTAATTATTGTATTTCAAGAAATTAAACACTGATGTAAATTAGCATGGTATTCCCAATTACACTTATATTCCCTTTTTTTATTTGTTTTAATTAAAGACAAGAACTAGTAAATAACATGTATGTAGCTACATTCTTTTTGAAATAACAACAAAGATCTGTTATGCAATCACACTTTCTCTAACATTTTGTCCCTCACTCTTTGCTTACACAATGCAATGATCCTTAGAGATAAAATGTATTAATACAACATGAAAATGCGGCTCCAGTACAAATAATGTGTTTGCTTTACAGAAAAGCATTTATATTAGGTAAACTTTTCCTCATGCCCTTTGTGGGTTAAATTATACCTTACTAGGTGCTTAAACACAGCTTACACCTTTGAGGTCTAAGAATGACCTACCTCTCCATAATGTCCTAGTAGAGGATAATTTGTAATTGCACAATAGAGCATGACACACGTAATTGTGTAAAGCCACTGAATTCTACAATTTAGCAGTAATTATATCTTAGTGACAGATACCCTACATTGTTCAAAACCAAACTGAACTTTGTAAAGAGAGCACAGGATCACAGGGGAGCTAGATTTTTCTTCTTGATTTGAGCTACCTAGATTTGTTGAAGATCAAAGTACAGTGCTGCCCTAGTTTCTGTCAGTGACTGAACCTGTACAAATGAGTATCTGTCTCTGTCACATCTTGCCATCATAAAACTCTTTTAAGTCTAAATGAATGAAGCTACTTTTGCTAACTTTTCCCAAATAACTATTTACCTGACTAGACGAGTTGGCCAGTGGTTATGTTTAGCCCCTTGAAGTCCAGTTTATGTTTATAAAGCAGAAAACTTCACCAATTGGAGAATGTGGTCTTTGATGTTTACAATCTTTTCTCACCACTTCTGATGACATACTTTAATTAAAATAAATGGCAAAACTCTATTTATTTCTGTCACTGAAGGATCTGGCCATTAATGAGTTAATTTCTAGTCTTCCCTTCCAAATTCTGCCATCTGCTTTTTTTTTTTTTTCTATTTTGAATAAAAAAATGTATTCCACAGACATATTTTCAGTTACTAATGTTATTATCTCCCTTATGCTTGATGCTCTTCACCTAAACTTTCCAGATGGTATCTAAGATCCAAACATCTTTTCTTTAGATTCCTCATTTTAAAGTTGCTGCTGTTAGATAAATATTGAATTAGAATAACAACCTTTCTCAGGTACCACAAATAGCTCACCCTTCTGATCTCATTATTTTCTTCCACTCTTTCTCCAAGTCTAATAGCTTTCTGTCCTCGAATTGCAGTGCTTAAAATATCTATGACTCATTAATTGTAAAAAAATTGTCTTTTTATTCATTAGTAGTAGAGCTTTTCATTGAATGTCCCAGCAGTGGCCAAAGACAATTTAGATAAAACCCATTATTTCTTCTGTCTAGACAGGAATTAATTTGTAGATTTGCCCTTTTGCATGGGAATGATGGAGAATTGTTGTCATTTGATGTAATACAGAAAAGACATTTGTACCTTTAATCTGCAGATCAGATATTGTCAACATTCCCTTTATGACCAAGGTGACCACAATTCAGCAAAGTACATGAACAGATGTTTTTCCTTAATGATGTAATTTCACAGTACTTATTAATGTATTTAAAGTTACACTGGCGTTCAATACATTGACTTCAGATGGCTTTATTATTTGAATGGACAAACTTTACTGATGTTTTTCTTTCTTCTAAACAGAACATCAGCAGACTTCACTTTCCCTAATAGAGACTTCTCACTAAATACAGATTACTAAATTCTAAGTCTAGGAATAAAACCCTTCACTCCATACCTAATACTGAATAGCAGACAGAATCATAGAACCAGAAAGACTGCATGGCTTATGATATTCAGTAGCTATAGACATCAATAAAGTAGATATTTAATTAGAAGTATATATAGAATGTACATTGTATAAACCCAAAACACATGTACATTGCTGAATAGATTATCAAACAAAAACCCAGACTGCGTGGTTTATTGACACCAAACTTTTAGTGTCTAGACAAAGGCAGAAGGTATTGTTTATCTAAATCCATGTTGAGATAGCTTAAATACTGGGGTTTTTTTAAAAAAAAGTTTCCTGGATTTTTCAATTTCTGTTTCCCACTACTCAGTTTTATGCTATTATTCTCAATCTAATCTCCTTGAATCAGCTTACTAAAAACTCTATGATACACATCATTAATTTGCTGCATACAAATATAATAATTCAGTGTTTCTCTGATGGCTCATAATTATTCTCTTGCTCAGCACATTGGGAAATGAACTGGATACCTGTAGAGCTAAAAGCATGAATTTTCTTATCTCAGTAGTGAAGACAAAGAAGACAACAGTCCATATAGTCTGTGGATCAAACACTGAGGGGAAAGCAATATGCACTGAATACTGGATTAAACTGCAGTTTACTGTGAAAATGACTTTCAAGCAAGTGGTACAGAGACACGACCTAGAGGAAATCTAATCACTGTAATCTAGAATGATCTATCACCTAAAATTTACTCCAGACTGCTCTGTTAATCTTATTTCACTCTGGAGGATTTTACTCCCTTTTTAGAATCTGTGTAAACAATGATATCCTCTGTGAGCACAGCATCACAATTGTACTTTTTGCTCCAATCTGCCACTCTGAGGAATCTGATCATGCATGTTACTGGTTATCCTTTTTTCTCTTCTTGTTCCATCCCCAAACAGTTCATTATATATGTAGAGTGGCTGGATGTCCTGCATCAGTTAGATATAGTTTTCTTATCGACCTACATCTCTTTGTGCAAGTGAACTGTACTTTTTAAGTTCTCTGCTCTCGCACAGGCAATCTAAGAAAAAATGTTTTATTTTTCTGTTTCTCAAGAAATATGAACTGCATGGGACTAAAATTTTTTTTTTTTTTTTTGTTTTCATTTTAGCTGACTTCTAAACAGCTTTCCTCACTCAGAGGTGTTGTTAATATTGTGCTTCAGGTAAAGTAGCCAGCAAGTGGAACTCTGGTGAAAGCTACACCAGTCTATTTTCCATCTTCCTAAAATTCTGTTTTAAAGAATGCACTTACTTCATTTCTATGCCTATAAACTCCTGGCTGCATTGAGCTGAAACATATCCAATGTCTGTAACTGTAGGGGAGAAAAAGCAAAAGTATGTCTCTGGCTCAGAGCACTTTTGAAGCTGTACTACTATGCTAACCAAGATATTTGCATTCCCTAGTACAAAGACTTTGTATATTAGATTTATACATCAATGGTCTTCATTCTATTGACTTTCAATATTTTGACCATTTTAATAAGCATCAAAAAACTTATTTAAACTGCAAGCTCTGCCTTCTGGACCTCCTGTTGATATTATATTTTATTTTATATTATATTTAATATTCTTAATCAATGCCATGAGGAGGTTTGAATATCAACTTAATTGAAAAAATTCCCTGGAGGAACTCAAAATATAGTATTTTCAAAGGTTAAAAACATTTTTTCCACACAATTAACACAAAATCATATTCTCATAGGTTTGCCTTAAGCTGGCACAAACTTTCTTAAAAGACTCCTTTGTAGGAGCTAAACATAGAGCTAAGCACATTTCTGCTATGGTAACTTCATCTTCCCATAACATCTGAAGAACAGAGGGTCTCTCCTGCAGTGCAATGAAAGGCATATAATTTTCATCCAGAAGAAAATGTTCCTGCTTACCATCTGATATTTATTGCAGACTCTTTTTTTTTTTTTTTTTTTTTTTTTTTCTCCTACTTTTTCAGAAGATTCTGACTTTTGCTATTCATTATGGCATGGCAAACACTTGACAGAGCTAAGTCTATCCATAGTGGGCACCATGCTGAGGATTTTGTTTGCTCTTCTGCTTTTGCAGCCAAGAGAGTATTGATGCTGAGTAGCATGAGGTTAAAACTCCCTAATGTGCATAGATATAGCTTTCAGGTAGAGATCTACTGAGGCTGAGAATTTCCTTCTTACAGCTTCATCTCCTGCATCATCGTAGTGATATCATTTTTCTGTAAACTTCTTGCAAGGCAATTACAAGTTCTCTTCAGCACTGTACTTTCATCTTCTTTGGTATATTTGTTCCTTCAGTAAAGTCCCAGGGATGTGCATTCATTTTTCTGCATCTTTGCTGTGATTCTGCTAGTGGCAATACTCTTTCCTGTGACTTAAGAGCCCTCTTACTTTCCTGTTATGTCTCAAAGGGTTCCAGATAGTGTCATAATTTCTGAGTTTCTAAGACTGTTTCAGGATGTATAACCTTTTGTTGATATTTGATCATTATCTTGATTTTGATCACAATACAAATCTGATGGTTTTGGTGCTACAGAAACATTCCTTATCTGGAAGCATTCTCTGAAGATATATTTCATTATGAAAATGAATTCAAAGTACAAATGCACCTGTTTGAATGCTAATAAATAAGATTTTCAGCTTACACTTTGCCTTTACCTCCAATGTTAGTATTTAATACTGATCCTCTTGTGTTCTATACCCACAGCATATCTACGTCTGGTTTATGAGCCTGCAGCATCTGCAGCTAGCATCCTCCTTTACACAGGTCATACAATGCGTAACCAAACAAATGTCCCTCCTGCATGTTAAATGTGTTCATGCAGGTAATTCCAAATATTCATGATCACATGCTCATAAGTCACTTACATGCATATTAAAAGCTTAGAGAGACTGGGGGGAAAGAAACTGAGTAAGACATTGAGCTTACCTTCCTGAAAAGGGGAGTTTCTACACTATTACTCTACTGCTACTTTCCCTTTTGGTCATTGTGGCAATGGAAATATGTAACCTATGTTGTTTTCCTTCCAGTGTGCAGATTTTACAAATTTTAGAAGTATTACAAGGCAGATTCAATTTATACTAGTTGCCCCTTGTCTCACACTTAACCATATTTAAAGGATAATTTAGAAAAAGGAAAAGAAGGATAAGGGATAAAGAAGAAAAGAATAATATGAAAAAAAGTTAATTTTAAAGTGTTTGTATTTTCAACAGGCCTTAGTAATACTTTTTTTTTCTTTCTTTCTTTTTTTCTGTTTTCTTTTTTTTTTTTTTTTTTGGTAAGGTTGCAATTTAGTCAGATTCCCCCAGTGGAAATAATCTTCACAAACAGTTGTTTGGGACTTTTTCCTAACTTTGATCTGAATTGAATGATGAAGATGGTGATTATGATGATGATGATAATAATAAAAATAATAATAATAATAACCCCTTTTCTCTAAATATGTTGTCACTATAAAACTTGTTTGATGTTCTTGAGACTTCTGCTTGTCTTCTTACAGAAGGAAATGAAAGTTTATAAGTCAAAAGTACTTACTATTCCTCAATGGACTTGATGTCTGGTATTGTAAGTCAAAGCATCACAAAATGGTCAAGGTTGGAAGGGACTTCTGGAGACTGTCTCACATCATAAAAATCCAAGGGAACCAAGCAAAGAAAAACATTAGTGAAGGAAGCACTATGAAAGCAGCCTCATATACTTCAACAGAAGTCAGAGTATAACAGTTAGAAGTTGCATTTCAACTCTTGAATGGGCAGTGTAGGAGAAAAAAGGAGGTGGAAAATGGTAGCTGGAAGTTGAAAGGCATAGAAGCATTACTCATATACCCAGAATGGAAAAAACATAATTGAAATGTACCCACATACACATTTTATACCTAGGTGTGTGAGTTATCTGACTCAAGGTCCAGGCTCAGGGATAGAACCACTTTCATATGGGTGATGTAATAAAGCGTCTACAGAAACACTGTACTGAGTCTAACTGGTAGGCTGGCTGGGTAGCTGATGGATACCCTTTAGCTAATGGTAGCTTCAGGATACCCTTTGTGGAGGAGGTTCTGAGCTGCTCTGGGCCAGGCACAGCTGGCTTTGGTGGGCTCTGACACTGCAGTAAACACCTCATCTTGCATCTACAGCAAGGCAGGGGAGTGCCCAGTGCCCCAATTCATACCTGTTTAGGAAAAGACAGCAGTTACTGGAAGTATGTAGAAAACACCTCCAGAGGAATGGAGGGGACACATAGAAGGAGCTATTACTGGGGAGAAATCAGGAGCTTCATTGTTGGAAATAGGCATTCCATGCCAGAGGAGGTACCTCTGAGGGACTGTAGACTGGAAGTGAAAAATGTCAGGGCACAGAAACTGCTAAGAGACTATGGTCATGAATGATCCAGGCATAGAAATGGTGAAGAAACAAGGACCAGCAGAAAGAAAACATTGCTCATTGACACAGTCACCCTCCTGCATGGCCAGAACAATTGGAGAGGGGGGACAAGCGCAATGTGAGATGAAAACAAGAGACATTGAGATGTGGAAGGGCGAGGATTCAAGTTAAGCACAAGGAGGAAAGGTGTTTCCTTGCAAGTTTGTGTTGTTTTTTCTTTTCTCAAATGCCCAAATCAATAATTAAAATTTTGAATTAACTAGCAATAAATTAAACTAAGTAAAATTCCCTGAGTTGAAACTGTTTTGTTCACAACAGCTACCACACCATAACTGAGGTGCCTGGCCTATCACTGACACAAAGAAGAGGAGACAAATCTGGAAACACTACAGGATTGTTGTTGAAAAGACACCTAAACTGGTAGAAAGACAAACTATTTAGTTCAGTGACAGGAAAATTCCCAGTTTGCTTTGAGTCCTGGATATTCCTTACCAGTGAGGTAAGACCAGTCATATGTAGAACCAGAAATTATCAATGTGAATAATCAGGTGGCAGAATCATTCAAGAAGACATGGAAGAACATAAAGCTGTACACAGGTTGATGATCTGGTAACATCTGACTTGTCCAACAATGGATGGATGAATGAAGCAGGGGAACCAGGCAAATATAAGGTAGATGTTGTCTTTCCCTTGTTCTAATGTAACCTTGCCTAATATTTCCTTTTATACAAGGTAACTTGAAATCTGACTTTGCTTTCAATGAGTGACCTCTAGAGGTCAAATCTCACCTATATCGTTCTATAGTTACATAGTTTTTAATTTTTTTTGTTTAGCTAACATCATCTTCAACAGTTATTGTATGATAATTACATAGGTAGCCACATGATTTAGCCTGCCTCCAGAAAAAAGTTCAAGTTCTGAACTGTAGTCCACTGTTCATCTCTTCTTAGCTCTCTCTGAGTGACCATAAAAAAGATCTGTATGATAGATGTCTGCTGAGAATGCTTCCAGCATGCAGAGCATCTGAATCCAAAGGAAGGATCTGAATCCAAAACCTCTAAATTGAAAGCAAGGTGTATCACAGTTCTCATCAGGAAACCATCTGTACAACAAAAAGGCTCTTAACATTTCTCCAGGACAATATGTCTTCCAAAGTGCATCAGTTTTCTCAGGCTAGATGTACACTAGTACATTGTTGCACTCACCTTTCCAAACCAATCTGGCCTTTAACACCAGAGATAGTAATAGTTTAACATTTGGCAAAAGAAAAGAAATATGAATTTCTCTCGGGTGCTAACTACACGTCCTCGCTCTATTGCCTGAAATATCACTTCTCTTTGAGATTTTGGAGCCATGACTACAGAACTTTCTTCTCTAGTCTTTTCATTTCTACATTAACAAGTATTCTGTGTTTTAATATATTTTGTTGCTCACTTGACTTCCTGGGTGAACAGGAAATCTCTTCCAGAGGCTTGCACCCGAGGTCAAGTGTCAAATATTCACTTGTATTGTGCTTACGACTAGAGTGGTCTGGCCACATCCACACGAGTTCTTGTCCCTGGTTTCCTATGCATACCAAGTAGTCCTAATGTGCTGATTTTGTTCTGGTGTGGTTTTCCATTTTCAAGCTTTTGAAATGATATCTTTGCATACCAGAAGGTTTGTATTTTTTTCATATGATAGTAAAATTTTGTTTTATGGGTACTGGAATGTGATACAAATACATATCACATACTCTTTTGACCAAGGGTACAAAGCCTACAAGGCTGGCACTGGGGGAATGTATAAGATTAAAGACAAACCCCGGTTTATCTAACCATTGCTTTTGGAAACAATCATGTGTACCTACTGCATTTGAAATTGTCTGCTGAAGCTGCACAAAGCAGAAATAGAGGAAAGTAACACTGTGGATGGTCCAGGAAGACAGTGATCAAGCTTGCTTCCTGATCTTCTTTCTTTAGTACCTCAGATGTCCTGAACTTTTTCTCAAAACTCAAGTTAAAACTGGATCTTTGAAGAAAAATCTCTGAGGCAAAGGATTCATTAACATATTCTGAAAGTGTTTCATACCAACTGCTTTCAGAAACATTATTTTACTGATTAAGTGTAGATGTAAAAAGTGGAAGTCTGACACGGTCTCACTTGTATGTGACTAGTGTTTATTACATCAGAAGCCATATTCTATGAATATACTCCAATATTCTATAGTAAAAATAATTGTGTTAATCTAAACTTTGAAATGCTATAATAAGAAGCTTGTTTTCTGTGATATTCAATATCTCAGTAAAGCAGACATTTACAGATATGCATTATGTATTGCCAGTAGTAATTTATTAGGCTTCAGGGATTCGAGATAAACTGCCTAGGCTTTTGCAGTAAGCCTAACAGACCACTTTATGTCTGGCTTTATCTGTTAGCGTCCTGGGTTCAGCTGTATCAGTTATTTTTCTCCTTCTTAGTAGCTGGTGCAGTGCTGTGTTTTCGACTTTAGTCAGAGAACAATGCTGATAACACACCAATGTTTTAGTTGTTGCTAAGTAGTGGTTAGCCCCAACCAAGGGCTTTTCAGTCTCTCATGCTCTGCCAGTGAGGAGGGACACAGAGACAGGACACCTGACCCAAACTGATGATCTTTGTTCAAGAATCTTTAGCCTTTGAGGTAGATGCTTTGCCACTTAGCTACAACACTCAAGGGCTGTACTATGGTCTGGATGGGTGATTCCACCTTTCATATTCAGCTATCATAGAACTGAGAATAGATGTTAGGTGGTCCATAAGACCATACTCAAAATAACATATATATAAGTAAATAAATATAGCATTAAATAGGAAATAAAAATAATGGTAAAACAATACCGATATTTGACAAGTATTGTATATTTTTGCATGCGCTGAAGTATATACAGCAAATTATAGCAATCTTTCCCAGGGACATATAGCAAGGTAATATGCATTCATGGAGGAATTCAGCTTGTTAATATATATCCTTGCTTGTAATTTTTATTGCTTTTGTTTTTTAACCTTTTTTTCTTGGTAGGGTTTTTTTTTTTTTTTTTGGTATTTTCTTTTTTTTTTTTTTCTGTGTGATTATTTTTCTAGAACTCTTCCTTTACTTGCATTTGCCTTTGCTGCTAACACTGTTTCTATTATAACTATTCTGATCAAGACCAGGGATGGCCTCGAATTTGAGCTTACCTTATTTTTCAGAGAAATAAATACCAATAAAATATATATATAAAGTTACAAAAATATCTATAATCTTTTCAGAGGTAGAGTTGGTGAACTCCTCTCTTTAGACTTAATTATATAACTGAGATAAGGTTCGATTAAACACTTTTTGTTGTTGTTCATTCCTTATTCTATCCTGCAGGGAAAATGTTACATCATTCAGATTGGAGAAAAGGACAGGCTAGGTAGGATTTTTAGAAGCTTAATTTCTATTCATAGGACAATATTTTAATATCAAGCATGTTTTGGCTACATGCCTGGTGTTTGCTAGGAAGTACTAAACAATTAGCCACTATGCCACTGAATCATATAATTCATATAAACAGCTAAATATATATACATGTATATGCAAGAAAACTCCCAGCTGTTCAGAGAAACTATATTAAATCTGTGGAGTATCCAGCAGGAAAACTATGATAAATTAAGGAAATCATACAGTACTTACTGTTGTATTATCCTTGAATCGTCTTCCCATCTGGCAGCTCATGGCAGCTGTCAGATGAGGCTGTCCTCAATGATGTAATTTCAAAATATGTAGCAGAAGTGACACACCAATGGATGGAACTTGTTATCGTAAAAGTTGTGACCATCAGAAGGTAACATAAGTGTTCGTAGAGTTAGGATTCTCTAGCAAGACAGTCTTTGTATTTCTTGATATTTTTTTCATGTTTCTTCATCTATTATGTTCATTCACAATATCTTCCAGCTAGCTAAATGTTTCTTGCCACTGGTATTGATGTCTGTCATTAAATATTTTCTTATATAGACTCTGAAAGTGAGCTTCTGCTCCTAGCTACCTCAGCACAAATTTGGGGTAACTGTGTTTGCAGTTATTTTCTAAATTACAGAATTTTCAGAGATGCATAATCTCTATATTATAAAAATTAGGCTAGATTAGTATTTAGAATTAAATATGTTTGAGTAAATTTAGAAAATGTATGTAGAACGTGAGAAATGATAAAAGATCATGATGGTAGGCTTCCTGCAATCTTCATTGCCTCACAGGGAACATTTTTGTTTTCTAACTCAAATGAAATCATAGAATCATAGAATCATAGCATAGTAAGGGTTGGAAAGGACCTTAAGATCATCTAGTTCCAATCCCCCTGCCATGGGCAGGGTCACCTTGCCCTAAACCACGTCGCCCAAGGCTCTGTCCATCCTGGCCTTGAACACCGCCAGGGATGGAGCATCCACAACCTCCCTGGGCAACCCATTCCAGTGCTTCACCACCCTCACTGTAAAGAACTTCTTCCTTATATCTAATCTAAACTTCCCCTATTTAAATTTGAACCTATTACCCCTTGTCCTACCACTACGGTCCCTAAGGAAGAGTCCCTCCCCAAATCCATGCATTCTATGACAACCATTTTGCTTTGTTTGAATAAGAGGATGAATTACTTCAGACACATACACATCTTAGATTACACCAGTGACTTGTCTACTTTTTATGAATTTTTGGTGGCAAAGGAATAGTGTATTTCAACTAAAGTATAAGCCTGTTTCCAATATTTGTTATCCGATTGAAGGAACCGATAAGTTTTTTTTAAATCATACACTATGCACTTAGGATATTAAAAAAAGTTCAGTGAGTTTACACTGAGATTTGGTAGTTAAAATCACTGCACACATCACATTATCTCTTTGTGCTGTCTCTCAGCTCTGTTCTGTATGTTAATTAGGAGGGAACTGAAATATGGCATTTAAAATAATCAATAATCCCAGGAGATTAATATACCCAACTCATACTGAAAATTTTGCAGGATGATTGGATAGGATGATCATCCCTCTGAATCCTTTTCTCCAGGATATTTGATTCCCCTGCCTGCTCACACAAATTAATTAGGCAAAGCAGAGGAGTAATACCGAAAACTATATTATCATACAAGATCAGCATCTATTTTGTGTTCCTGTGTCTTTCCCAGTCCTTTTCCTTACTTTAACTCCTCAGGAACAATTTAAATCTTATTTCTTCCATGCTTACCACCAATATAATTCTGAACATAATAGCTCAGTCAATTTTCTCTTCTGCTCCCTTAAATATGTCATTGTGATGAAGCAAAATTAGTTCAGATAAGTCAGTATGTGTTGTAGGTGGTTTTGCATTAAAATGTAAAGTTTAAAGTAACACTGGTTATTTTGACATGTACACCACTACTTTAAAATTTAGGAATATAAGTAGCAGGAAAAAGCTGTCAAATTCAAGTGACAAAGTTTATTTCCTCCTCAAGATCTCCTGGGTCTTACACCTCTGATTTCTCAGGACCCTGCACAGGAAAAGAAAGTATAATCTGAACTTGGAAAAGAAAGAAGTTTATGAACCCAGTCCATAGGCACAGTAAAACAATGCAGCTATAATTACATAAATAATAATTTAGTCCATTAAAAATTCTTAACATTTTTTTTCCGTTAATGAAACAAAATTAATAAAAATATTTGGTAGACCAAGAGTTGAGAATATTTATCAGAAAATATAGAAATGCAAGCTACTTTGCAATATTTTAAAAAGTTTTTTAAAAAGGGTTTTAAAACCATTTTAAAACTTTTCCTTGAGTATTCCTGTATGACACCTATGTGACCACACTGCTGTTTGCTAATCATAGGAGATGTGAAATATAGCAGAATTCTAAGATAAGTCATATGAATAAAAAGATTTAAACCAGGTTTTATAATATTTCAAACACTGCACCTTACTATTTCAAGTAATTCTTGTAGGGAGCACTATGAGCGAAGGCAGTGGGAGTATATCACTGTAATGTAAAGTGCACTGTAATGTAATGATGATGATTTCAAGGGGACAATGTATGTAAGACCTCATACAACAGTGAAAATAATGGCCTAAGCAAACTATGATTTCAGTTTACTGCTTCCTAGTTCTGGTTGTTCTGACCAAAAAGTAAAAATTATGTTTTTCAAAATAAAGGTTTAGTCTAGAAATTTTATATTACAGGAAATGCAACAATCCAGACCTTTTTCACGACACCCACTTGGAGTGGATGACACTGTGTATAACACAACAGTACAAATGGCATCCACAAAAGTTGCAGAAAAATGATTTGAGTTCCTGCTGTATGCCAAGCTAAAACTTAAATACAAACCAGTTTCACTTACAGTATTTCTGAATGCCTCCACCACCCACATTTATCTGTATTGCTCAGTGGAAATGAGAAGCACGGTAGGTGTATTTTTAACTTTTCAAGTGACACTAACTAACAGTTCTGATCGATCTCTGACCACTACCTCAGAATAGGTAAGCCTACAAACAAGTAAAGTACATGCAAATTGCAACATGCATATTGTAGCATAGTGCAAAAAAGGTAAGCTTGTAAGGTCAAAATCACACACATTTCATGGCTTCTGTTACATTTGACAATCGGATAAACCTAAACACTCAGACTGGAACCCAAAAGCCTGACTAGCATATTTGGCCCATCTGGTACTTTTACTATTCTGACAATTTTATGCTGATGTGGCTTCTTTTATATGTCATTCAAACTCATTATTTTCTCTCCCAAGTGGATATAAAATTTATGTTGTTGCTTCTAGAAGGCTGAAAACCTGGACTAAGACAGATCTTTGCTCTACCTGCTAGAGATTAGCAGAGTACCGCAGAGAGCAAAAGTTGATGGTGCTGTACATCTGTGCATTCAACATTTGGTGGCACTAAGCCACTAGTCTCTTTTCTGCCTGAGCAACTGACTAATTACTGTACTTGGCCTTTTTGAGTCCCTTCAATTAATGCGATGTGCAGTTGCACACAGTGAAGAAGTCACCCATACAGAACAGAATCTGGGCCAGAATTAGGCTCCAAGTCCCAGAAGCACCTGTTACAAATACAAAGTGTCCAGATGGTCTGGTCTTTGTGGGAAAGTGTCAAGAATTGACTTATCTGTCTTTCTTACTTTTGGTTTTAAGGTCATAAACATAATTCTTTTGAAGCAGAAAGCCAATCACATTTAGGGAAAAAAGAAATAAAAAAAAGAAAGGATGAAAGAAAGTAACCTTAAAATCAATGCAAAACCAGCTCTATTTGTAAATCTTAATAACCCAAAGAAGCTCATTGTTACCACGTTCTGGGCAGGAAAATGGGGTTAGCCTGTGATTACAATGCAACCTTCAATATAATTAGACAGATTTATTTAAACACAGCTGTAAACCATAAAAATGTAAAATATTTAGTGACCGGAAATTCCACATTTTGTGGTTTTGTTTAGAAACACTATAAAATATTGCTCTTCTTTAGCTTTCTTTTTTTTTTTATAGATAACAGTTGTTTAAGTTTATAACAAGAAGAAGTATTCCTGAATGCTGATTCACTTTCTAACAGTACATTGCTTCATTCAGTTTTTCCTCCTTTGAAGCGTGACATTTGAGATAAGTGACTCCACTGTCAATACCACGGAGTTTGTGTCTCATACATTCCCAGCTGCATGAAATGGAGGAAGAAATACAGAGTTTTATTTCAGATCCTGAAAGCAGTAATAACTGTCTGTTTCATGCATTGGTGAAAGCTCTTCTTTTCCTACTCCCTCCTTGCTTCCTTGCTTCCTTGCTTCCTTCCTTCCATATGTCCTCTTTCTTCCTTTCTAAAACCACTCAATCTGAGAGAGAAAAAAGTGAGTTGAGGAAGTGAGAGGGGAAGCTATTTCAGTAGAAGGAAAAAGGTAATAAAGGTAATAAAAAGGTAATAAAACATATGTGAAGGTAATAAAACATATTTTCTGCCCACCATTCATTTGGCTTGTAGAAAATATTTATTTAGTTTTCAAAAATTTTTAATATAAAATATTATTGATTCTTCTATTTAGGGTCTGTAAACTTTAAAGACCTTAAATCCAGACTGCTATATTCCTGCATTGTCACCTTACACATAAAGAAACATATCCCAATTAGCTTTCTGAGTTCCTAGCTTGAATTTGAACAGTAGTAATTGAATTCAGGTCAGTCACATTGGAATCATGCTTATTTTTATCATTCATAAGTACTGAGAGCATATTTGCTACCGTAAAATGTGTAAGAGACACGTAATATTTTTAAACATAAAGTACAGTAAGTAACAGCTACAACCAAAAATTGTGGATTTTTTTTTTTTAATGGAGATGCATTATTTTCCTTGGATTTGGGGGGAAGCTATAATGCATACTGAACAAAATTTCTGTAATTTCAATGGCTCAAGAGATGTATGCTGCTTGAAATAAATCTTCTAAGTAAGTGAATCGATTCATGTGATGCTTTAAAATACAAACGTTAATCAATATTTTACTGGATTTTGGAAGAATCTTTTCACAGAACTAATATTTGAATTTTAAAATATGAAAAGAACACGGAAGTGGCACAAGATTTTTTTTAAAGGTTCAGAACAAGTATCTGTTTATGTGTTCAGGGCCCTGACCCCAATAATTTCTCTTGGGCTGGGAATGTGATTTGTCTCTAGGAGGAAGTACAATGCAGTAATTACAGAGGTGAAAAAGACAGTGAAAATCTGCTTCTGTTCCCATTCCTGTGTCAGGCTGAGAACTTGGAGCAGATGTTTTCCTCTGTCTCTGGGGTACTCAAGTATATTTAGTGGGATACTTCTGCAGATATTGCCCACCCCACAGTGTGTCTTACAGGAGAGGACGATGAAACAGATAACAGGCAAACTTGAATTTTTCTCTTACACAGTTGTTTGGTGGTTTTGTGATTTTTTGGTTGGGTTTTTTTTTTTCTTTTTGTTTTTGTTTGTTTGGTTTTTTGTTTTAGTATACTAGAAAACACATCTACATTTAAAATATTCCTTTGTATTTCCTCAGTCCACTCCTGCCAGACACCACTGCTTCCAGTCAGGTCTAATAGACCCACTGCAGAGCACAGCTGAGCCCCTCAGACAAGGCAGTTTGGCTGGGATAAAATGCTTGATGTGATATTAGTGGTACTGTTGATGGCTTTTTCACTGAAGGTGTAGTCAATACTGTAAATTTGACTGCAAAACAAGGTGGGGCTGTGGTGTGAGAAAGGGATAGTGCAGGACTCTTCTTGGATCTCAGAAAGAGATTGGGAAGGGCCCATCAACAAGTGACTTCATAAAATAGCCACTTTAATAAGGTAAACTAAAAAGAGGAATGCAGATAGTGAGTAAATCTCGTGTCCTTTCAGATGTTGGGAACCCTGTGTTCACACAATTTCAGACAGACCCCAGATGGATTTACACACAGCATGCTGAGAGGACCCCACCCATGGAAAGAAGCTCCCCTTTTTTGGTATTTTGAGCTTTTTTAACTTTTTCTTACAATAAAATACTTATCATTCCTCCTGTCAAATGGGATTTTTATGTGAGAAATTCTTGATGGACTTTGAGACAAAGGCAAGGCCTTGCAGGTGGCATAATTTCTGGCACAGCACTGCGCAGCACAGATCTGGATTTATTCAGATTAACTGCTGTGTGAATCACTAGCTCCTCGATACATAATGGTCTTGTGATTAGGATCACTATATCTGGTATCTACGTTCATACATGCTGAATGCTAGATAAAGTAAGATCAATCATTACAAAGTAAGAAACAACTGAAAAAGTCATGATGCCTAATTCCAGAACAAGGTTCATTGTTATGAGACTAGGCTTACAATTACCTGGTATAGAAATTAAAAGCACTGAGATATAATATTTTGGTACCTAAGATATTTCTGTGCTCATGGATTAAATAGTGGCAGGGAATCTTCTCAGGCACTGAAACTTGAAAATTTATACTGCTGTGCTGCTATAAGGGTCTTTGACAAGGGTTTTGATCATGGACATATTTCAGAAGTAGGCATGCGCCATGGCACACCTTCAGCATTATTTCTTGTTCTGGAAATTCAGAGAGTTTAATGCTATCAGCATGGACTGTCCTACGATACTTTGCCTTGGTGCTAGCTTAGTTTGCTAGCACAGGTGCAACCCACACAGTTTTCCTGAATATTGTCTTATTTTCACTTGAGGGTGGGTCTTTAAAACATTCTCTGTGTTTTATCTTGATTTCAAACGCATAGAGTTACACTTTGCAGATCACAATAATTATTATCAAAATCTTTTCTTGTATTTTACAGGAATCCAAAGTGAATGACCTAGGTTTATAAATTCAACTCTATGCCAGTCTCTTTGAGAATAGAAGTTATAGAGCTTAACTATGATGAGAAATAGTGTAATATTCTAGTGAATAATTTCTTCCTTTACTCTTTCAGACTGAAGTCCTTCTGTTAAAGATGTTTTCTTTATGATTTACTGAATGGGGACTGTGACAATTTTGAGATTGGTCCTGGCTTATGCTGGAGCAAATAACGCAGCTCCAGAAGGATATTAATATCATTAACTCATCTAGAGTAGCTAGAAAACATCGTGGGGGAAACTTCTCTGATTTTCCTTGTATTCTTTTTGTTATTCTAAACTTCTTAGTCAAATTCAATCTTCAAAGACATTAACTCTTCTGGGAAAACTAGTGTTTAAAAAAAGGAGATATTAAATTGATAACATTAGTAACTGGTGCAGAATAGACTGCATCTGATTATCAAGATTGAATGACAACATTATCTAGATGTCATAAAATGCTTGGATCCAAAAATAGATCTGTTGCCAGTTGAAAATGTTGTACATTTTGTTGATATGTTATTACTTTTTTCTAGAAGAATATTCGTCATCAGAGTGACACAATAAAGAACTAATTAGTCATTTGGGGGTCATATTTTTCCTTATTAAACATAACCTGCTCAATATCGCTCTCAAGATGGAAAATTGTTTGTTTAGTAATGAATTCATTATGTGCTCTAACTAAAGGGAGTACATGCATGCAGAGTTTTGATGAAATCTTGAAGCCAGTGCAATTCATTGAGAAATATTCAACTCAGAAAACAGAGGGACAGCAATTGCAACAGAACTACTGCTTTTAAACAATTCATTAGGCCTGGTTTTTTTCTCTTCTGCCAGTGGCTTAGATCTGTGTGACCTTAATAACTTCAGCGCTATCACCCCTAATTTGCAGTGTAATGAGATGTCATGCCACCATCAGTACACTGTGCCTGTCTGAAAGGTTGCTCTACAAACTTTATAATTGAAATCCAAAAAGCTCTCTAAAGAGACATCTTCTTCCTATGAGGTCCTTGCAAATAGCAAACACACACCCTGTCTCGGCATAACTTACATTTTTAGTACCACACTGCAGCATGCTTGTCTTCTGTCCCTGTGTGTGCACACAAATCGCAAACACAGAGCCATTCTAGCATAGTCACTATTTTCATGGATAGAAAATCTAATCTTGAGGGAGATTTTGGGGAAGAACTGAGCCTAACCTCTATTAACTACATGATTCTTACTGAAAGAGAAGTAAGGTATGTAATTCTAGTGCATGAACATGGTGAAAATCTAAATACCTTATGTTAGCACACATGGCTTATACCTGCCACTCACAGGTGGCCCAGTTCTCCTGCAGGTCCTGTATTAGTCATATTGGCCACCCCATGGATGTCTTGAGTATGTTTTAGTAATTTCAGTGGTGCTATATTGCTACATGACATCACTCAAATTGTTCCCTTGATTTGTCATGTGAAATAATCTTGAGTTGCAGACATGGAATCAACATAAAGAAGTTTAAAAATCTATGGGAAGAAGAGCATTCAAGCAGTGGCAGGTAATATTCTGAAGTTTCACAAGCTTCTTTTGGTTTGGAAAAGTCTGCCAAAGTTTAAATGTGCTAACAAATGTTATCTCAGCCCTGTAAGGCAGAAGAGTAGGTTGGAAATCTCAGTGGCAGGCTCCTCTAGAATGGCTTAACATATCAAACTTAGCCTGACTGCTGCCAGCATGGTTTTACTTGTTTATTTATTTATTTACTGAAAACACTGTACTGACAGTCTCACTTTCCTTTTTCTGCTGCTATCAGAAGCAGAAACAATGAATGCCTCTATCTTTCTCCATTTCCTTTTAGTCTTCCCAAAAGGCCAGAAGCTGTCTTCTATCAACCGTTTCCTTTATAACATGTTCTTTCTCCTTTGGTTTCTGATTTTTAATTCTTTTATATATATTTTTTAGTTTATTTTAAAATTATTTCACCTGTTGGATCTTTCAGTAGTAGTCCTTGTCAGCTATTATTCATTTTAACAGCTAAAATTTGTCTTGTAATGCTACCCTCATTGTGTCAGTTAACTCCTCCTTGAACCTATAAAAAAATGTAATGTAAACACAGAATTTTTCCTATTGTCACACTGAACAAAAGAATGCTGCTTAAATTGGTACTGCAATAGAAAAGGCACATATGTACAAAATATTAGTGGATCTCAATACTTTGAATCTATACAGTTGTAAATGAAGCCACATAGAATAATGTGAATCTTCTTTGCTATTCAAACAGTTATACTTATCTCCAGCAGCTTAGCATTTTACTGTTTCTTAAGAATGAAAATCTATTAAACAACAATGCATGTGCAGTAAAAATAAATGTTTTTTCTTTTTCTATTTAATGCTTTTAAAACTCTGCTGTAATGAAAAAAATATGATACAGGTCGATTTGCCTCCAGAAAATGATCTTAAGGGAAATAGATACACAGCAAACCCCATAAAATCTGCTAGGCCATGAGGATCTTTTTTTGCAGTCTGTACTGGACATGAACTCTGGGCTGCTAGTGCCCTAACACACGAACATAGATCATGTGGCTGCAATTATGACTGAAATACACACAGACATCTGGATAATTTATGAACCTCTGAAAACTTGATGCAAGCCTAAGAGTTTAACAGACTTTTTATGAAGAGTTTTGGATTATATTCTCATAATAACAATATGTGTGCTACATATATTGCAAAATGCAATTATTACACAAGTTAACTGGGACAATTAAAAAGAGATTTTATTGTATTTTAGTATTGAATTCAGAAGTACTTAAATGTAGCAGAATGCCCCATGTTCTATACATACTTTCAAGGTATAAAAGATGTCATTTCTGACACTTTCAAAGAAAAATAATATTTCACAAAATATTTCCTTCTCGCTCACTGTCCTGGGTTCAGCTGTAACAGTTCTTTTTTTCTCCTTCCTAGTAGCTGCTGCAGTGCTGTGTTTTGGCTTTAGTCTGAGAACAATGCTGATAGCACACCCAATGGTTTAGTTGTTGAAAAGTTGCGCTTGCCCTGATCAAGGACTTTTCAGTCTCTCATGCTCCGCTAGTGAGGAGGCGCACAAGAGGCTGGGAGGAAACAGAGACAGGACACCTAACCCAAACTAGCCAGAGGGGTATTCCATACCACAGCACATCATGCCCAGTATATAAACTGGAGGAAGTTACCCGGAAGGGACTGGTCGCTGCCCGGGTCAGGCTGGGCATTGGTCAGAGGATGGTGAGCAATTGTATTGTGCACCACTTGTGTTTATTTTGGTTTTTTTTCCCTTTTAGTTTTATATTTTCTGCCCTTGTTATTTCCATTATAAGTGGTAGTAGTAGTAGTAGTTGTTGTACTAGTAGTAGAAGTAATAGCAGTATATCGTACTTTTTATTTATTAAACTGTTCTTATCTCACCCCACAGGGCTTACATTCTTTCGATTCATGATTCATCTTCCCATCCCTCCCGGAAGAGAGGGAAGACAGGTGGATGAGTGAACGGCTGCGTGGTTCTGGGTTACCAGCTGGGTTTAAACCATGACACTCAAAATTGCTATATAGTAGCACAAATTTATAATATTGTGTAGCTCTGTGAACGCAATGAATTCATTGTTTATAAACGGCCCTGCACAACAAAATTCTTATGTGATAGTCATTTATACAGCTGCATTTTTTTTTTTCCATTTTACAAAGGACAGGATTTGCAAATTACATAAATAGCATATATTTTTATAGGTTTTAAAAAAATCTTTATATTCCTCCAAACCATGTAAAATGGTTTTGAATGGCAGTGTACTGAAAAAATGGTAGCAAAGCAGAGTCACTAACTGATGAGAAATCATTTGTAAACAGAATTCAAAGTATTCAACCCTGCTCTTTAAAACATATATAAATCTTTTTGCAGGAGTATGAATACTTGGTAATATAACTTTCATGTAATGTATGAAATGTAAAGACCTATTATCTACAGATTATGACATGTATTTAGACATAACCTTTAGTCAGCATTTTTGACAAGAATTCTTTGTTCTCTAGTGTTTATATTAATTCCTCAACATACTATTTTTGAAGATTGAGAAAAATTAATAACTAAGATTTTCTAAAAGCCAGAATATTTTAAAAAATGTTTTACACTGAGAACTTTTTACTTCTATTGGCAAATTCCCATAAGAAAAAGCTGTTAAAAGATCTTAAGTTCTTATTTTATTTCATAACTTGCAGCCTGTATAGTTTTCTACTTCTGTGCAAAATTAATATACAAAGTGAGTGAATCACAATGGTAGTCTTTAGTATAACTATCCAATCTCTGAAATGCCAGCCTGTCAAATCCTAAGGAGTTTGAATAGATTTTTCATCATTTGGGATTGCCATAGAGATCTCCCTGACTCACGGATATGCGTGTAAATGAACAATTAATGCAACATTCATTTACCATACATTACCAAACAGTAAAGTCAATAAAAGGTTGCATGTGAAATGCAAAATGCAAAGATCAGATAATGATTTGAGGTACTATACTATTTCTTTACTAGCTACCAACTTTTGTTGGGAATCTATACTTCTGGTTCCTTGCATAATAAGGCATGCACAACGAAGTCACTAAAAATATGGTCGATACAGTGCTAGATGTATGGAAGACTAAGACCGACTAGAGTGGATGTTGACAGCCAGGTGGGATACCAGGATGCCTCAGAAAATCTTATGTGGCACCAAATACCTACAAACAGGCAAACAAATTGTATTCACCTTGCCAATATATTAGAGGTTCTCTGATGATGCTAAATGGCATCACCTTCAAGGGATCAAGTTGAGAACACCTAGATGGGTTACAGAAGAGGAGAAATGCCAAATGTTTGTGACTATATAAAGTTTAGAGCACAGTACTTAAATTGTGGTCTTAGTAAATATAGGCAGAGGTTTCCAACATAATTAGAGAAATTTTGAGTTAAATAGGAAGAGGTTGTCACCAAATAATGGTGTCTACTCAGAAATTACTGGGATTTCAGACCTTGAAGTAGATACATCCGCTGTACACAAGCATTTCTTTAGTCACCTACAGCTCTTCAGATTGCCTAAACATTGATGTCCAGTGCCATTCAAGGCACCAGAGCTAACCAGTGGCAGAAAGAATGCCGGGTCCTAGGGAGACCGTTGCCTTACTAATGTAATTGCTGAAGGTCATGGGAGGTTTACTTGGGAACTATGAGTAACTCTAGACCCTGGTGTGTAGGCAGTTGAATTGAGATCCTACTGGCTCCTGAGCTGAAAAGCTAGCTAGGTTCCTCTGGGGACATTAGCAATGTCATGTTGGGACAAAACTGAAGAACAGATGTCTGGAATCTGAAAAGACAGCAGTACCCTACATGGCCTCCAGAGGCTTATCCACCTTGGTGTGTGGTAAGCAATAAACAAAATAAAATGTTACATTTACACCAAAGATAAATCAAAACATCCGTATGTGTATTTGAAAACTGTATTTTTAACAAAAAATTAATCAATCACATGACAATAGAAGCCTTTAAAGTGCAGTTATTAAACGTCATAAAATGCCTTGCCAATATTTAATCAATATCACAGGGTTACAATATTTTAAACAGCATTAATTGCAATGTAACATGGAGGGGGGGATGATTTGAGGTAGTCCAGTCACCCCACGTTTTAATAACCTCTCCATTTAGCAACTTAATTCAGCCTAAAAGGGAAGTAGATATAAACCACCAGAATGACTGTGTTTATTCATAGCATGTATCTGCAACTGCAAAATGGTGTAAGGAAATGGAAAACTGGATTTTGAAGGTCAAATTATTCCACAGAATAACTGCACTGATGCCAGCAGAATTATTATGAGTATGCATTTGCTTTCCTGTCATAAGTTATAGGAGGAAAAAAGAGAAACAGTTTTACAGAGCTTCTAAATTAGCTCCATCTCATCTCTCCCATCTATTCTGTCCCAAATTAATTCACCCTGTCTTCCTTTGCTGCAAATAGCAAGAAATGAAAAACAACCCAAACTACCATCGTGCTTCCTGAAACGCATTTGTCAATGGCAATTTTGAATGGAACATTTCTTACCTAAAGAGGTAGTTGATTAATTTGCTCATGTTTAAACAAGAACTCAAGAGGCAGAGCCAAAATACATCTTCGTTTTTCAGACTGCACAACCTGGAATAGACACAGTCCCAATCTAACTGGGAAGGCTGAATCTGTATCATACGACATTGGCATGCATGTCTTAAGAGCCAGGGGGGAGAGAAAATGGTGTGAAGAACTCTCAATCATTGTTTTCCTCTGCATTGCCTTATTGCAGAGTAAGTGAGCTACACCTGTATCTATATGAGGTATCTCAATTAAAATTAAATTAAAGTATTAAACTAGGGTAATTCGAAGTACTCACTGGTATTGGTAAAAGGCAAACTTGGGCAATGGAGAATTTCCATTTAAGACTAACTCCGAAGAGCCAAGTCTAGTCTACCAGCTCTGTAAATGCTCACACATCATGATTAGGCGTTGGACATCATAGCAAATTAGAAAGTCTGGTACAGGTTACCACCTGCAAAGACTTTGTGTTTGTCTCAGTACCCAGCACAAAAAGACACTTGTTGAAACTGCTTTTCCTAGCTCACTCAGTGTTTTTGAACTAAAACTAGTTATTGTCCGGAAGAGTCCACACTGCTCCAGTGCTGATACCTATGCTTTTTTCCAAATAATCTGATGTTGATTTTTTTCTAGTTTCTCTTCCTCCTATGGCTTTTCATATGTGTTCTGATTGAAGAAAAATACATATACTGTCAAAAATACAGATTTTTTTCTGCATTTATCTATAGATAAATTCTGAAAACTTATCTAAATATACGGATTTTGAAAGACTGTGAGAATATTACTGATGAAAATAAACAGATGTAAGATATATTTAGTAAACTCTTCCCCAGTTTTTTTTTCCTTAAGTGGGAAGAAAATTGCTGTCATATTAGACCTGCAACAAAAGAAAACATAAATCCAAACATACAGAAAAAAAAAAAAAAAACCTGAAGGAATAGTTTTCTCAGAGTAAATCAATGCCATAAGAAGCGAACAATTATTTAAAAATAAATCTGTGAAACATAATGCAGGACAAAATCAAATTGTATAGCAATTATTTTGTATGTGCAATAGAACTAGTTTTAAAGGTTCATTGGCAATTGTCTGTTCAATTAGGCTTGTAGTATTGCACACCCAAATACCCTGTGTTTAATCCTCACTTGGACTAATAGCTGAAATTGCTCCTGAGATAGTATTTGCATGTGTATGCATTTATGCCGTTGCACATTAGTGTGGCTTAAAAATCCATGCTTTAAAGGAATTATAGTATAGCCACAAGATAGTCCGCAGTCAAGAGGCCAATGTACTCAGCTTGCTTTCTGTTAAGGAAGAGTGAAGATAATCCAGAAGAGAAAACAAAAACTAATATAAAGAAATGTATAAAGATACAGAAACTGAAACACCATAACAGCCAGCAGAGTCTGGCAAAGTCACTGAGGGCTGGGGTTTTCTTTTTTAATTTTCAGTGGAAAATTTCAGAATTTTAGGAAAAAAAAAGTTATTGAAAAATCTGTTATTGAAAAGTCAATTGATTTATCCTGGAATAAATTATGTCAGGATGTATCACAGATTGTTTATTCACATATTTTGTGTTCACATTCTCTATTAATCTTGACACTCAATTAGACTATGTCCTATAATTTTTTCATGGCAAAAAAGTAGTGGTAAGGAATCACAGAAACAATGAGATAGCAAATGTGGCACATGGAGGAAAGGATAGAAAAAGAGAAGAAATTATGACAGGTATTACATTCTTTTTAGCCACTCTCTGAAGAGTGGCTAACTTTGTGCAATTAATGCTTTATTTGACATCAACTGATTACAGTAGGAGAGTATCTGCCTTTTTCCCACATAGACACCTGCACTTGAGAACTAAATTTATGTGTTTATGGTTTGGAGCTGAAGCACACACATTCTTAGTGGTCACATTTTACAAATTCTAGAATTTAGTTGTGTTGGCTTCTGATTAATATATACTTCTTATCTGATGGCAGTAGAAGTGTTAAAGTTGAAGCAAACTCTCTAGCTGTTGATTAAGCCTGTATGAAAAAGAATTCTTGTTTGGTCATAGTAATTTAATGACTGCCATTAACCATAAATGCTGCAGTGTTTAATCCTATACTCAAGCTGTAAATATATCTAGCAATTGTGGATACTGAGTGAAAAATATTCTACTTCTTAGACTCCCAAGCTATGAAGGATTTTTTCTCAGAAGCCAGATATTTACATCTGTATTTTACCGGTTAAGTAAACACATATACAATATTTTACCAGTATAAACACTGCCTACACACAAAGACACTCTCACACACACACACATTTACACTGTAGATATCTAAATAGTTACTTCCCACTAGGTGATATACAGCTCAATAAAGTAATTTGAAATGTTACCTTAAATTTTACAAATACTTTTTTGACAGGCCCGATTTTAATTTATAAGCTGAATGATAATCTAGGTTAATTTAGATTGCAATTATTCAGTATAAGGTCTGGAACAGATATTAACTTTTGAAACATATATTTTTAGTAATCTTTGTTTAGCCTGTTTAACAATAGCAGTAGGCACACTTTCTACTTTGCTATGCAGTAGAAGGTGATACCAAAATTACTATCGAATACCATGGAGTTTTATTAAAAGTAATATGGTAAACAGCGAGACTGTGTGTTAAAAGAGAACGATCTGACATCTAGTGGCTTTTCTGCTTTATTTCTACTTTTGCAGGTATAAAGAGATATAAAAAAAACCAAACCCAAAACTAATTTGATATGAGAAATAAATTAACTGTGTAATTATGAAAACTAATAAAATTGTAGGTGTTTGGGTGCTGCGTCTGCTATGAATATGGGGTATTAACTTTTCCTCCAAATGTGTTTCAGCTGTAATTTCAGTGGCAGTTTCTTAGGGTTTCTTGCTTTTAGTATTTCTTACAAGCTTTTTTTAGAGAGGGATAATTATAATAGTAAATCCTGGTTCTGATATCAAGATGAGAACATGGTTCTCATTGTTAATACTAAATACACTGATTATGATTCTTTTCAGATTTGGTACAAGTTAATTTCCATTCAACCTATCCAATACAATACTCTTCTTGTGCTGGGAAAGAGACTTTTTTTTTTTTTTTCCAATTCTCTTTTAAAGGTGAATAAAATATTGAGGTTTTTTTTTTTATATATATAACATAAGGGAAATCTAGCCATATATGTTTTCTTTAACTCAGTTTAAGTTGCATCCTGATGCAATTTCTTTTCTTTCTGAAGAATATGTTGTTTTTGTGTGAATTTCAGAAGTCATAATGAGATTGGTGTTCAATGAAAAAAACCATTTTATAAAACCTCTCACTCACAGGAATGTTTGTACTCTCCTCAGTAGTGCCTCTGCTGAATAAATCATATTTCTAAGCTGATTTTACTGGTCACTAAAGCTCATAAAATGAAAGTACTGATGGATAGCAGTGTTATTCAGTCTTTCCATGCTTAATTCAGGAAACAGTGTGGCTAGGTAAGAATGATACAACAGATGAAATAGGCACCACACCCCTTTGCAAGGCCTCATGATGGTAACGTTGCTCCTGAGCTGATGGCAGTAGTAACATATTAATTGTTACTATTGTATTTAAGCCAATTACATTGTTATATTAGTTTTTATTTTACCATTTTCTGCTGTATAAATTTAATAAAAGAGTTGAGATTATTATCCTCAACTCTGAGCCCTTCGATAAAGTGTCAGTTATACCACAGTCCTAGATGTATTTCCTTTACAGTTGTGCCTGCAATATGTTAGGTGATACCCAAACAAATCAGAAAAAACCCCTTCACTTTAAAGCTTTCTGTTCCTGGCAAATTTCAATCATATCATTTGTTAGTTACAGAATAAGGCAGAGTAGAACATTCAATGTATATAAGAATGAAAAGAAATATCTTTGTAGAATGAGGATCCCTAATTTAACTGAACAGTGAGTTTAGCTCTGTCATTGTACTAAAATATCGAGTAGAGATCTGTGAAGTTTTAGTTTCCAATTTATTAAGAATTTTCTCTATATATCAAAACTAAATTAAAATATATAAAAGAAAGGAAAACAGTGTATTATTGCCTTTCTTTCAATATCTCAAAAGTAGTTGTCACTGACTTATGTCCTATATATTTTCATTTTCATCCCTTGAAACCTGATGGCCTAATTACATCTTAGCAGAGATGAATTTTACATTCTGCTAGTTCATGGAGTTCATGGCCTCAACAAAGCCCAAACGATTTGGAGCATTTTCTTCCACATATTATCAACTAATTGTAAATTTTAACTCTGAAACGTCACATTGAAGAAGTAGGTTTAGAGACGTACCCTGTAAAGAGGTCATTCTTATTGTTTGAACCTCAATGTTTACTTCTGCATTAGCTTTGCTTCTGCCATTTTAGCAAGCAAAAGAAACAACATATTAAGTGCTTGGAAGTAGTCATTGCAACATAGTCTGGAAGAAAGTAACTAATACTTGCTGTAAATTGACTAGTGTCACCACTGTAACATATTTATGAAGGAATTTGAAAAGAAAATCCATATAATTAATACTGATTATTTTCATAGAGTTCATAGAGTAGTAGCAGTATAATTTGCAATGAATATAAAAAACCTGTCTCCATGGAAACATCAGTTGTAATAAACTTCTTGAAATTAATAATGCAACATTTCAGGTAAAGAATTCTTGTAACTTACAAATGTTGGATTACAGGCAAAATAGTTTAAGAAACTGTCTTAAGACACAGTCCTATCTAAAGCTGGGCTAATTGAATACATAATAATTTCGCTTATATAGTAGCCACAGTTATGCCTTCAATTACTGTTTCTTGTGAGTATATTAAAGAAACAAAATAAAATTGGGTTTATATAGATTGGTACATATCAGTTATATCATCTTTCAGGTACCAAAGATGGAGTTCATTTATCCGGACAGCTACTGCGTCAGGAGGACACAAATCTCCTTTAGTTGAGGTAGCATGTCTTGGTAGACACTGTCCAAGATGCTCCAGGAAACTCTACATGCAAGGCTTGGGTAGCTGAATCAAGCCCATAAGAGAGCAGGAGATAGCTATTTCTTTCTTTGAACATCTGACTCCACATGATCCAGAATATTTACCTGTAAAACTCTGCCTGAGGTTGGTTGGAGACTGGATCCATGGGAAAGAAGATAGTTTAGGCTTCAGAATGATCTGGTGGGTACCTTTAACAGACATACAGTGAAGAGTAGGAGAGTATTTGTGACAGGCTGCTTGACATTACACAAAAATAAGGCAATGCTGTGGACCAGCTGCATCTGATGCATGGAATAAAAGAGTGGTTGTGTCACTTTGGTGTATTCAGGGATCATGCAACTTGGTGAGACAGTCCATCGTGCAAACAAAATCTAACCAGATGAACACAGCAGTATTATTCATCTTTCACCACATCCCAAATTCAAACACAGGTCAGATGTGTGATCTTCTGTTTTGAGAGAAATAAACAGCTGTTGACAGTTGCCTAATGGTGAGAGAATCACACCCTTCCACTGTGATTTTGTTTAAATTTGAGGAAGGACTGCTATCAGTGCAATTTTAGGGGGAGGCTGTTATAGTTAAATGGATTATTTGTTGGTTTGTTTGGTTTAGATTTTTTTTTTTTCAGGCAATCCTACAATATTTTTCTTCTCCCTGTCCCATACGCTGTCCTATCTATATATTTTATTATTTTTCTACTCGTGGTGACACTCTATCATCAGCTAGTATGAAAATAGGGACAAATAACCTCTGATGGCAGAGCCATAACATAAATGAAAGTTTTTGGTAATCTTTTAGACTATTCTTCACATTTTACATTTCTGTCATGACAGCTTCATTTAAAGCTTATACAATCTTAGGGGAAATTGGAAATAGGTTATCTTTATTTTTTAAACAATGTGACAGGACTAAAATCTAGGAAATGCATTCCCTGACTGCAAAATCATATTTGCAAGAAACCTTTTCTTTTTTACAGCAATATCAGCTATATGTAAAAAGTTTGAGATGTCATTTCAATTAGATAAATGAAAAATTAAATATAAGACATTCCCTAGCTGTCAGTATTTACTTGAAATTCAAGCTTTCTGTGCACCTTGTCTGTACATTCAACTTTCTGGTATAAAATGTACAGAATGATTACGATATTTTTTAATCCCATGAATGAAAAAAGATATGTAAATAGTAGCATTATACCAATGGGAATGATAGAAAATATTAGAAGATAAATTAATCCTCACACACTCTCCATATTAATATATTTCATAGTGTATGTTGGAATATGTAACCTGTCATGCTTGCGGTCATATACAAAGAACATAATTTCCTACTAGCAATTTTCCAAGGGGAAAAAAGATGGTGCGGGTTGGTTTCATGTAATTTGAGTTTCATAGTGCTCTCAGAAATTAGTGTAAATTCAATGTGGAATATTGCTGACAAATTAAAATTTGGAATTTAAATACATTTGAGGCTGTTCAGTATGAGATATTGCATCTGTGGTATTTCATTAGGAAATGGAAATGCAGCAATATCTGGTAAGGGAGGACAATGAATGTCTTCTGCACTGTGAATCAGATGACGGCCTACGTCGTAGAATTTCAGCTTGATTAATAGATCAGGCTTGTTTTAGTTTGTTTACACACATTAACATTTCTGAGGAAATACATTTGTAGAAAAGCAGCAAACTCATCAGAAAAAAAAAATGGTTTATACGATACTAAGTGGAAAACCTTTTTTTGCCTCACTAGTGTTAAGGAGAAATTTCCACACCAATACCATACTGCCTGGACAGTTTACTTTGTGACAACTTGCTCTCTGAAATTATGAGAAGGCTCCAGGGAGACTTTAGAGCAGCCTTCCAGTACCTAAAGGGGGCCTACAAAAAAATCTGGAGGGGGACATTTTACAAGGACATGCAGTGACAGGACAGGAGGTAATGGCTTTAAATTGGCAGAATGTAGATTTAGATTCCATATTAGGAAAACATTCTTCACTGTAAGGGTGGTGAGACACTGGAATAGGTTGCCAACAGAAGCTGTGGATGCCCCATCCCTGGTGGTGTTCAAGGCCAGTTTAGTCAAGTGGGAGGTGTCTGGCCTCTGGCCGGAGGGAGATTGGAACTAGGTGATCTTTAAAGTCCCTTCCAACTCAAACCATTCTATGATTCTATAATTCTATGAGTGAGAAGGAGGAAATAAAATTATATATTTTAAAAGAAAAATCCTACTCTAACATAGATGCTGATTCAATGCTATTACAGGAAAGAAAAAAATATTCGTATTTTTTTTAACTTATAATAATCCATTCAGTCCTCTCTCCAGTTCTACATTTTCAAAAGCTGCCAATAAAATCCTATTTCAAACGTCGTTTTCTCCAATGAAGCAATTGTTTTATTCTAGATTTACTCTGTCGCGAGAAGTAAGGACAGATTACAGACTCCTCAGACAAGACTCAAATTTGGCCATGAAATAATGCAATGTCAAAGCAGAAGCATACAACTATAAAATTCAGCACCAGAATTCCAAATCATGTATTTTGCCTGTCTCTACCTTGTCAAAATGGGACAAGAAGGCATGCTATCAGCAGGTGTAAGACTACAATTTATATTATCTGCACAAGATATTGAGCAAATTGTTTCAAATACAATAATGTACAGATTCTGGTCAAAAACTGCAATGGGATTTGTCACACCCCTCTTGGAGACACTTGACTAGAAACTCATTAGATTGCTATATTGAGATTCATTCTTCTGGGATAGAGAAAAAAGTTTTCTGAATTGAAGCAGGCTTGTTAGGTCTGCACTCAGATCAGTGGTCAGCTTCCTATAATTTTATGGAAGTACTTCCAATGGGCATGTTTATACTGTTAAATTAAACCAAAACCAAAACCAAAACCAAAACAAAAAAAAAAAAAAAGCCAAAACCAAACATAAAAACACACACACACACAAAAAAAAAACCAAAACCAAACAAAAAAAAAAAAAAAAAAAACCAAAAAACCAAAAAAACACAAACAACCAAACAACCAGGCAATGAGCTTAATGACTTGGTTTACTCTGGCTCTGATTTGAACAGCACCAACCATTTCTTTTGTGTACAAATTTTGCCCAAGAGCAGATAGTCCTAAGCAGCATGGATGCAAATGTCATGGACAAGTTAGTGACAGCCTATAGTGGATCTGGATATTGAGGCTTATTTAAAAAGCAATGAGAGTAAAGCTTTTACCCTACCTGGTTATCACATGCAGTTTCTCAGTTGCTTCTCCCCTTAAAGTCACATTCACTTGGTCTGGACTTTAAGCAGATAATTGTGGGTGTGGACAAATGTTGGAAACTGAACTTTTGAACTCCCAATCATGAGCTTGCCACTTGCTACCTGTAACCTGGAAGGCCTGGCCGCAAATGCATGCAGAAATGACACATGCTGAGGCCCTCAGTTAGGAGGCTGATCACGCATTGTGCCTCTGAATATAGGCTATTTAGATGGAGAAGAAAAGGCTTAGAATGGAGGCAGATCCATGGAGGTGAATGTCTTGGAACACTCAGGGACATTGTAGGTGATGCCTGAAACAGATAACTTCAAGAAGCAGCACAGCACAAACTAACATGACTTTCCTAGACCAACACTGTCTATATCTCAACCCACGAGTTTTCTCACTTCTATTTTTTCAGTTCTCTCCCCCATGCCATTGTGGGGGAGTGAGTGAGTGTCTGTGTGGCACTCAGTTGCTGTCTCGAGTTAAACCGAGACATTGGGGAAGCTGAAGTATTTTATTGTCTTTAATTACTTTAGATGAAAACAGTAACCAAATAACTTACAGTGAAGATATTTACTATTCCTAGTGCATTCATTAAAGGTAATTTACTAAGAAGAAAAATGAAATCTGCAAAATGCTATTTAATAAAATGTACAAAATATTAGTAAAATTACTAATAAAATATGTTACTAGCATGTCTGCTGGTTTTTTCACATATATTTTTCTGCATTACAATCTTGATAAATGTTATGGTTCTGAACCTAAAAGTAAGCTAGCCAATGTTTATGTTACTTTTGTGTTTTGTTAAGGTGTTCAATGCCCTATATTACATTATTTTTGTGCAATTCAGTTTTTTCATTTGTATTACTTTTTTAATCTATCTGGCTCATAGGAAATTATATGAATATCAGAGGATATACAGTTCACAGTCAAGTTCTTGAAGTTTTCTAACATAGATTTTGAATTAACAAGGCTGGCAGCAATTATTTCAGTAGACTATTACTAAAGAGAACACAGAGGTCAGTAAGAATGTTCTTAATTTTTGGTTGTTAGGTTTTAGGTTTCAAATTATTTATTGGATTTCTAATTGATTTTACCCTTTTCCATATTCTGTTTGTGTTGTCTTTTTTTTCACTCACGGTTATTCCTTTACAAACATACCAGCACTATTTTCCCTGAGGTGAAGAGACTGTCAAAATTCATGAACAAGTAAGGCAATCTGCCTAATCTCTGAATCTCTGAAGATCCTTAGGTTTTCTCTGCAGTTTCCAGATCTACACAGGACAATGTCTTCAGTGTTGCTGATTGATTGCATGTTTTTGTACAGTAGTAGTCGTATGCTTATTACTTTGTTTTACATTCACAAAGGCTTCTAAAATGCTTCTTCCAAATACGCAACTTCAGATTTAAAAAACAAATCGATCGACTAACCAACCAACCAAACTCCTGATATATGAAAGGTTTTCACTTGGAAATGAAAAGCAATCCACATAAAATTGCAATTTGTTTGGGTTTTTTTTTTTTTAATAGATATATATTCTTGGACTTTTTTTGTTTTATTTTGTTTTATTTTGTTTTGTTAAGACAGCTCAGATTTAGAAGCTTCTTAAGTATTTATCTTTGACCCGTAATATGCATTATTTGCATCTGGAGAAAATGCAAGAATTAGGAATTAAATACTGGACCACAGATATCCTTATTTTTATTCACAAGATAATCACTGAACAAATGCTATTGAACTAAGAAAGAAAATAAGACAACAGCAAACAATAAACCAAATCTGGGGCCCAATTTCCAATGACAGACTAAAAAGTAAAAATAAAGACTCATAATAAATCACCCAACTGTGATATTTGACCTTGTAAAAATTAATACCTAAGCCTATTATTACCTATTCACATTACTTTTGAAGGAGATAATTTTAAATGCAAACTCCTCCTGTTCATGTTGTCAGCGTGTTTGGAATCCAACCACTTTATATATTATTTTTTCTCTCACAGTATACACTGCGAAGGGAGATTCAATTTGGTCTCGGTTTTAATTAGTAAGTTGGTGTCGTGGTTTAACCCCAGCTGGCAACTAAGTATCACATAGCAACTTGCTCATTCCACCCCCCTAGTTTAATAACTTAAATAAAAGCAAAATATTATAATGTGTTGTAATAATAGAAATAACATTATAAGCAAAACTAACAATAATAATAATAGGAAATAGAGAGGGAGAGAGAGGAATAAGAACCAAGACAGACAAATGATGCACAATATAATTGCTCACCACAAGCTGATCGATACCCAGCTCATCCCCAAGCAGCGATCATCCCCCTCTGGCAAATTCCCCCCAGTTTATATATTGAGCATGACATTCTATGGTATGGAACATCCCTTCAGCTAGTTCAGGTCAGATGTCCTGGCTGTGCTCCCTCCCAGATTCTTGTGCCCCTCCTCATTGGCAGAGCATAAGAAATCAAAAAGTCCTTGATTAGGATAAGCACTATTTAACCACAACTAAAACATTGGTGTGCTATTATCATTATTCTCAGACTAAATCCAAAACACAGCACTGTACTAGCTACTAGGAAGAAAATTGACTATCCTAGCCAAAACCAGGATGGCTGGAAAATTCATTTTTGTTAAAAAAAGGAAAAACTTCTGTATATATTCTGTAACCAGAATTATTTATTACCTAAAAGAATAAACTAGGCAAGCCATACAGTGTAAGAATACCTGGCTCATATCTAGCACTTTTGTTATATCTTAAACTACATTAAAACAGGCCAGTGAATTTCCCCAGATTTTATGGAAAAAGAGAAAAAGAGACACAAAACAGTGAATGGATTTTCCCAGAGGCATTGCTGAGAAAACACCTATTGCCTGAACACTGATGCAGAGTTCTCTGTGAAGAAAATCAGCAAGGAGATTTTTGCAATATTACTTTGTTAAATAGAAAATGATGGGTTCATTTCATTTTAGCTTAATCAGATGAAAGTTAAATGTCTGTTCTGTTCTTAGGTATGTCTATAGTTAATCGAGGAATGGCATCTTTGGTCATCTCATTTGTATTAGATACTTACCAGGATGGTTAATTTTCAGTCCATTGGCCAAATGAAGAACAAACCTTAGATTAAGTGCTTTATTGACAGGTTGTTGAATTTAGCTGTATCCAATATTTGTGTGCATGTCTCTGCATTGCAGTATGTCAGCAATTGCAGAAATTTTCTATATTCAAAATATATTTAGTTTATTCTGGAATGATCTGCATTAGCATGAGTGATAATTGGGAAGAGAATAATACATTTTAAATACTTTTATCAGTCAGAGCTATCATCAGACCTTTACTCAGTTTTCATCAGAGATTTATTATCAGATATTATTACCAGAGATATACTGACTTATAAAGATTACATCCAAATAATACATAAAAATCAACATAATATTTAGCACTGAATCAGCTTCCTTTTTGCCAATACAACCTCAAATTAACATGGATTAGCACATATTTTGTAACTCGAATCTTCCTATATGGAACAAATTCAGAACTTCCTGGAGTATCCTTTAGGCACTACAGTTTCCTACTCCTTCATCTTCAAAACTTAGGATCAAAGCATCTTTATTCTTTGTGTATTGGTACTTTACCCCTATTGTCATAGTGCAAACTAGTAGAACGTCAGGGGTTCATAGATCAATATCATAATTTCTGTTTTCTGAGGGGAAAATTACGAATAACTTCAAGAAAAAGTGTAGAAGTGAATGAGGAAGGAAAGTATCATTTTCAGAATCCTTATTGAAACAAGCAGATGAAATAAAAATCATAACAGATGACATCAAAGTCTACTAATTTACTTTAACTGACTGAAGCTAACTAGAAAAAGATGTTACTCTTCCATTAGAGGAAGTGCCTCATGAATGCCAGCACCATGCTCAGTGCTCCTTGATAGGTAAGGACAGGAACACACTGCCCACTGCCTGCACTCTTCACAGCCAATATAAAGGCCTGGGATTCAGCCTTTCTGGAGGTCGTGAGTCTGAGCAATCTACTGAGATCGTCATGTATGAAGTAACTTTACAATTATTTTTCCTTCTGGTGTTAAAGCCTACCTCTTTGCAGTCAGCTTTGAGAAGCTAAAGTCTGCTCATATACAATGCATATGCAGAGTGGCCCTGAGAATTAGGGGCCTAGAGCTAGTTGTTGTGGATTACACTTTTTATTGTGTTTTACCCAGTAAATTATCCTTTTCTTAAGCCTATAGTCCGTTGGGGTTAAGTTAAGCTCCTGCACAGGTCAAGGCACAAGCCAGCTATGTGATTGGTCTCTCTAATCTAGCCCTTTTTTGCTAGATTGTATCTTCGAACTGATGAGAGATTTATGTTCCCTTAAGGTCTATGTGGGATTAGCTGGATGCTGGTTTTTTTTCAAACCGCTAAAAATAACAAAGCGTCGTTTGGATTACACAGGCTGTACAAGGACATAGTTGAAACTGGCATTTGGTCTTATCGTGATCATTCCCATTTACAAGTAGAATATAATATATAGCCAGTATATAAAAATTCTCTGTCTTTATTTTCAAATAATACTAATAATAAAAAATAAGATCTGCAAATAGTTCTGATTAGTGGACTCAGAGTAATATATTCATTTGTAATCTACAAGCTATTGCAAACACTCTCCAAACACTCTTTTTTTCAGATATGATGTTTTTAAGCTCCACAAATATCACCACAACTTTCAGTTTCTTTCATCATACGTGCTCGCAGTGGCCTATGATAATTATGGATATGCAATTGTAACTGAGATGTATTGTTTAGCTATATAAAAAAGACATTTTGCTTTTGTTTGAAGACCAAGTTAAATGTTACAAAAAAACCACGAGTTTGTCCAAGTGTAACATAACATGGAAGCATTTTGGTATCAAATGCTTTCAGAGATTGCTGCTTAATGTCTGTACTCCGTTTTGCTATTCATATATAATAACATTTTCTGGACTCATAGAAATATTAAGGATGCAAAATCTTGATAAAACTCAACCTCAACTGGCTCATATGTTGGCATCTTAGGAATGGAACAGGCACTTTTTCCTCAACTGTTTAGAACAAAGCTGCCTAAGTGCTGTTCTGGACTCTAGGAAATCCCTGGAGGCCTACAGCCATGCCAAGGAATGAGATTACAGACTCTGCTCTGCCCATCAGTTTTGAATCATTGTGAGACGTTAACTGTATAAGCCTGTGGTGTCTCAAACACATGCAGTTTCATATGGAAGATTATCCTGTCTTTTACTAAAAAGGAAGAAGAACATCAGCTCTTTTTGTTTCATCATCTTGATTTTCAGCATTGCGATATCTTTTTGTTGATAGATCCATCTCAGAAGGAATGGGTAGCACATGAGACAAAATTTATAACACCACAAAAGGGGGTGGTGATTCTTGAGCCTTAATGCTTTTACACTGATACTGCAGTATTGAATGAAATAGAATTCTACATCAAAAAGAATTCAGAGAAATCAAACTTCAAATCAATAAAACTTAATGACAAATATTCTTTCTTGATGAAAATTTTCTCACCTTCTGTGGATTTATTCTTGTTCTAATGTAAAATAAGAAAGCATTATACGAAACAGACCTAATGAGGTGGGTTTTTTCCCCCTAAAGGGTTAAATGAAGTGTATTGAACAGAAGTATTGTCAAATCTGAAATATTTCACATTACTTTATGAGCTTCACGAAATAAAGTATCTTTCAAGAAAAACATGAGGCTGTGTGTACAAACACAAAAGCTAAAGAATATATTTTACTGATAAAATAGTAACCAACATATGATTGCTATGCTTTGATTGCTACTCCTCCCTACAAAATGTTTTGTAAGTCCATCTTAAATGACCGTCAGTGAATGAATGCCTTGTCACAGTTTAACTTTTTCTTGGTTTTGGTGAGTTTAATATTTACAGCACAACTTAGTTTAGTCAATCTGTGAAAAAATAATTTATAATTACCTTTAAAATGAAAGAACAATTAAGCATTGGCAGCTATGCATTTTGATTTCATTTCTACATAACGTGTAATTTTAAACCACAAGTCAAAACAATAACTTTCAATAAGGAGATTTTTACCAACAATGTTCGACCCCAAGTAAGTGATCCTGTGGCATCTTGCTGTAAAGTTATAAACCAAAGATTCAGACACATTATGAATTCAGTAAGAAAACTAATTTAATCGTAATTTATTGCCTATCAGACACTATAGCCTACTTTGGAAGAAATTTTGGAAGGGCAATAAATTATGGAAGACACCATCTGACAGACTGAATACTATATACAACATTAGTCAAAATATTATGATTTCAGATCTTGAAGTAAATTCTTTTTTAGAAACCACAAGTTTGGGTCAAAAGATTCCAAAGCTATAGGAACCCGTGCTATAACAAAATGTAGATAGACAGATAGATAGACAAATAGACAGATAGATAGATTGATAGATACACACACATGCATAAACTTTGTTTTCGTTAATTATTAATATTTTAAGTCACAGAAAATAAAATCTTTCACTTTTGATTTACATATTGGGAAAAGTACATTCTAATGTAAAAAGGTGGCTACTTATAGATAGGAAGTTTGAACTATTGTAGATTTCATGATCTAACAATATCAGGATGTACCCGTGATGATCAAAGAATGTGGGGAAACAAGGTTTGTAAGTACTAGTAATAACTTTTATTTGTTCAAGTAGTATAGCTGGAGAAAAAATCTTGCATTACTGAAATCTTGTCTACTCTCCAAAACTAATAAGGCTGATACTGAAATATTTATTCCTCAGGTGAGAAAAAAAAAAAAAAAAAAATATATGACTTGTTTTGTGCTCAGGAGGTAAACGCCAGTCCTTTGTTTCCTTTGATGGATAATAATGGATTCTTCCCTGAAAACAGTTTTCTTTCTGCCACAACACAGAGCAAGCTGATAGATATACTCCAGGAACAGGATTGTTCTGTCTGAGCTCAGAGAGCTTATAGAGGGCATAATCAAATAGCAGTCATGATTACCATTATGATCATTATCATTTGTGACAATGACATACTATTTTTTTTAGATTTTTCTCATTCATGTACATTTTATACATTGGGAATAATGTTAACCTAAAACACTACAAAAACTCTTTGAAAACAAAGTGAAAATTTTAAAAACAAATCAATATTCTTTGTCAGATTTTAAAATTTATAGTTTGTCATTACATTTGCTTATACTGATCTTGAAGGAAACATTTTTTCTTATGATACAAGGGTATTTCCAAGGTGATGGCAACAGTGGTGGTGATGAGAAACTTATCACTAAGGAAGAGAGAGTAGTATTAATAGCTAAGGTTCAGAGGTCTCTATTCTGATGAGATTTAGAGTAGCTATATGTATATGTGACAGCTATGTATATTATTTATACAAAGATTTCTAAAAATACATATACATTAACACATAGACGTGTCTTCCTTTATTTCTAGCTTCTAGAATGATTTAGTTATAAAACCAACTCTGCTGTCATGAAAACAGGTGTATGCTTTCTAGTGTTTAGGCTAGAAGAAGTAAACCTTTGAAAATGCAAAACCTGAAGGCTCAAAACCATTACACAAAAACAGAGAATTGAAAGTGTATTTTTAAAATGCATGTTGTTGACAATTCCAGTTCCTGTAGTCATATGACCCACATGTCCAGCAGGGCTTTTTCACAGAATCCCGTTAAAAAGATTCCCCTCTTGGGAAAAGAAAAAATCTTTTAAGACGTTAGGACAGCACTAACTCTAATTTACAATAGTATTTTAGGGCATATTCCACTTCTGTCTTTACTGCATAAAGTATATTGTTAACACTCAAGAAGTAACAAACCTAGCTAAACCACACAGCAAGAACAATAGGTGTATTATTTAGAATCAATCAAATTTATCCTGAGAAGCATGTCTATGCAGCTTTTTATAATTAAAAGTTAAATTCTTTAACTTCTTGGACAAACCATTTTGTTAAGCAATATACGCTGTAGATGTTCACTGTAAACATCTACAGTATAAAAACATGGGCAGCCTCTGAGGAAATTACTTCTTAAAATAGATAAATATATGTGTATATATTTTTAGGACTTAAAGAGGGCTTTAAGCTAGTTACTGGGGAGGGAAACCTCCATCTATCCCACTCCTACCAGTGGGAGATGCCCAGAGCCTGAGGAGGGATTGCAGGTCAGCAGGAGAGCACCTGAAGGGCAACACAAGGGAATTCCAGCCACTCCAGCCAGTAAGTTGGCTTCACCAGTGAAGTGAAGGGCCCAGCTTAAGTGCCTGTATGTCAATGCATGTAGCATGGGCAATAAACAAGAGGAGGTAGAGATGTGCACATATCTCCAGGGCTTTGATCTTACTGACATCATAGGGATGTGGTGGGATGGCTCCTATGATAGAATGTTGAAATGGAAGGATACAGACTCCATCAGAAAGGACAGACAAGGAAAATGGGAAAGGGGTATTGCCCTCTATGTCAATGACCAGCTGGAGCGCACAGGGCTTCACCTGGGGATGGAAGGGGAGCCAACTGAGAGCTTATGGGTCAGGATTAAAGGGAGGACAGGGAGAGGTGACATTATAGAGAGGGTCTGTAACAGGCAAACCAACAAGGAAGACTGAGCAGATGAGACCCTCTATAGACAGATAAGAGTGGCCTCAGGTTCACAAGCCCTGGTTCTCATGGAGAACTTCAACCACCCTGGTATCTGCTGGAGGGACAACACAGCAGGACATAAGCGATCCAGGAGGTTTCTCAAACGTGTTGACGATAACTTCCTTCTCCAAGTGATAGAGGAGTCAATGAAGAGAGGTGCTATGCTGGATCTTGCTATCACCATGATGGGCCTGGCAGGAAATGTGAAGCTGAAGGACAGCTTTGGCTGCAGTGCCCATGAAATGGTGGAGTTCAAGATCCATAGGGTGGTGAGGAGGGTGCACAGCAAACTCGCTGCCCTGGGTTTCAGAAGAGTGGACTGATTCTGCTTGCTAGAGCACCATAAAGCCCTGGAGGGAACAGGGGCCCAGGAAAGCTGGTTAATATTCAAGGATCACCTCCTCCAAGCTCAGGAGCAGTGCATCCTGGCGAAGAGGAAGTCAGGCAAAACCACCAGGAGACCTGCATGGATGAACAAAGAGCTTCTGGACAAACTCAGACAGAAGAAGATGGAAACAAGGATGCAGAATCATCTGAGCTGCAAGGGATCAGGTTAGGAAAGCTAAAGGGCAACAAGAAAAGCTTCTGTAGGTATGTTGGTGATAAGGAAAAGCTAGGGAAAATGTTGATCCTCTCTGGAAGGAAATGGGAGACCTGGTTACTTGGGATATTGAGAAGGCTGAGGTACTCAGTGGTTTTTTTACCTTGGTCTTCACAGGCAAGTGCTCCATCCACATTACCCAAGATGCAGAAGGTGAAGGTAGGGACTAGAATAATGAAAAACTGCCCACTGTAGAAGGTGAAAGTGTGCAAGTGCATGGGACCTTATGAGATGCATCCGCGGGTCCTGAGGGAGCTGGTGGGTCAAGTTGCTGCGTTGCTACCTGTCATATTGATAAGTTCTGGCAGTTCAGTGAAGTTCCCACTGACTGGAAAAGGTGTCCCGGGTTCAGCAGCAGCAGTCATTTTTCTCCTTTTTAGTAGCTGGTGCAATGCTGTGTTTTCGACTTTAGTCTGGGAACAGTGCTGATAACACACCCATGTTTTTAGTTCTTGTTAAGTAATGTTTACTCAGATCAAGGACTTTCTCAGTCTCATGCTCTAGCAGTGAGGAGGGGCACGGGAAGCTGGGAGGAAGCAGAGACAGGGCACCTGACCCACACTAGCCAAAGGGGTATTCCATACCTCAGCATGTCATGCCCCGTATCTAAAATGGGGGCAGTTACCCGGAAGGCCCAGATCGCTGCTCAGGTTGGGCTGGGTAACGGTCGGTGGGTGGTGAACAGTTGTATTCTCTCCCTTTGTTATTTCCCTCATTATTATTGTTATTGGTGGTAGCAGTACTAGTTTTGTATTATACCTTAGTTACTGGACTGTTTTTATCTCAACCCGTGGGATTTACATTCTTTAAATTCTCCTGCCCATCCCTTCGGGAGTGGGGTGGAAGAAGAAGAGGGAGTGAGCAAGCAGCTGCGTGGTTCTGTTACCGGCTGGGCTTAAACCACGACAAAAGGGGAAAGGTAAACCTCATCTTTCAAATGAAGGAAAAAAGGAAGACCTGGGGAGCTACAGGCCAGTCAGTCTCACCTTGGTGCCCAAGCAAGATCATGGAGCAGATCCTTCTGGAAATTATGCTAAGGGACATGGAAAATAAGGAGATGATTGATGACAGCCAACATGGCTTCACTAAGGACACATCATGCTTGACAGATTTGGTCTCCTTCTACAACAGGGTGACAGTGTTGGTGGATAAGGGAAGAGCAACTGACATCATCTACCTGGACTTATGCAAAGTATTTGACATTCTCCTGCATGACATCCTTGTTTCTAAATTGGAGAGGCATGGACTTGACAGATGGATCACTTGGTGTGTAAAGAATTTGCTGGATAGCTGCATGCAGAAAGTTGTGGTCAGTGGCTCCATGTCCAAGTGGAGACGAGTGATGAGTGTCATTCCTCAGGGTTCAGTATTGGGACCAGCACTATCTTTGTTGGTAACATGGACAGTAGGATTGAGTACCCCCTCAAGCAAGTTTGCCGATGACACCAAGCTATGTGGTGCAGTTGACACGCTCGAGGAAAGGGATGTCATTTAAAGGGAACTTGACAGGCTCAAGAGGTGGGCCAATGTAAACTTCAACAGGGCCAAGTGCAAGGTCCTACGCCTGGGCCAGGGCAATCCCAAGCACAACTACAGGCTGGGTGGAGACTGGTTTGAGAGCAGCTCTGTGGAGAAGGAATTGGTTGTGGTGGTTGATGAGAAACTCAACATGAGCCATGTGGTGAGGCACTGCAATGGGTTGCCCAGAGAAGTTGTGGATGCCCCATCCCTGGCAGTGTTCAAGGCCAGGTTGGATGGGGCTTTGAGCAACCTGGTCTAGTGGAAGGTGTCCCTGCCCATGGCAGAAGTGTTTGAACTACATGATCTTTAAGGTCTCTTCCAACCCAAACTATTCTACGATTCTATACACACACAGAATTAGAGAGTTATAATATATATATGTATTAAAAAAAAATTATTCTCTGTTTTTCTTTAGCTTTGATTTCCCTAATAAATTTACTATTACAAATATTGCTTTACAAATGTTTACCCTACAGATTATTTTTCAGAAATTTTTTTATTCTGCCTGCTCATGTTGTCATACGTAACTTGGACAACCATTAACTGAGCATCTGACTCATTAAAAACCAAATGATTTGGTGTTTCATAATATCCAAGAAGATGTGATTTTTTCTACTGAATATAGAAATTGGTGGGAAGGCACATTCCTGCAGTGTGTACCAAGCTGTAGCTTTGTCAGTTTGACATCTTAACTGCTCAGAAGAGCTGGCTGTTAGTGAACAGTACAGTTACTTTGAAGATACATAGCTGCCCTACCTCTCTGGCTCTGGAAACTTTTAATAAGTGTAAAAGGAAACAGTGGTTTGGGGATTCTCCAACAAAATTGTAACAAGAAACTTTTTGCAAGCAGCAGTTTCGTGATTAATGTTCATGCCAGAATAGTGTTCAGCCAATTCTTTTTCAGCTACATTAACCTAGCAGTGGTAAATTCTAGTGAAAAACTAAACATGCCGTTACTTCTATTCAGATCAGGAGATAGGGAAGTGTGTAGTCAATATAAAGAACCAAAGGCAGAAGAGACTTATAGAAAGGTAGGTAAGAATTAATCCAAGAAAGGTACATCACTCTTTAAACAGACTCATTGCACAGATATGTTGAGAAGTTTTGTGGGTCTTTTTGAGACAAAAGAAGTGAAACAGCAGGGAATTCAGGCCACTGGATGGAAGTCGGGAAGAAGCAGCAGTGGTAGAGTACCACAGTCAGGGCTAACCCAGCAGCCAGACAGGTTCTCAGCACGTCCTGTGTTGGCAGGAACAGTAACTTGAGCCAGCATCTGATAGCCCAGCAGGTCACTGAGGGGAATCAGTACAGCAGCAGATGTGTGTTAGAAGAGACCTGGCAGGCTATGTGAGATTCAGAAACTGGCAGGAAAGTTCACTGGACAGAGCCAGGACTTTGCCTGGGAAACCTTTGGAAAGATAAAGAGGAAAGAGGTTATATTCAGACTGTATAGTCAGAATTGCACCGTTTAGTTTTGTTTAACTTTCTGTGACCATAATAATTGAACAGAATAAGTGCTAATAAATTACTACTAAAAGAGAATTATCCAGCACATACTAGAGAGTCTCTGGCCCTCTTTATTTTGGAAATAAAAGAGATAAGCTGTAGATAGATGCATACATTTTTAAGCCATAGTAGAGTTTCTTTAATTGCTGAAGGGATTTCTCACTGTTATGGGGAAAATCTTTTCTTTGTAGATATTTAGTTTTTGTTATGCTAGAAATAACACCAGCTTTTGTGAAAAGGAATCATCACTAAACAATCTACCACACCTCTTCCACCTTGGCTTACCTAGCTACCTGTCATACAACATCATTCTCTCTCTTTCATGATTACTTTTCAGTCTGGGATCTGTGCATATCAGGTATTTATTGTCATACTGACACAACTTTTATTTCCAAGAAATTTGCAAAGCTATCATATTCATAGTATTTGCTAAAGAGATCTGAATATGCAAGCCATGCAGAAGGAATGTAGCCAAAAACTATTTTAAAAAAGTTTGTGTTGACAGCCTCCATTCTTTCCTCCCCACTTCAAAAAACAAACCCAAACAACCCACAGACCAAGATTTTATTTTACCCGAAAGCCTCAACTTAACTTCCTGTAGTTTGTATTGTCCTAAAGGATCACAGAAGCTAAAAGGGTCCATTGAACAAATTTTGATTTGAACATAAATAAAAAAATTTGGTCTCCAGGTAGATAGATAACTATATTAATCTTACTCTAAGGGTTACAGATGCCTAATATTGAGGTCATGATTTAGTCTTTCTATAAGAGTGGATGACTTTTTGCTACTATCAAGTCACACTATAAAATATAAAATATAAATATAAGTCTATAAAATAAAAAACATCCTACACGGCAAACAGAAAGTACTGATTCAGTACCCTTTAGAGTTTTTTCTTTTGTTTTGTTTTGCTTTTTTTTTATTCTGTCTATCAGAAATCATTTTGAGTTTTGCCTGCAGTCAGCCACTGAGTTTGGGGAAGCTGAATCCTAGAAACACAGATAGTTTAGAGTTTAAAACTTTCACTCACATATGCCTCCACTTTTGTGGCCACATGTTACTGATTTTTTCCTTTGTTAAGCCTATTCGATGTGGTTATTTTTATTCTCTTTCCTAAATATATCCAATCAATTTTACCTTCCTTCTTCTGCTAAACAAGTTATTATAAAATCTGTTGTTTTAATATGAATCTGCAAAGATATAGCATATTCAAATATGGCATTTTTACATATCTATGTATTATAGTTTAGTACAGTAATTTCCTCTATGAATTGATCATGAGTCTTTGAATGTTTTACACAGCTCTTTGCATTTCTTGAGAATTTTACTCCTTACAGTCTGCTGTATTATCAGATAAAACATTGAGAAGTCTTATGAAAGTATAAAAAGGAGACATTAAAAAGGTAAATGTTTCATTTTAAATAATTTAAAAATTTTAACAGAAACACAAAAAATTAAATAAGAACTATATTCACCTTGAGGTACTTAACACTGGGATATTTTTCACAGGAACAATGAGGTGTGATGACTGAATTATTCCATGAAGATGGCTATTTGAATATTTTTTTTTAGTTTTCAAAGTTAGGCTTGTGTCAGAATCTGCAAATTCAAATTTCCTTTAAAGTCACTGCTTTTACAGTTATATGTTCTGAACTAGACAGAAATGTTGTTTGGGCTCCTATTTTCAAAATCAAACATAAAGATGTAAATCCAGTTACAGATATCATCACAGTATCATCTAAATATTTTCAATGTCACAATAATAAACAGAAAATTATAAACCAATATGAGTTTTGTTTGAAAAGAATTTTGACTTACATTGAAGATATGTTCTATTTTTGTTTTGTTATATATCTGGTTTTAAGGTGTCGTTATTGGAATGAAATGTAAGTTTACTTACACTAAACTATGTAATATAAGTTAGTAACATAAGATATTCAGACTCATTCAGAACTGTATGTTTAAAGATAGAGAGAGAGAGAGAGAAACATAGACAGGTAGATAAGGAATACGTCTATTTCAGGCAGAATAAATTCCAGACTACATTACTTTAACTGATATTTAAACATTACTGAATAGGGTTCTTTTTTGTTTTTTTAAAAGTTTGTATTCTGAAAAATCGTTGAATCAGTTTAGTTTTGTTGCTTTGCAAATCAACCTTATTGCATGTTAAGCATACAATATACTATAGGAAGTGATTAGCTTAGTGTTTGAAAATTATTACTAATTATGGGCTAAAGCTTTACTTGGCTCTTAAAATTACAGTATTTGCCATTCTGTACCTAAAGTCATTATTTCAGACTAAATGTGAGTACTATACTCTGTAAGTTACTTTGACAATTTTCCAAAGATACAGTTTACAGTTCACAACAGGCAATATATTTATAAATTTTTTACTTGCTTCTGTGACAGAAAGCTCTCTTCTCATCCATGTGTAGTCTACAGGTTACTGTGGTTCTTATTTTAAAGTGATCACTTAAATGGAAATGGCTTAGGAAAATCAGAAGAAAAACCCTGAAAATTATACATGTACCTTATTCCCATTTACTGCAAAATGTGCCAAGGCAAGAGATATTTAGCCGGAGTTCTACCATTTACTCTCAACAATTCATACTATAAAACTGCATCCAGGGTTATATATTCTTACAAAATTAAGCCCCACAAAACCAGTTGTATGTATAAAATTATATCACTAAATGTTCTTTATCTATATCTGTTTGTCAGACATTGACAACTGATACCATTACATTTTGAACTGGGAAAATGGTTGTAGCTAAGTAGCCACGTATGAGACAAATAGAAAGTTTGAGAACAGCTGGGTCTAGCTATATGACGCTGTCAGGAGTATTCAGATAGAGTAATAATTAGGCTGCAGAATCCCCTGTGGGCTATTTTAAAAATAATTTATGTGACTCACTCAGTAACTCTGTAGCATTTTTTAATTTCATTCATTCATTCATTCATTCAAAAAGTGAATGGAAACCAGCCAAAAGCAAATATAAACTTGAATTAATATATGTACATAACCTAATATACATATATATACAGAACGGGTCAAGGAATGATGAAGAAAGGAGATTTTTTAAAAAAGATTTCTTAAACATAATTATTTGAAAAAAATAATCGTGTTTGTTTACTTCCAACAGGTTGGTGAGTTGGTCACCACCAATGGACTAGATCTATCCTCTGAGATATTTGGAATGCCAAAAGCTGCAAAAATCCTCCATTATTCAGTTGTTTTATATTCAGTACCATGGGTGATAAACTATCTGAGCTCGTTTTTGTTTTGAATCAGCCTGGATTTTACGGTTTTTAATAGTTCAGATATCCTGGGAGGAATAAAAAAGATATAAAAAAGGAGAATTTTTTTTTTGTGTACTTAGATAATGAAAAGCTGCTCTGTAAGCATCCTCCAAACTGATGGTGGACAGGAGGTTTCTCCCCAGTTCATCTGTTTTCAAGAGTGAGCTGAAGCTCTAAGCTATATTGACTACAATGGATGTATGAAAATTGACATGTAGAAGTAACTGAATGATTTTTTTCTACTTTTGATTTAGTTTGGAATGTGTTTAAATTTAGAATTAGTATGTGTTTCTGTGATCCAGAGATAAGTCTGAGTTTATTTTCCAAAACATAGAAATCAGAATGTCCACTGCATTTGCACAAATGCTTATTGTGATGCTTTCTGTTTCAGTTTTATTGCTGAGATCGAGAAACAAAGTTATCCTCTTCTTTTTGTAGGCTTAATTTAGACACATTAAAAATAATTTGGCTTATAATTAACATGTTGTAGTACTTATACACATAGAAATTGATTTTGCTTTTGCTTTGATTTGTGTTCCATTGACTCAGAAATGCTGGCATTCTTGTTGCAATTACTACCAAATACTGTTTTCTTACTCAGAGATTGATTTCCATACCAGACTGATAATCAGCAGTCTTTCATTTTTCTGATTCCAAACCTGATACATATTAAATATAGTTAAGATTGGATTTTGGTATTTTTTCTTTCTAAGCAGTATATTGGATTTATAACTACATATTACTAACCCATTGTGATTGATTACTACATCAGTTTTCAAAAAGGACCCAAAAGTGAGTTGTAGACATTGATGTGTGATCATCAGCTTACAAGAGTTATATGAACTGTAGTTTTTATTCTGAGAAGAAACTTAATGCTGAACTTCCGTGTAGTTATGCCAGGCAGGCAAAAATATTTAATGTCTAGCTGGATTAATAATGTTACTAGTTTGTTTAAGTGGCTGGGTCATACCCCATTCTGAAATAAGCTGTCTTTAGGCCTAGTTGCATTCATTAGTCTTGTACTGTAACATACTATGCTAATATACAACAGCAATCAGTTATGAAAAAAATCTAAACACTTTCAAGTTGTACCTTAAAACTGGTTGATAGGTAAAAACTGTATATTAGGGTAGAATTTGTTTAATTGTTTACTGAACAGTAATTTTTATCTGTGGTTTCTTTATGTTTTTTTATGTTCTTGGGGCCCATGGTATTATACTGTACCTGTGCTTGCTAATACCTTGTTCTTACACTATTGGGGTTGCTGCTATAACACATTTTTCTTTAAATCCCTTCATCATATGGCTTGCAAAACATAAGTAATATTTTATAATCATGACCTAGTCATGAATATATCCTTACTCTGGTGTTATTGGATATTTCACTATATGAAAATAACAGTACCTTAGGAGATATATACATATAATATCATGGTAACTCTTTATTATTCATGTCTTACAAGAACATAACAAATCATATCAACATATCTTACAACAGAGAGGATGATGCATAAAACCAAACACTCATAGGTAAAGGAAATCCTATTCTATAAAAACAGCCTAAGGATGTTAGGCTTGTAAGGTTTGTACAATGATAGGCTCATGACTAGCTGAATGTTAAAGCAGATTATCAGCTAGATAATAAAGGACTCCTGTATGTGATGCAAAACATACATTTTTTATTTGTTTTACTTCACTTTTTTTTATCTGCTTTCAAAATGTGTGTAGAATTTCTTTGTATTTGAATTTTACTTTTCATTGGTTTTCCTTTGATTTGATACATGATGAGAACTATTGCAATATTCCATCACTCTGGATGTGGAGACCCCTAAAACTGGAGCTGCTGTTACAACATTCAACCGTACTGTACATTGTTTCAAGTATTTAAAAAAAATATGATGGGTCAACTTTGATCCAAAAGTGTTTTTCTGAAAGCTTTTCAGTGTACTGCACAGTTGTGGTGGTGTGTTTCACCTGCAATCCTGACCTTTATTTCCTGTAATTTAGGTAAAGTGAAAAACACTATTGGTAATCATATCTGACTCAAAGTTAATTTAGGGGAGACAGATAACATAATAGTGAAGGGATAATCTGAGCAGCATGCACCCCCTATAACCAGAGTGCTGGTCAAGGTCTGAGTCAAGTTTGGAAAAAAGCCAATCCAACCTAACTTTTGCAGTCGGTTTGCAAATATGACTATGAGTCACTTATCTCACTCCATAAATAGTGGACAGCCTAGGGACTCACTTTGAGAAACTTGATCTGCTTGGGGCTGATGAGGTACACCCATCAGAGAGAGGGAAGAGTATCTTCGGTCACAGGCTTGTAAAGCTGGTGAAGAAGGTTTTAAAGTGGACTTGTGCAAGGCATTTGACGCTGTCCCGCATGATATCCTTGTCTTTAGATTGGAGAGGCATGAATTTGGTGGATGGACCACTTGGTAGTTAAAGAATTGACTGGATGGTCACACATTGTGGTCAATGGCTTGATGTCCAAGTAGAGACCAGTTATGAATGGCATTCCTCAAGGATTGGTACCGGGACCAGTGCTGTTTAACATCTTTCTTGGTGACATGGACAGCGGGATTGAGTGCACCCCCAAGCAAGTTTGCTGACAACACCAAGCTGTGTGTACAGTTGACATGCTGGAGAGAAGGGACGTCACTCAGAGGGAACTTGACAGGCTTGAGAGGCAGGCCAGTGAAAAACTCATGAAGTTCAACAATATGAAGTGCAAGGTCTTGCTCATGGATTGGGGCAATCCCAAGCGCAACTACAGGCTGGGCATAGACTGGATTTGGAGCAGCTCTGTGGAGTAGAGCTTGAGGACTGAAAGAAGGTAGATTTAGATTAGATATTAGGGAAAAAATCTCCACTATGAGGGTGGTGAGGCACTGAAGAGGTTGCCCAGAGAAGCTGTGGATGCCCCATTCCTGGAAGAGTTGAAGGCCAGGTTGGATAAGACTTTGAGTAACCTGGTTTAATGGAGGGTATCCCTGCATATGGTGGGGAATAGAACTAGATGAACTTTAAATTCCCTTACAACCCTAACCATTCTATGGTTCTATGATTCAGCTCTCCTCCATGGCAGTGAGCTGCACACCAGGATCTCTCCTTGAGTAGGACACCTCACAAGGTTACTCTTCAAGGTTGAGACATTCCTTGCCTTTTATTTAAAAGCTATTATTTAAAAACTATAAAAAACTATAAAAAAGCTATTATTCAAAAACTTGTGTGAAAGCAAAATATTCTCCCTAATTCTGATAGTGTGAGGTATTTTTAGTTCCAAAAGCTGCCCACAATTAGACAAATCTATGAATTTGTTTTGTGTAAAAAAAAATGGATTTTGGCAGTTCGCGCAGGCAGGGCGAGCGGGCAGCGAGCGGGATGGTGAGCACTCGCCTCAGGAGCAGGGCCCGCTCTGGGAGCTCTGCCCCAGCGGTGGCCAGCGTAGGCACCCAGACAGAGCCAATGAGAGGGGAGGCTGCGGCGCAGACCTCGGAGTGTAGAAAGTGCCTCGACTGGTCTCGTGAGGCGGGGGTGCGCGATGGACAGGGCTGCACTCGGTGCGCTCTGGTGGAGGTCCTCCTGCAGCAGGTGGCTGAGCTGCGGGAGGCTGTTGGAGAGCTAAAAGATGCCAGGGAAGCTGAGAGGAAGCTGGGCTGCTTGCTCCAGGCCCAAACTGCGCAGGGGCTGCAAACGTCCAGCATTGCTCGTATAGGAAAGAAGGAGGGCAGCAACCCAGGAAGCTGGGAATTAGTCACGAGAAAAACTGACAAAAAAAGGAGGAAGAGGACAATTAACGACAAGGGGCTTCCTCCTAAATCTGATGTCCCCACACAGAACCGCTTCGCGGTTCTGCAGGAGGCTAATGAGAAAGCACCCACCACACCTAATGAGCACCCTGCTGATGCACCGGTAAAGAGGATCGCTACTGGTGCCTCCAGGAAAAAGAGGAGGGTCATAGTAGTAGGGGACTCTACTTTGAAAGGCACAGAGGCGCTCATCTGCCGGCCTGATCCAGTCTCGAGAGAGGTGTGTTGCCTGCCGGGGGCTCGGATCAGGGATGTTGCTGAGAGGCTGCCTGCTCTAGTAAGTCCTGCTGAATATTACCCCCTCCTAGTGGTCCATGTGGGTGCTAGAGATATAGACAGCAGTTGCCTGGAGGACATTAAGAAGGACTACAGAGCCCTGGGAGAGGTGGTTAGGGGCTCTGGAGCTCAGATAGTTTTTTCATCGATTCTCCAGGACAAAGGGGAGGACCTTAAAAAAGCTAGGCGTGTCTGGCAGGTTAATAAATGGTTAGAAAGCTGGTGCCATAGTCAGGGGTTTGGCTATTTAGAACATGGGGCTCCATTTGGGAGGCCAGATCTACTGGAGGCTGGTGGAGCTGGTCTGACAAAGAAGGGGAAGAGCTGTTTTGGTAGGAGGCTTGCCAGGCTGGTCAGGAAAGCTTTAAACTAGATGTGTTGGGGGAGGGGAGCATTGATCCATCCCAACATTCCTGGTCAGTTGCCAGCACCTGTAATAAGTGCTTGGAGCGATGTAGAGATGTTCCAGCTGCCCCAGCCATTGAGTCGGCTTCATTTGGAGCTCGGCTAAGGTGCCTCTATACAAACGCCCATAGTATGGGGAACAAGCAAGAGGAATTAGAGATGTGTGCAAGGTTACGGGAATATGATGTCATTGGTATCACAGAAACATGGTGGGATGGCTCCTATGACTGGAATGTCGGAATGGAAGGTTACAGGCTGTTTAGAAAAGACAGGCCAGGCAGACGGGGAGGGGGCGTTGCTATCTATGTCAGTGATAGGCTAGAGAGTATGGAACTCTGTCTGGGGACGGGTGATGAGGTAACAGAGTGTTTGTGGGTCAGGATCAAAGGGAAAACAGCAACAGGGGACATTACGGTGGGGATCTGTTACAGGCCGCCTGATCAAGAGGACTCTGTGGATGAAGCGCTCTACAGACAGATAGGAGCAGCCTCACGCTCACAGGCCCTGGTCCTCGTGGGGGACTTCAACCATCCTGACATCTGTTGGAGGGACGGTACGGCCCGGCACAAGCAATCCAGGAGGTTCCTCGATTGTGTGGAAGACAACTTCCTCTTTCAAGCAGTAGAGGAGCCGACGAGGAGAGGTGCCATGCTGGACCTTGTGCTCACCAACAGGGAGGGACTGGTTGGAAATGTAACGCTCCAGGGCAGCCTTGGCTCTAGTGATCATGAGATGGTTGAGTTTGAGATCCTCAGGGCGGTGAGAAGAGCGTGCAGCAAGCTCACTGCCCTGGACTTCAAGAAAGCAGACTTTGGCCTCTTCAGGAACCTCCTTAGTAAGGTTTCATGGGATACAGTCCTAGAGGGCAGGGGGGCCCAAGACTGCTGGTCAATATTCAAGGATCACCTGCTACATGCTCAAGAGTGTTGCATCCTGACTAGAAGAAAGTGCAGCAGGAGGGCCAGGAGACCTCCATGGATGGACAAGGAGCTGCTGAGGAAACTTAGAGGGAAAAAAGAAGCTTATAGAAGGTGGAAGCAAGGACAGGCGGCCTGGGAAGAATACAGGAGCATTGCCCGAGAAGCTAGGGACCAGGTTAGGAAAGCTAAGGCCCAGCTAGAATTAAGTTTGGCAAGGGATGTAAAAGATAACAGGAAAGGATTCTATAGATACGTAGCAAATAAAAGACAGACTAGGGACAATGTGGGCCCTCTCCAGAAGCTATCAGGAGAACTGGCTACCATGGATTTGGAGAAGGCTGAGGTTCTTAATGACTTCTTTGCCTCAGTCTTCACCAGCAAATGCTCTGACCACACAACCCAAGTCTTGGAAAGCAAATGCAGGGACTGTGAGAACGAAGACCTTAGGCCCACTGTAGGAGAGGATCAGGTTCGAGACCATCTTAAGAACCTGAACGTGCACAAGTCCGTGGGACCTGATGAAATCCATCCATGGGTCCTGAAGGAGCTGGCGAATGAAGTTGCTAAGCCACTGTCCATCATATTGGAAAAATCCTGGCAGTCAGGTGAAGTTCCCGATGACTGGAAGAAGGGTAATATAACCCTCATTTTCAAGAAGGGGAAGGTGGAAGACCCGGGGAACTACAGACCAGTCAGTCTCACCTCTGTGCCTGGCAAAATCTTGGAACAGTTTCTCCTGGAAAACATGCTAAGGCACATGAAAAACAATGAGGTGGTTGGTGACAGCCAACATGGCTTCACTAAGGGGAAATCCTGCCTGACCAATTTGGTGGCCTTCGATGATGGAGCCACGGAACTGATGGACAGCGGCAGAGCAGTTGACGTCATCTACCTGGACTTGTGCAAAGCATTCGACACTGTCCCACATGACATCCTTGTCTCTAAATTGGAGAGACATCAATTTGATAGATGGACCACTCAGTGGATAAAGAACTGGCTCGATGGCCGCACGCAAAGAGTTGTGGTAAATGGCTCGATGTCCAGTTGGAAACCTGTAACGAGTGGTGTCCCTCAGGGATCGGTGTTGGGACCGGTCCTGTTCAACATCTTTGTCGGTGACATGGACAGTGGGATTGAGTGCACCCTCAGGAAGTTTGCCGATGACACCAAGCTGTGTGGTTCGGTTGATACGCTGGAGGGAAGGGATGCCATCCAGAGGGACCTTGACACGCTTGTGAGGTGGGCCGATGCCAACCTTATGAAGTTTAACCAAGCCAAGTGCAAGGTCCTACACCTGGGTCGGGGCAACCCCAGGCACTGCTACAGGCTGGGCAGAGAAGAGATTCAGAGCAGCCCTGCAGAAAAGGACTTGGGGGTGTTGGTTGACGAGAAGCTTAACATGAGCCGGCAGTGTGCGCTTGCAGCCCAGAAAGCCAACCGTATCCTGGGCTGCATCAAAAGAAGCGTGACCAGCAGGTCGAAGGAGGTGATCCTGCCCCTCTACTCTGCTCTTGTGAGACCCCACTTGGAGTACTGTGTACAGTTCTGGTGTCCTCAACATAAAAAGGACATGAAGCTGTTGGAGCAAGTCCAGAGGAGGGCCACGAGGATGATAAGAGGGCTGGAGCACCTCCCATATGAAGACAGGCTGAGAAAGTTGGGGCTGTTCAGCCTGGAGAAGAGAAGGCTGCGTGGTGACCTCATAGCAGCCTTCCAGTATCTGAAGGGGGTCTACAAGGATGCTGGGGAGGGACTCTTCCTTAGGGACTGTAGTGGTAGGACAAGGGGTAATGGGTTCAAACTTAAACAGAGGAAGTTTAGATTAGATATAAGGAAGAAGTTCTTTACAGTGAGGGTGGTGAAGCACTGGAATGGGTTGCCCAGGGAGGTTGTGGATGCTCCATCCCTGGCGGTGTTCAAGGCCAGGTTGGACAGTCTTGAGCCACATGGTTTAGGGCAAGGTGTCCCTGCCCATGGCAGCGGGGTTGGAACTAGATGATCTCAAGGTCCTTTCCAACCCTTACGATTCTATGATTCTTTGATTCTGTGATCTCTTGTAAAACCACACAGAGTCACTTGTATTTCTTTTCACCCGTAGTGAAATAATCTATTTTATTCTACCAGATATATTGTAGGGAAAACTGGTTCAATTCAGATAGTTTTTAAATATTCCCTTTAGTACAACCGTTGCACAGAATTTTCTGGTGGCTCCAACTATCCATTAGGTCTCTACATTACACTCAACAGCTTTTGATCACCACCACCAAGATTCTTTTATTCTCCTGTTCCTAATAACTTTGATACCAAGAATATCAAACGTGGCTTTTCCTCTGGCCAAATTCTTTACCACCTTGTCTACTAAGCACTCTCATAATTCTTGTTGGCTGCATTTATTACTGAGTAGGTCAGAATTTAAAGCATACATGCAGCTAACATTAAAAAAAATGCCTTGAGGGTCTTCCAGAAATGCATCAAAACATATGTCTAAATACCACATACATATTCTGAGATGTAAACAATTTAACTTTAGCATCCATTCTTTCCTTCTTTTCTTTCAAAATTTACTGTATGAGCATGTAATTTCTACTCCAATTTCTCAAATTCCAATTCCATTGGCATTTTATAACTTCAGACATAAGCGTTTGCCCTAATCTCTAGTTTTTCCCTGTTTTTATCAATTATGTATGGATCTTGCTCTCTGATGATCAAGTGATGTGAAACTTCAAACTAAGTTTTTATTATGCTAATGAGATAGAACTATCTGACATTTAAGGACTTCTATGTCTCCTTGAATCATTCTATACCTATCTCACTTCATGTACAGATAATTTAGCTGATTAATAATCATTCTTCATTATTTTTGTATTACAAAACTCCTTCTTTCCTTTTGTCTGTAAGTGTAAGTTGATCATTGAATTTAGTGAAGGTCTTTCCTTTCTTCCTTTTTTTTAAGCTACATATTTTGAATTCATGTATAGCCTCGGTACCATTCAAATGCTACTTCAAGTATGTTAGCGTTGTAGGACTGATGCTAATGCTCAGTACTAAATACATTTAATCACAACTAGAAGTTTTTGAAATTTAAAATTGAGAGAGAGTTTTTCATGTTAATTTTCAGGTATATTAATATCCCTTACACATTGCAATTAATCTAAAATGACCCATCAGCACAACCTGAGGTGTTTAATCTTGAGAAGCGTGCTTTATTTTGGCCTGGTGAAGCGGTAAATTATAACGTAAATATCCTACCAGAAAGGGTGGTAGCTATTGAAAGGTAAAGGTGAAAGAATGACAGATTTGAACTAGAAAGAAGGGGAAAGATCAGTTGAGATGCCAAGATTGTTCCAGTCATAAATAATATTGCAACATTAATTGTCAAACAGATCTTGAAATTTGGGTTCATCTACCCAACTTTATCTATCTCAATGCTAATTTGTTAGGTCCCTTTTAATACAGAGAAATTACTACTTGCAGAGGTTATTTACAGAAATATGTTAAGAAGGAAAGAACAGCCCTTTGGAAGTGCTTGTCTCCCTTCACTGACTGAAACTAGAGCCCAGACAAATGAATTTCTTTAGGTGACTAATGGTAACCTTAGGTTAGGTAAGACAGAAAATTGAAAAAACACATCTGAGAAGCACAAGCAAAAGAAGAGGGAAGGTTTGCAGTTTTTACTAGAACCCAAAATCATTAAAATTACAGGTGTCCAAAGCTAATGACAAGAAACCTGAATTTCATGCGTGTAAGAAAGTGTAAGTTAATAAAATTAGAAGATTCTGAGAAATGAGAAAAGGGGTAGTAATAATACTGTCAGTATTTCATTCTCTGACATTTTCATGCTCATTAAATAAAGCTATTTTGCATAACAGCCCAACTTCCCTCAAGTGGAGTAGGAATATAAATATGTGCTGTGCTTTTTTCCAACAACTACTGTAGAAGTAAGGAATTCTGCCAAGTGCCATCCACTTTACTATTTGCATTAACATGACAATGATGATGATTCAATTCAATCTTTTGTTCTTCTTTTCAAACCATTCAGTGAATTGCTTATTAGAAGGTTTACAGCTGTTAATAGAGGGGAATGAGTTTTTTTAAGTGTAGGATTTTCTAAATGCATATCACCTTCCTTAGGCAGTCAAAACAGATGATTTTTTGGGGGGGCGAGGGAGGGCTTTCACTCTATTTATCAATATCAATTCAACTCTACAAACTTTCATTTAACAACATTCACAACTAAAAATGGTTTTGATTTTTCTCAATGCAAAATGTTTCATAAGTAAACCTATATAGTCTTTTTTTAGATGTTTAAATTATTCTTTTTAAAAATCCTCATGACTAAAATCTTTCTTTCAGTTCAAGAGAAGTGTCTTCAAGACCTCTGGATCCTTTGAGTCATTAGACCAGGAAACAAGAGATACTCCTCCAGTATACGGTTAAACTACTATTCAATGACATTTCTACATTTGCACTGGAATCTTTATAAACTGGCAAGAACACTAATTACACAGAGACTGCAGGGTAAAAAGCTCTTCAAAGATTTTTTAAGAAGCATTGATTTAGGTTTGTTTTTTAAAAAAATCACAAAAAATTGAAAGAATTCTTAAAAATAACCCCAAAAATAAAACCAAAATTTTTCAAGGATTTAATGTTGTTCAGGAAAGTTTTTTTTTTCCTAAAAAATGGATGCATCCCTGGCCATTATTATTCAGGGTTTTTATAGGCTTGCGTTTGCTTTTTTGTTTGATTTGTTGAAGCATCAGAGATTGTCAATAGCTGGGAGTGGCGTAGTGGCTTCAGGACAGGATGCTTAGGTGGGAAATGGAATTGCATTCCCATTCCATTTCTCTTCACAGACTATAGTGATTGCAATCTTTGTGGAGAAATTCCCTCTCCCCAAATCATCATTATATTGGCAATGACTTCAATAATTTTTTTCTTCTGTGAGAAACTTGGAGACTTCCTGGCCATATCTCATCTAAGTAATTCCTTGGCAGCTCAATTTCCCGGTTCAAAGGCACGTAGCAGTTTAACCTCTTGAGAACTGCAGTAGTTTGATCTTTTCACTGGCTTAGCATAAGGAATCAGAAATAAATTAGTGTTTTCCTTCTGAGTTTAACTCTAAAACTGAGATTGACAGTGTCAAAGGAAGGAAGAGGCATGGTCAGGTAACTGTGGAAAGGTATTCAGTTGCCATCTCCACAGGAAACTGTTTCCCAGTGGGTGTTCCAGAATGTCTACTGACTTTAACCATTACTATAAATGAAACTATATTATAGAGCATTCATGTTATAACAATATAATGCAGGAATCATAAAAATATTTAGTGGCTAGTGCCTCATAAGATAAATTTTATTTCCACATAAAATAAAATGCCATGTGTTTTTATATAAAGAAATAACAAAGCTCTACTCACCTTCTAGACACAAGATTTTACCACCTGGAGCCAGAATCTTAGCATTAGAATTTGTTTCCTACATTTCTGAAATATACCCCAAATTTGCTGTTCTACAGGATAGAAAGATTTTTTACATAGATACTGTGTGCAAAAAAATGATTGTGCAAAGTTTGTTTCACTATATTTTAGAAGGAGTATTAAAGGTTGGTGCATCACTTCTTTGCCTATTTCTGATCTTAAATACTTTGGAAAATGACTATTCAAAATTCTTACCCACTTCTTTTTTTCGCCGTATTGCTGGTCTTGCTGTGGCTAGATTTGAAATCCAGTTCAGGTAAGGAAAAATGCAGCTTGTTATACAAATGCTTAAGTTTCTAATTAGGAAAAGAAGACTTGCAGTTATACTACATTCCTGGATTATATTAATATTTAATTTCTTAACTTCCTACATCAAGGATTAATCAGAGGAAAACTTGTTCTGAATACTAATGAGTCAAAATAGGAAATATTTTGAAGGTATTTCTAAATTATTTGTAAGGGTTATAATGCCATGAAAAAACCCTGAAAACTAGTCTATAACATCTGTCTGCAAAAGAAATATTTCTAATTTTCATGTCTCTGACTTTCACTGATAAATGAGATCTTCTCACTGCAGCATTTTAGATTGTAGTTACAAACAAATACAAACTTTCTGACTAAATATTTTTCCTCAAGTTGATACAACCAACTATGACAGGAATGTCTTCACTTGTATTTCTTCATCATGTACACTGGCAAGAACCCTAAGGTAGCAAAATTTCCCTTACTATGGTTTCAACAAGGTAGACTTAGTCATAGGAATTTTCCAGTTTACACAGTTCAAGTATTCCATTAAGAATGTTTGATTTAGATCAGTGGGCAATGTAATTCATAAGTTGTCTCTCAGAAAGCTTCTTTCTCACTGTCACTTCACATCTCTCTCTTAGCAGTCTTCCTGGAAGATTAGTTAGGCTGGGGTGAGCTTCTAGCTGTAATAGGTTTATGATGCTGCTTTTATGTTCCACAGTAGCTGGGCTAATATATTTCTTTGATGCTCAGGAAATATAAAGAACTAGATTGTACTTGTAATTAACTAGCTCAGAATTTATTCATGTAAAATTTGTGTCAAGCTGACATTCTCTAATGCATCTTCATTCAGTATGAGGATGTGGGAGAGAAGTGGAGCCAGGTGATGTAATTTATAGGTGTTTTAATTTAACCCACTGGCAGCAGATCTGCCATCTCCCCCTAATACCTTTCAGCCTAAGACCTAAATTTAGAAGAACTTTAAAGATTTTGTTTTCTTTGGGTTTAGATTAAATTATTTGTATTGTCTCCATTTTTCATTGCTGTAAGGACCTCATTTAAGCTTTTGTAATGTGTTCCCTACATAGTCAGAGAGAATATTTGAAGAAGAGACAATATGAAAAGTTTTGGCATCGCAGAAATAAAGATTTTTTTTTTTTTTTTTTTTTTTTTTTAATCCTCATCTGTTTGAAATGAATTAAAAAAACTGCTTCTTAACTGTTGGACGTCCATTGCTAGGTGTCTTAAATTTTAAAGCTTTTTTTTTTTTTGTCTGCTGCAATTTAAATCAGTGTTATGTACCGTTCACATGTGAGTTAGAAAAAGGCTAGGCAGATATATCAGAACAGAGGAACTGAGAAGAAACACACTTTACCAAATCAGTTTGATGAATAACAGCAGTGAAAATTGGTTCAGACTATGGATTATTCAGTCTCCAGATAAGAAAAAAACATGGAAGTGTAGATTTTGTAAAAAACAACAAAAGTGAAATAATAGCCCTAACAGTGCTGATTTTATCTGATTTTTTTTTTTTTAATCTTTCACTGTTAGTATTTTGATTCAGAAAACAGAAAGGAGGAATGGGAAAGTCAGATCTAACATATTAGAACCAAGGGTTTTGCAAAACAAAGGACTACTATGATGTGCATGCTAAATAACAAAAACATTTTCTGCAGTTTTAAACAAATACTTGTAATTACTTTTAACACAGAGTATCATCACAATCTGAGAACTAATGTAATGATATTGCAAACTTCTAAGATAAGATACTGTCTATAGAGGGGAATATGAATGACTTGTCCTTAAACCCACAGAAAGGATCTGAATTTTTATGGTGGTGTGTTGAAAAATTACTGGTTTAAATATTCTATGCCCAAACAACCTGCTATAAAATAACAGGTGATACATCTGAAAGATCATTAGTTCATAAATTCCTTACAGAAGATCAAGATCCCTTTTTAAGTAACATCTGTTTTGAGGAGAGTTGATACATATTTTACAGAAATAACTCTTATTGTCTTGACAATAAGCTATGCACAGCGCACCACAGGACTTTCCTGAATTGGTTCTGATTCAAATCAAGGAAGAGAATATTTCATTAAAAAAAAATAATCCAATGTTAGTTGGATTGCTATTATAAATATGACAGTTTTGGAAAGGAGAATACTACCTTTAACTCATTAATTCCAATAGTGTCACTATGTTAACTGTATTTCTTTTTTTGTTTTACACAAATAGGTTTTATCTCAATAAATTGCAGCAGGTTTGAAAAGTTGATAAATGTAGTTACCTTTGAATTTTTAGCAACTGTTTTTGAGAGACTGTACTTACTAGCTTCTTTTTGGTCTTTCATGAACAGAACTATAAAGACAGCATGTAACAAGGCACAATTGTCTAACTATACAGAATTTAGCCTTCAAAAGTGGATATAAATATGTAAAAGACAGGGGAAGACAAGGCTCTGGAGCGTGTTCTTTCTGTTCTTGAAGGATTTATTGCACATAAATGAGTTGGACAGAAAAAATTATCACCATATGGTTTATTGGTTCACAGTTTCATGTGTTTATAGGACAGAAGTTCCATTAGATCATCTAGTTTGACCTCCTATTGCACAAGAATTTTACCCACTTATTCCCACATTTAGCTCAGCAACTTATTTCATTAAGCCGATATTTCAGAAGGACATTTATCTTCATTTTAACTGAACATGAACAGTTCAGTTCCTATTACTCTTTTGCAATTTTTGCTATTAATGACCACTATTATTTCAACATTTATCAATATCTTTTTTTTTACTTTTTTTTTTTCAGTTGAAAGCAATATTATTTTCAACTATCAATCACTGTTGTTATGTCCTTCCTCACTAAAACAAAGATTTCATATTTTCTGTTAAGGTATTTACAAATTGTTATCAATTTACTTTGAAAACTTTTTGTGCTCTGTCACAATTTGACTGAGATATTTTTTCCAATGTTCATTTAATTCTACCAGCTTTTTCCCATGCCCTCTCTTACATTCAAGTAGGTATCTCTTACAGATGTATTAGAGAAGCATCGCACATTAGAAACAAATAAATTGTCAAGAGTAAAAAGTTATTACTCTGTAAAAAAGTATTACAACTTGGAAAATGAACACTTGAAGATCTTGGTAACAGAGGAACAGACTGAAAGAAATATCAAACAAAGAAACAAACCCCAAAACTCTGGGATTTCAAATGTTTATTATCTCAGTTAAAAATGAGTAAATTCTGTTGAGGTAACAGTGGTGTGTCAAGGAATTTTCCGGTATGTCGGGCGGAGTTTTCAGCAGTTTTTTCTAAGAAGTTAAGAAAGGTGTATTACAGTGGTCTGGCAAAATGTCACAAAGCATGGAAGAATTTTTGCCAGTTAGAGGAAGAGAAGAAGCTTGTGAAGCAAGCCTATGTATTTGTCCATCCTATATTTTCACTAGTGCAGCTGAGGATTTATATACTGTCAAATACCTAAAGTAATAAATTGAGTTCACATATCTATATCAGACACTGAACTCTGTAAGATGTGATTTCTTTTGGACAAATTAACTGTTGAGATTCCAAATAACTTCTTATGCATTTTACTTATGTTTTATGACGTGGAAGGTTCAGAATCTCAGATTATTTGTTTGAATAACCTAACATCAGTATTTAAAAGACTGTCCTCAGGTATAGGAATAACCTCTAATATCTTCTTTTTATAAGCTCTCAGCCAAAGTCAGAATGCTGAATAAAATATTAAGAATATTTCTGCCTGTAACTCATTGCCTACTACAGCATTGTTGCATTCTGGTTTCTTACAGAGGACTTCACAGTGATTGACTTTATGTATGTATGTATGTATTTATGTTTTATTGATCTATTTATTTATTTCTTGAACTGAGTATCTGACAACAAGCTAACAAGTGGGATCATGATTTACGACCTCTTCATTTAGAATATATATACCCAGAAATGCATAATTTAATGTTTACAATATGACTGGATTTGCAGTTTTGACAAAACAGAGCTATGTGCATTTGCCTGGCTGTATTCTTGATCTGTGGACCAGAAAAGCAATCTTTTATAGAATCTTTCAGTTTCTTTATTAGGTCTTGGTGTCAAAGACATACCTTGAACTGAAGATAACTCTCTATGAGATATAAGTGAAAATATTTCAGCATGAGTGAATTTAGATTTCTCTTCTGTTTTCATCCTTGAGGCATACAGTAAGTTGTGGATTTTTCAGCAACTTATAGATACTCTTTTAAAACATTCCTGTGACAACATATGCCTATGGTGAGATTTTTTTATTTAGTCAATGGTTAGCTAGAAAAAGGTGTTGTTTGGGGTTAAAAAACTCACAAAATAAAAGATTGCAAGGCATTGAAAGAGAGAACACTTCCTGTGACAATATTAAAATTCTTATAGCTGTTTCATTCTGTGCATGTGTAAAGATTCAAAGTTCATCTTAAAGTCAATTCTGCCTAATTTTATCTGTGATAAAGAAAAAAATACA